>NW_009650091.1:887927-891619 GCF_000708025.1 Charadrius vociferus
ATTCCTTGAAACCTCTCCCTCCCTCTTCCCAAGTCGGTAACATTTTGCACACCCCTGTCCTTCCCCCTGCCTCCCTCTTGCAGCATTTCTGTCCTCAGCGCAGCTGCCTCCGCCTGAACTTGCTTCTTCTGCCTGTGCAATTGCCTCTCTGCCTCTGCCCCTGCGCTTTTCCATTTGCTGTTCCAGCGGTTCTTCAGAAGATCTCTTTTTCATCCCAGTTGAAAAAGCACTTCATGCCTCACCATGACAATTTGTGTTAAGTATACCTTCGACATGCCAAGTGTTTTAAAGAAAAAGAAGCCACAAGCTAGATGAGGTGTTGGGAAAGTGGCGATTTCCCTGCCTCTCTGCTGTTGCTGGAAACTGTTTTCACGTTTACACTGCAACACGTTTGCACATAAAAAAAAAAAAAAAATCTTACGGCTGGGTCAATAATGTGTTTTGTGTACACTAGAAATGTTATAGATAGTTACGTGAGCTTCGGGCTGCTCCCAGGTCACCAAAGCTGGTGTGTTCTTCTCATTTCAAATGTATCACATTTGTGATGTGATTTCTATTTCCCTTTCTTTGCATTTGCTTTTTAAGTTTATCATTTTAGCCACAGTCTCTCCATGCTTTTCATTGTTTTCCTGCTAACTTTGTCCATTTGGTTATTGGTGTTGGCCATAATCACGCCATCGCTCTCTTTTATTGCTCCTTTCTCTCTCTCTCATGTTCCCCTCCATGTCCAAAACTGTAAAAAGTAAATCTCTGATTTTCCCAATTTACTTACTCTCAGCAGAGCTCAAGCAAAGTCACTAAGAAGGTTCTTGCTGAAAAAGAAAGCAGAGGAGGCTCAGCGTGAACTCTCCTTCTTTTTAAGCATTCAAAAGCATTTTATAAGCCATTGTCTCTTTTTTTTTTCACAAACCAGCGCCGTGTGGCAAATTGTGCAGAATAGAAATGCCCATAATGAATGTATTTAGTACTGGGTCACGCTGATGAACATTCTGCCCCCATGAATAATACTGTTTTACAAGTTTGCAGCCCTTTCAAATTGCTGATCTCCAAACCCTATAGGCAAACTAGAAAAGCTAACACAAGCAACTGGGACTTTAGAAACCCATAGCCATCTGGCCTAAATCTCTAACAATCCAAGCCAATAATTATATCAATTCAGGCTTTAGTGAACCCCTTTGCAAACACCAAAAGAGCAAAGAAAGGAATTAGTGGCCATTCTAAGTTCTGGTGGAGAGAATTCAAAGATAATCTAATTCCATTAGTTCACGGGCAGCTTTTTTTGCAGCTCTGATAAATCTTCCTAAAACATTTTTCCAAAACACCAGTGTAAACTCTTTTCTGACGATAATTGGGGAAATAGGTTCAATTAAATGCTGTTCTTAGTGTCAATAAAAAGTATTTTGTTGATAAAAGGAGTCACTGCCCCTTTACATGATGAGTACAGGAGATGAATAATTCATAGTAAAAATAATTTCGCTGCTTAAAAACTAAAATATCGTACATTCTCTTAAATGATAACGCGTTCTTCCAAGTAACTCTTTAGTCCATTTAGATATGCAGAATTTGCTTTGTGCAATTTTTATCGCTTTCCAAATAGTAATTCCACTTCCTCACATCAGTCTTTCTCAGAGCCATACCCTGTATATTGATAGATAGCAGGGTACCTACAGATAGGAATTACAGCACCTCATTTCTTTTTTTTTTCCCTTTTTTAACTTATTTTTTATTTCGCAACTTCACCGGTCAGGTTATATGCAATAGTACCGCTTAAGTCCACACTGTCTTGCAACTAAGCATTTACACTTATTATGACAATAAAATGTCATTGGCACAAAGTCCTTATCTAAATTCTGAACTAAAGTAATGAAAAAGCCTGGAGGGTTTTGTGGTTTTTTTTTTCCCTCATGTGACATTTATTTGAACCTACAAGCGAGGAGAAACGCATCCTAAAGTTGTTTGTTTAGATGCAGCAATATTTAAGTGTGGGGCTCTTCCGGAAGCGATACTTCTGCAGGGGCCTTACCGGCAAATCGCGGCACTCTCGAGGCCGATTCCTCCCCACATCCCGTCAAAGAGTTTTGTCTGAAAGTCTCTTAAACTCCAGTCCACCTTTGACATGGCAGACTTCCCTCACAAAGAGAAGGGGGAGTCCCACGTGTGGCCGGCAGACACTTCTTAGGCAGCCTGGTATTGTGAATGCTGTTAGGCACGTGAGCGGAGTGCTGCTGGCCTCCTGGAGACTAATCTCGGGTTAGTCCCACCTCACACGGATCTGTTCGCCGCAACCTTCTTCCCAAAAGTTGCCTTCGAGTTCTGCGGTGATGTACCTGAGGAGGAAAAACAAAGCGACTCCAAATAGCACTTGCCTTTGCCTACAGTACTACTTCAGAAACCGCAGCTGCACAGCACGTTAATTAATTTTTCACTCAGCTGAAAGGAGGTTTATTTCTGTGGCCGATATACTTTAAAGTCTGTCTGGTTTCTCCGAGGAGTTTTATTGAGCTCTCAAGCATATATTTTCTTCTAAAACTTACTGATTCCCCCAGATGCACAGTATATATGCGAAACTTAGGTGACAGAGAATTTTACTTTGAAGAACTATTTTGAGAAATAGTCCCTCAGCAGGGACAGGGGAGAAAGAGAATAATTTTCTTAACAATGATAGAAGCACAGTGAAATTAGCACAGTGCCATTTGGTTCACTCCCCTCCCCACGCGCGCGCACACACACACACACACAAATGAGGTTTTATTCCCTCTCAGTATGATTTATTGCCTTATGTTGCATCATGTTACAAAATGTCATACGCACTATGCTCCAGCGCACAAGACATAGCAAGACAAAATTTGATTTGACACCTGTGTAATGAATGTGAAAGACAAGTCTTCCTAAGTCAGAAGTGTATTTTAAAAGAGTATTTCCATCACAATGAATGACAAAATTGGGGGGGTCCCCTCTCTCTTCCCTTCCTCCCTCCTCTTCTCTTTCTTCCTCCCTCTTTCTCTGTCTCTCCCTCTCCCTTCGTCCCTTTTCAACAAGCTTGTTTCCCAAAGTAAAACTAACGACAGAGCTCTTCCCGGTCTTTGGACTTTACATTTCCATCTGTTGCACCATGAGTGCAAAGTGAGGGAAGAGAATCTGGGCAGGTAAATGTGCGTCGCCGCTTTATACTCGCTCTTGGACCCACAACTAAGGAGACTGAAGGTCTGTACGGTGCTGTTCAGTGGAGTGGGTGAAAGGAGACTGACGTTTCAGCCTGATTTTTTGCACAGACAACCATATTATGGAACTCATCGCAAATTTATGCTGTGTTTGTCCAATCTGCTATCTCATCAGTCACGCTTATACCCAATACCTTTTTTTGAGAACTGAGGTCCATCGGAGGCTGGATTACTTGGAGATATTCATGGCAGAACGGGCCATTGGATCATCAAATATGACCTCTGCATCACAGCCTTCTTAGTTAAGCCCAAATACATTAGGTAGGGTGTATATTTTAATCTGTGGAATACTGGACAGTGGACCTCAATCAGGCATCAGTTACCTGGTTCACCTGAAAAGGCAAAGAGTTGATGGTCTCAAATGGGGTCAGAGGATCCTGGCAGGCAAATCAGAAAAGCAAAAAATCCACTTGATACCAGCAGTCCTGACCTCCATAAAATCCATACTTTAACTATACACACATATATCTA
>NW_009650091.1:891681-896175 GCF_000708025.1 Charadrius vociferus
GTCCCTTCTGTGCCGTGTCCAGCACAAACAGTCTCAAAGGCCACACTCTGTCACCTCAGAGACACCCAGTAAGGGTAATAGCTGTATCAGGAAAAAGCATTTCCCTGTCCCAACAAATGGCCAGTCAAAGCCCTGAACAAAAGGCCAGGTACCCAGAAGCAGGAATAAACAGAGAAATTTAGTGCAGAGCCCCCATCTATGGTTTTCACTTTTTCAACTTGCTTAAAAAAAATCTATCTGATGGTTCATTAAAATACATCAAAGCACAAAAGTCTATACACCTGCTGAGGGGTAAGAAATTTTTCTTGATAAGTGAGTTCAAAATTAGATTTTACATTATCATCAATCATCGTGGCAAAGGGCAGGGGATCAGATTTTCTGCTACATGAGTGAATTTCTATGGCAGTTTTGCAATGCAGCATTGTGTATATAAATAGCGAGTTAAACCCATACGTGTTCCATGCGTGGTAAATACTGTATCTAGATATTCAGTCTCTTTCTGAACCAATAAAACCTTTATCTCTCAAAGTTTTACCAAGTGCTAAAGAGAAAAATGCTTAAGACTTTCGGTTTACTAAATCTCTATTAAAAACAAATGCCTGTAATATATCACTGGATGCTCTTGAATTATTTTAAGGCTTAATTAATATGGCACAGTATATAGTGGAAATTCCATTGTTTGATCACTCTAATGCATTCGTCATTTCGTTTAGTTATTTCCTCGTAAAGCATGAAGTAGAACATCTCTATTTGCTAGCTGTTTACCCAAAATTGCCTTTAAGAGCAATATACGCACTTCAGCAAAATGAGCTTTTGAGTATTATGCATGCTTGGGATAAAAGGCACCTGCCAAAACTGGGGCACGCTTCTTTCCCAGCACACCTAAGCCAACAAGGGTAACACTGTGCGGCCCTGTTGGGCCACAAGGCCTTTCTCACAAAGCCACCTAAAACCAGCAGCGGGTCCTGTTGTGTCCGGCAGATACAGTTGCCCGTTTCACAACGCATCAATTTTTTCCCCCTCTGTCCATCTCTATCGCTGCAAATGCAGATAATAAGGAGAGCCAGATGCTTCAGAGGATGGTGGCTATAACCTTTGGTTCACGCGAAGCGGAACTGGAGGAACAAAGATGCTCTGTCCCCTCCTGACCCCAAACGATGGAGGCTCCGTGGGGCCGCAGCCCGCACCAGCGTGGGGTCAGAGACCCCAGACCTCTTTTTCCCCATAGGGAAAGTTCTAGCAACTTCTGTGCTCTTTGCTTGAGGTACGCTGACCGGTTTGCAGCCTTACATGCTGGCGTACTTGCATTGGATTTCTCACATCTGGTTTTATTCCAGATGTTAACAAATTAATACACTGCATGCCCTGCGATTTGAAGTACTTTCCGTGAATAAATCTGAAAGGCTTTCCGTCTCTTACGCTGCTGCTGTTCTGCTCTGACAAACGTCTTGCTCTTGTACCCTGCAACACACTAACTAGTGCGTGAGGATATTTTCAAGGCCACTCATACGTTACACAGAGCAGAAGGAGCAGCTGCATTTGTGATACTTTTCTTCACAGGAGCGGGGTTCCTGTAAAGGAAGGGTTTGAAGTCTGGTGTAGATGTGAGTTTAGTCAGGGCTGCAACACATACTTTGTCAAACTACCAGCTCAACCCAAGCTTTTCATGGAACTATAACTTTCTCCGTAGCCCCTGGGAGTTTAAAAAAGGAGCATAATTGCTGTTTCAAGTGTCTTCAGGCCGGACAAAGCATGTATTCAATCTTCCACTGACAGCCTGAGCCAAACGATCCAGACCCACTCATCTGCACCTACTGCCAGCAGCTGTTGGCAACCAACGTGCTCTAAGGACGTCGGACGTTCTCCTGAAGGGAGAGGGTCCATCGCCTTCAGCAGAGCCAGAGCTCGGCCGTGCGCAGCCACGGTGGAGCCGGAGGCAACTCCACAGGTTTGAAGACATTTTTGTCTTCTTCTGGCCCTGGGGCTGATTGGAACCAACCCAATCCGTGGAAGGATTTTGAACAGCTTCGGGGTTGGTTTAAATTGTCTGAAAGAGCATAAACCCCACGGGAGTGCAAAGCTGGACACAAAGTCGTGTGGCATGAAAGGAGACTTCATCGGATTTTTCCAGAAAAAGATGTTCTCGGGCTAACTTTTCCTGGAAGGATCTGAACCTCTCTCTACTGCAGCATTTTGCAAGCTTGGCTTACAAAGGACGGTCACTAAGGGACCCTTAATGGCCTTCCTCCCTTCAAAGCCTCAGGCGTACTTCACCGCCCCGCCTGCTTTGTGAATGAGGACCAAATATGTTGTTTATTTTATTTTACAGTAAATATTTATACAGCACTCCACATGGGTATCTGCTGCCTTTTTTTTTTTTTTAATCTTGAGATTTTTCTGGGAAAAAAGGAGAAAATAAAGTGCTCCCTGCTTCAATGTCATGGGAAAACATGTGGAAATGTAAACCTGCTGTAGGAAGCAGGCACAGTGGGAGTTGTAATGGGAAAAAGGCAGGCATGGTTTATCAGCAGAATATGTAACATATACTGAACATCCGGCTTCCCAAGTAAGTTGTTAACAGTGCTCAATACAAATGTTTCTTTTTAAAAAATCAGATGTTCCTTTTTTTTTTTTTTTTTCCCAATAGCTGCAGTATGGTAAAACTGGTGCCATAAAGTCATCGCAAGAGACAGCAAACAACTTTGTTATCATAATAGGCTTTTTTTTCCCCCCTCCTTCTTTTTTTAAACAATGGCTCTAGCAGGTGGCATGTGGCTGAGACCGGGTCTATCATCATCTCCAGGGTGCCAGGACGTCCCTCAAAGTTTCTGTGGGAGGAATTTGTTGGTGGGATTTGGATTGTATAGGCACGTGAGCATCTGCTGCCTGCTCGGTCTCATTACCATTGACACAATTAGCTCCTGCAGCTCTCGGCCCCGGCAGCCAGAGCGGGGACTCAATTTTCTTGCCTCTCTGACAACGCTCATTACCATTCATCTGAACGTACGGGTTCCTCTGCCGCCGAGTCTGGGCCAAGGGGCTGTGAAAACAGACCGCACGGAGAAACACTCGGGGAAGGAAGAGCAAATTGACATAATAGCTACTAACAGCCTAAAATCAACTGCCTTGCAACACAGCACCGCCGATAAACTTTCAGTAATTCACAGTAATGGCTCTTCTCCCTTCTCTGCAAGTCTCTTTATTCCTGAAAACCACATTCTATGGTTTTATGCTATCGTATGCTTTCTGGCAGTAGCTTATAACCTTTTTCCATGATTCAGGACATGCTACACAGCATTACTATTTTCCTTCCATACCCCCAACCACTTGCAAAGCTCCGACAAACTTACTTTTTTCTTTTTTTTTTGCATTATGTAGAGAAAAAGTCCATTTTCCATCTTTGAGTTAATTTGGAAACCGGACTAAAAAGTGTGATTTTTGCTCCTTATCGTATCACGGAAAGTAGGAGTTTATTGACATCTTCCTCTGGCAGCCACAGCCTAAACAAAACATTAACACGAATGTGCAGATAAAGACTTCACGTTTGTCTAAGTGTCCTCACCCCACATAAAACTGCAATTATTTTACATTTCCTTACAATAGACGCTGTGCAATTCCTCCTTGCTGGCCTTATGTCCTTTTATTACTATAAAGAACCCTTAGCCCATAAATGGAAAATTAGAGAAGTCACACATTTTTCAAATAAATCACTCGGCTAAAAGCAGAGAGGAGGGGAAGGAGAAAGAGGGAGAGAATTTAAACCGATCTATCTCCTGAATGCACGTCAAGGATCTCTGTCTTTGAACAAAGAAAACAGAAGGGCTTCAAGGCCTGAATCTGCGATAATCCTGCCGGTTTTGAATGTTGCATAGATAGTGATTTGTGGCCTTGCTGAAGAATATTAGATGAAAGCAGAAATATGTTTACCACAATATGTCTTTCCTGAGACTCAGCCTTTACTAAGTCTTTGTAACCCAGGAGGATGGAAAATATCACACGGAGCTGGGGACGAGGCAGGGCCGTGACATTTGCTTTCAGATGTTTTTAAACTCAAGGAAGTGTTATTGTTTCCATAAATCATTACTATAGGTTTATTTTCCTCGACCCCCTCCCTGTCTTGTTAGACGAAACACAAGCTGGGCATTGTCATCGCTCGGGGCTGAAAAGAAAGAAATGGTGGCATTTTAGTGAGCTTCCCAAAATGATGGCTATCGCGGTTTCAATCCCAGGTTCCGGGCATCACGGGAGTTGTACAAGCCTGAAGCGCCGAGGAGAGGAGGGACGAGGGCCGTCTCCCCCACCCATGTCCCCGAGCCCACGCTTGTTTGCAGAACTGCCCCAATTCCCCTGGCTTTGTCATGGAAATGTGAAGCCTGAAAGAAGAGTCTATTATGGCAAATTACAAATTATATTATAGGGTTTTAAGTAATTGTTTGCTGACTGTTGTCGTGCACATGTGGTTTGTTGGACGTTGATGTAATCATTTTGGAAAAA
>NW_009650091.1:896231-898956 GCF_000708025.1 Charadrius vociferus
TGCAATTAGTGGGTGAAAGACTAACACAGACACCCTTCAAAGTTAATTTACGCAGACCCATTTTAGCAGTAGTGCATTATGGCTTGGCTCTATGAAATGTATTGTGGACATATTAGCATTCATAAAACTCATTAGAAACCCATTAGTTCAAATGAAAGACTTCTGTATATATAGTTCTTTCGTACTATATAATTTTATAGTTCTTTCATACTATAAAATTTAACATTTTTATGGCCAGCAAAAAGATATAAAGCGTACAGGAAATATAGCAAATATATGTGCTCTGTTTTTCTGGAGCCATTTGAATAAAGTTTTCATCCAGCAGAAAGATTTTTGTTTCAATCGGACATCAATTAAAATAAATATGCAAGACTATTCCAATATAACCTTACCTTACTGGAATGCATTCCCTCACCAGGCTACATAAATATGGGTACACCCACATTTTTCCCCTAATTCCGTGGTCCAAAACATCTATGTCAGATCCTGGAATGCTTCAGTATGATGTAATGAGGCAGCTGGCCTTTCGTTTTCATAAATTAAATAAAACAATAAATAGTAGTTCTACGGTGACTGGAACTTAAAGCATAAACTGACACACTTTCCAAATATAGCTGTGTAGACTTTTCATTGAAATAAATTGCCGGGGTTATCCATACGCACACACACATATATATATATATGTATGTGTTTATGTTTATATAACATTTTTAGAGAGACAAGAAGCTCAGTAAAAAGAACTTTGTAATGAATCTCGATAAGCTGCTTTTGTAGTTTTCAAGTATTTATAATTGTTGTTTGTGGGTGCCTTAAGAAAAGGTGCTATTAAGATATTGGCCTTTTGTTTTGTCCTTCCACAGACTTCTATCACAAAATGAAGCTATTAAGCAAACACAGAATAAATCAAGCACACACAGTATGGCATATGGATAATTTCCATTAAAGAAGTTCAATATATAGATAAGAGAAAAACTTGATAAAAATAAATGGCACAGTCTAAGTGGATTTGGTATATTGCTATCGGGATTAAGTGTTACACAAGTTAAGCTCCATGGCAATGTTTAGTGTTATTGCTAGGAACTGTTCTCTTAGCCATCCTGTACTGTTTAAACGCTAATTTTTTATATAGCTTCTATAACATGGTTCAAATCTTTCCTTTTTTTTTTTTTTTGAGTGCCTCGGTTCAGCTGACAATAAAAATCCCTCACAATTTGTCACTTGAATTCTAAAAGCTATAAAATCAAGTGATAAACATACAAAGCACACATTAAGAAAACCTCGGTGTTTTGACAAGTTTCCTGTTTGTTGTTGTTAGCTTTATGATCACTGTAGACAAAACACCTGCGCTGATTTTAAACCAGTTAAGTAATATGTAACCTGTCATATGTGCTATGAATGCAAAGAGCACGTATTTCCCCAGGTCTGCTGTGGTTTGAAACTAAACCAGGGTGCTCTCTTTTTCAACTGTGGAAACCTTTTTCTTAAATAATTATTATTTTCATTAGGGATCACACCAGCTCATTTAGGAACGTCAAAGAACCTTTTCCTAAGCTTACAGCTAATGAAGATAAACTCCAATCTCTTTGTCGATCTGAGCATGAGAAGGATGAAGTCTGTTGACTCGGGTATCTACATATACAGATGAGTTAATGGTTTAATTTGAGCCAAAACGCATTTCGCTGAATCCAGATCAAATTTAAAGGAAACACCTAGATCATATGGATATCTCATATCTGCAGCCAATAATGTTTTAAGAGTTTAGTTTCGGAGGTTATAGTTTATATATGCTCTTAACTAAGTTCTGCTCATACTCTCTGATATCCACCCAGGTGAATTAGCACTCAACCACGAGAAGCAGTTGGTCCATTAGTAATTCAACACGGTTATAATCCATAGCTAGTACTTCACGCAGACACTACTCTCCTAACTACTGCTCCTCAAGCTTCGTTTCAGTTCATCAGTGTCCGACGGCGCGGGATGGTTTGATTTGCCCGTGCCGTTAGGGAGCTCACTGGCCTCTCCCTGGCTTTGGTGGATCTAAAGGGCCGTCTTCTTCTTACCCTCCAGTTCACCGGAGGAAGGCTTAAAACCTGAAGGCTGCAGAAGGCAGTACTGTGTTGCTGGTTTACCTGGATAATACGTATTAACCAACCTGACTGCCTCTGTAAAGTCCGTCTCCCAAAATACCTGCTATTGAGCCAAATTCTGCTCTCACCACCAGTGAGTGCCTGGGCAGTGCAAGTCCCTCCTTTTAACGGGATTAAAATCACTGAATGACCCCTGATGTGGGCAACATTCACGTCTCATTTGCCATAACCAAGTGTAACTGAAGGGAACTCCATTTTTTATAAATCCATTTATTTCCTGGAAACACAAAAGAGGCGTTTGCACTGTAACAGCAACGACACACCTGAAATAATATGTCTTTTTACAGAAATAAGAAAGGAAAAAAAAACCCTGAGCCTATATAAACCCCATCCATGTCGAAATGAGACCAAAATGATTGACCTCCGGTCTCAACTGAGCTATATATGCATAATCTTACGATTCACACACTTATGAAATAAGAAGGACACTTCAGAAATATTTCACTTTGCAAATTACTAGCCCTGGTCTCTGTTACTAGATTTAATTTATGATGCCCCAAAATCACAACACAGAAATGGAGATTATCGGGTTTGTCATTGTATGTATACACAAATAGAGAGAGAGAGAGAGGAGAGGG
>NW_009650091.1:898974-966844 GCF_000708025.1 Charadrius vociferus
TTTGTAGGGCAACCAACCTACTGTAAAATCTATTTGCAAAACACAATAATTTTATCATTTATGGATTTTATTATGTGTGCTTTCTTCCTAACATTGTACAACCATGAAAGCCTGGTGTATTTTAAATCAAATGCATGCGCTGCCTATTTAAAGGAAGCATCATATCTATCCCAAGAGGAAAAAAAATAATAATAAAGTAAAAGTCAGCCTTGAACTAAAGACCTATATCCATTTGCATATGAATCCTATAAAGTCAGCTTGACTGCTAACAGACAACTGCTATTATATTATCTTTGTCCCATCCTTCCTAACAAAAATTACCCCAATAAGTTACTTTTGGTAGAAAACTGAAAAACATACTACTTTATAGCAGTTTTCAGTTCTCTGGCTCCCAGTTGGTATGCCTACATTATTACATCCCATTTCTAAGGCTGATTCTGGGTTATTATGCCAAATTGCTCTCACAGTATTTTTACTACTTGCTACGGTGGTAAGGGATTGAGAAATGAATCCAAGCCTGCAAACATGCAGCCTTAAAGTTCTCTCTGTCCTGGGTTTTCCTTGATGGGCCCTCGCTTCTGAATGCTCTGTGCTGCATCAGGCAACTATAGTACACGGATTTTGCAGCCGATACCATCTGAGATAGCTCCCAAAATTGATGGTCGAGTCAGTTCTTTCTGCAGCTCTTTCTGCTTTATCAAATTAATACTGAAGTGTCTGATACACTCAGTTATCATCTAACAATCACAGAGAATTACCCTTAAGATATCTGTTTCTGTAACTAATCAAACTGAGGAAGAAATAGGATTACATTCATTTGTTTGCCTTACGGTTTGTGCTGGTTAAACAGTCCTTAAGAAGGAATACTTCTTTCCCAATTAATTAGACTTTTTCTCCCCATCCCGCATGAATTTCCCAATATCCTTTTAAGTATAAAAAAATTAGTAATTAAAGCCACTGACCGTTCTCTTAGCCAGTCTCTTCTGCTAAATTACTTCAGCGAATCACGGCTTGTTATGTTGCTTACAGGGTTGTTATAGCACACAAATGCTACAGGCAATTACTGTGGCAGTAACAGAGAATACCTACATATAGACATCTACCTTGGTATGGAAAATCCATATGAAAAGTCTACATATCAGTCTTGTCCTTGAGATTTGAGGAAGTTGGTTTTTTTTTTCCTTTTCCCGTGATTATCACTGTATTTGATCTACATGCCTTACTCTATTTTTTGCGTAATACACACATCTATACACCTATACCTTTCTAAAATTAAATAGATGCTTGATTGTTCCGCAGAAGCACTTCCATTCAAAGCAGGTGCCACACTTGGGGCTTTCTCCCTTGTAATTTTGTTAGTGGAAAGGGGAGCAGATCCTTTGGTAAAATGGGTAATTTCTGCGGAGGGCTTTATCAAGTCTAAAACTTTAATCTTGGGATCATATTTCATGGGAAGTGAAGAGAGAATGGAGCACTGCAGTGCTATTTTGTCTACTGTCTTTATGGCCACACAGGGAATTTGCTGTGTTCTGAATTCAGTGTACCTTTTTCAGGGCCAGTTGACAGGCAAATATAGTCCTCAGAGTGTAAACAAAAAAAAAAAAAAAACACAAAAAAAAACCAAACCAAAACCACACTTGACAAAGGTACTGAGAAAGGATGTTATTTTTCCTGACCCTGCACAGAGGAGCGGCGTAGTTCTGCTGATGCAGAGGACCAGATGTTGAGAGCCAGAACATGTGGGGCTCATTACCTCCCATCCAACTTAAGAAAGTTTGAAGCAGGAAAGAGCGAGATTTGAGCAGTGAAATACTTGGGAAGAACCCACAAGGCAAGAAAATATTTTGTTCGAAAGCTTTTTGTCATGTCAATCAGTATTGTAAGGAAAGGAAAGGGAAGGCGAGGGGAAAGGGAAGGCGAGGGGAAAGGGAAGGCGAGGGGAAAGGGAAGGCGAGGTGAGTCTTTCAAGCAGGAGACACATTTCATCTCCTCATCTCTGGAAGGATGAGTAAACTCATGAAGTTAAAGTATTCATAGAAACACAGTTCCCTAAATGTTTTAGTACGGAGTCTAGTTTTGATCAGAAAATGTTGTCAGAACCAACATTAGCATTAAAAAAAACCCCAATCAGACTTGATAAGTCAGCTATTTTTAAAAATATATATCATTAAATTTCTCCTGAATCACTGCATTTATAAGCAGCAGAAAACCAGGGAACAAGCTTTAATCCGAGCAAGTTTAGATCCAAATGGAAACAAATACCAATGTGTGGAAATAGCCTCAATGCCAAAATACCTCACAAGCTGGCTGCAGCCAAACAAGTACAAATGATCAGGAGAAATGAAGGACATTTAATGCTTCAGTGGCAGTAGCCAGTTCCCATCTCTTCAGTCTACATAACGGTTAAACCTGGCAATCACAGAATGGTCAGGGTTGGAAGGGACCTCTGGAGATCATCTAGTCCAACCCCCAGACAGTTGTTTTATACAGCTTATACTGCATAGGGAAAAAAAAATCCTCAAAGCAGCCCGATGCCTTCTTGGCCAGCCTGATGTTTGTCTTTGGAGTCATCTGCTTGTGAAAACTCCCATTACTTAAACACCAGTTCAGTCTTTGTAGCTCAGTTATAATAATTGATTCCTTTTAAAATTAAAACAGGATTTTTTTTTTCCCTTTCATTTATAAAAATTTTACTTTTGAGAAATCAATTATTTATACTCCAGAACAATTAAAAAAAATAACATTTTCATTATCACGATTCAAAACTAACTCCCACAACACAGCTGAATCTTCTTCATGCTGCCCAGGTACTTGCAACCTCACGGTGGCAATTCTATAGCCTTTTAGAAAGTCTACTTTTTTTGCCAGTTATATTTTTGTAAAACCTAATAGAGTATGACCCAATTTCTCTTTGTACGTGGATGTATTTTACCTCGAGGAATAAGTTGCCTGAAAGAAAAACACCCTGCACACCTCCTTGACAAAAATGTGAATTCAGTAAGACTTCGTTTCCATCACTTGTACAGCCCAGCCAAGATCCCACTTGGGTTCTGGTGGTGATGAGGGATTCAAACGTCTCTCAATATTGTACACATGTAAGTACCTCGTTTACACGGAAGTCACATACATATATTTTTACTCTACTTTTCAAACTCAACTTTTCAACGGCACCTTATTGATTTGTAAGAGAGGTATCTGACCTGAAAATCCACTTTGTTCCTATGTGGGCGAGATGAATGGCAGATTAAAAAGGAATAATTTCCTCAGAGAAAAACACACAGTGAATGTAGAACAACTTCTGGATTTGAAGATCTTTATTTTTCTTCCTAGGAAAAAAAAAAAAAGAGAAAATTTATGAGAAAATAAAAAATAGAATAGATATGAACAAAAAATGGGATTTGAAATACATGGCTGAAATTGATTGCATTTGAAGTTGTTACATTAAGTTGAACCCTCTCCAATAAATCAGTATGATCTTAACTCTTTGTACTGTGTTATAAAAGATCTTCTCAGTGAAACCTTGGCAGATGAAATTTCATGGTGAATTATTTTTGCTATTGTAGAAAACAAAACCACATGTCAGTTAAAAATAATAGTTGTTATTATTATTA
Source organism: Charadrius vociferus (assembly GCF_000708025.1). NCBI lineage: Eukaryota > Metazoa > Chordata > Aves > Charadriiformes > Charadriidae > Charadrius > Charadrius vociferus. Next base: position 902,586 of record NW_009650091.1, read on the forward strand.
TTATTCAGTTTTTTCACTATATAAAAAGCCATTCTATTGAGTGACCTGACAATTTTTATTTTACTCATGAAAACTCCTGAGACAGTTGCTTGACTGAGCGTACATGTTATTTCTGAACATTGCGTACTGTATCTTACCTAAACCACACTTATTTTTTCATTCTGCAATTTTGCACATTAGCTAAGCAAAAGATAATCCATTATGTTTATCCTTTCTGTAGATATCTATATATGAATATGCATATACACACACATATATAACCAGAACTGTATTTACATTAATAAAAAAAAGTTACATTTGCCAATTACAATGAAGGCAATGAAGTTACATTTGTTTTGCAAGCTATTTCTCATTATTTTTTTTAAGGAATTCCAATTTTGTCATTGGCAAACAGGAGAAGATGTCGACTTTCTTTTCAAATGTTTAGGCCCAGATTTTGCTCAGAAATCTTATCATTTTCTTCTAGCAAGTCCCCAGCAACAGCATACAGTTTCCAAACAGCTCTGAAGAGATGTGAGCTCAATGGCAGGTCAGATCCAAGGGCTATTTTCTTAGACATTTTTGTGCCTATATTTGTACGTGGAAAGGCTAAGTTCATTCATCCAGGCAGGTGGACATTTGTGACAAAATCTATCCTGAATGTAACAATTTTGTCTATGTCAGAAACTTCTGCATATGGCATATAGGCGTGTGTATATATATATATACGTATGGGTGCCACTGCAAATGTGCTTTTTGCACATTGAGCTGTATTCCATAAGGGCCTTCTGGAGGGATCAGCCATTTTATATCCAGTTTGGATTCACCTTGTCACAAACAGATGCACATCATGACATCTTACAGCAATTTTTCCCTTGTTATTTCTTCTCTGTTTAGCAAAAGTAAAAGAAATTTGGGCTAGAAAGGTATACGCTGCTCACGGGACTGGAAAGTTTATAAAAGTAGGAAAGAAATTTCCTTTTTGCATTCTGGACACAGTGGAAGAGCTGGGAAAAATGTTTCAGTGACAGGAATGTGTTTAGTATCCAAAGCCGCAGAGGATGTGCTCGTTCTATATAGGTACCACTAGGTAGGAAAGGCATATTGTCTTAAATTTGCAAAGAAAATGGAATATACAGTTTAGTGCCGTTAAATAGCATCTCTGAAAATTTCATTAAAAAAAAAATAATGAAAAGAGCGTATAAGGGCTAGTTTGCAAATGGCCTCATCTCAGCCTGGAAAACCGGTCTTAGATTTATAAATGCACATGGACATTTTGTTAAGGAAACAGTCTTTGAAACAGCAGTTTAGGACGCTTTATCCCTGAGAAGTCATCCCATCTTTCCTGGAAATTTTAGAAGTAAGAGCAAGTTTGGGTGTAAGTTCAAAGCCTTTCCAGCCCATTCGAGCTGCGTTAGGGGGAAATTTGGCTGGGATCTTGAATCACCGAGCTGCAAAGCGGCGAAAGCTGCTCGTGCCGCTGAGCTGATGGGTTCCGCTTGATTCGGGAGTCAGGATTTCAGCTCACCAGTCCTTTAAAAGTGCCCTTTTAAACCAGGGAATAAGACCTTCGCCCCCTCCGGCTAGCAGAGCGCTTCTCCGGTCGCAATCGGAGGAGTCAAAAGGACAAGAGGGAAAAGGGAAGGAAGAAAAAGAGAGAGTTGGGCAGGAGAACCTTTCCAAGAGCACGCAGCTCTCCTACAGCCTGTTTGACGTATCTCAGTGGAGTGCGCGCTGTAGGAAAAAAAACATGTCACTGCTCTAAAACTGTCTTTTCTAATTCAGTGCATCCATGTATTGTTATAAATCAGTTTCCCAGTCACTGAAAGATACAGAGACAAGAGAACAACTTTGACTGTTAGCTATCAACTCAGATAATGAAAACTTTCGTTCAGCATTAAGCCGCCAGCGTATGAAAAAAAAAAAAAAAAGACTAAAAATACATATTAATGCCTGCATGTTTTGCCTAGGAAAGGGTTCCTTCTACTCATGTGCTTACATGCTCACAGGAGTCAGGCCTGTACATTCGTCCCAGTTCTGAGGGTTTAAAGGGGGTTTTAAAAACATCTGGAATTCTGCGTTACAAACTGCAGCCAGTGACGCTTCCGTATACTTTAAATGCTAATTATAGTGTTGCTGACTGGCGAAGCTGTTGGACAGTCAAGGATCCAAGCTGCCATGCTTGAGGTTAATCTATTACCATTTTGTTAGAGGTTAACATCAAAGCATATTGATAATGCTATATACCTTACACTTGAGTGTCCTATTTCACAATAGTTAGTTGAAATATATGTATATATACACACATTTCTGCAGATACACTGGTAATTTTACTATAAACCTTTGTTATGGTGAACTAAAGATTGAGAATATGAATAAGAAATAGAAAGATAATAATACTTGAATCACATTATGGGAATGCTGCACTTATCCCAAGGTCAAACATATAAACCAAGGAAATTCCGAATGAACAGAGCGAGTGTTTATTGACTCTGAGAAATGCTTCTTTCTTGCTTGTACATCACTACAGTAGGTAGTCTGCTGTAAATTCTTGATTTTTCTGGATAAGATGGTCATAGCGCTGAGAATATATATGATCCACCAGCCTCACTTTGTCGCAATAAACAAAATACTTCTAGCCACGAGCACCACAGGAAAGCAATAGATACTGTCTTCCTATTAGCATCTCTGCATTTGACAGCAAAGACATATTTTGCCACATGACTAAATCTCAGGGCAGACAGCTTATTTATATAACTTTGTTTTACCACTTTCCTTCATAAAGAATGAAACCTTTCTCTAAACGATAATCTTTTGACCTCCAGCAGGCTAGTGATTTACAGAGTCACAAAGGCAACACACTATTTAAAAAGCTTTAAGATGCCATTTAAGGCTTTTATGGTGAAGACTTGCTTCTAATAATACGCTTGCTGCTCTAAGTTTGGACAGTTTTCTGAATAAAGAAATACTTTTTGTATGTTTTAAAATGAAGAATTTGCTCTTGTTATATTGTTCTCCAACCTGCGAAAAACAGCTCAGAAAATATAGCTACAATTTCCTAGTGCCTGGCAGTGAAACAATGAGCGGTGAGGGCAGAGCGGGAGGAGAGAGAGGCTGCACGAGACACCCATGGATGTCTGACGGAAGATAAAATGACATCTTTGATGTAAAAGCACTCTAACAATGTAAACTAGAAGGATGATGTACATAACCATTCTAGTGTAATGGACATGATTTTCACTTGGACAGATAAGATGTTATTTAGATTCTGTCATGAGATATAAGTCTTCATTTTCTTTATACATTCAAGTAACTAGATTTTCCACTCAGCAAAGCAGCACGGTTAAGTAAGTCAAAGGCATAGCATCCGATGCTCCAAGTTTAAACATCCTCTCTCTCGTGGGGCTGTGCTATACTTACTCTACTCAGACAGCTGGTTGTAGTAAATTTATTGCGAGGTACCTCGAACGCGTAACTGCTTTTTCTCACGATCATTTCTAGGTAAAATCTGGCCTGTGCTCCTCTTCGTTGGCCTTTTGTATTGGAATGGGGAGAAGGAAGCAGGACCCTACATGGACCAACGTCTTTGTGCTAGCAGCCAGTGCCAGCACTTTGTGTCTGCGTGTAAGGGAAGTTGGTTAAGATTGGAAGGGTGTAAAGTCAAGAGTGGGTAATTTATTGCATGCAAACGTCAAGCTGTCTTTTCTATATGGTTAAGAGCCTCATCCGAAGACCCTTAAAGTCAGAGGAGGTCTCATCTGGCTCGTGCGTTATTCAGATCAGTCCAGCAGAGAGGCTATCAAAGCGTTCGTCATTACATCATAACCACCTAGAAAGGATTTCTTTCTCTTGCCCTTTTTCCTTTCCAAGGGAAGATGTTATTTAGATTCTGCCAGGAAATGCAAGGTTTCACTTTTTTTATATATTAAAGTAACTTAGATTTTCTACTCATTGCATCACTTTACGAATAACAATCCTGGACGTTTCCAGGACATGTTTTCTCCTCCAGCTGTCAAAATATTTAATGCTTTGAATGTTCACAATTAGGCATTGCAGTTGAAAAGTGCTACATTTCTTTTCCCTGCAGCTTTGGGAAAGAATGATACCTTGGTCCCGCTGGGTCGTCTAATAGCAGATTTCTGCAAGCTTCTGGGATGCACTGTGGCTATATTCAGGGTACTCAAAGCCCTAAGTGCTGTGATTTTCAAAAAAACCTATTGAGGAGGTCTGGCTATTAGTTTACCTTCCTCTGTCGGACATGGGGATTGAATTATCACTTTCAAGCTCCAGCTGTGTCTTTTGGGAACGGCATATGAACGGATGAAGAGAGGGAGAAATTCCTTGCCAGCTGGAAAGAAACGGTGGGCGCAGTCCTGGGGCTTAGCTGTGACAGAGCTCAAAATAAGAGAAGGTATGGGAAAGTGGAGAGCCTTCACCAAGCTGTGGGGCATCGCCAGAATGTGCGTTGTGGAAGAAACCAGTCCCGGGGTGAGGGGAGCAGGAGAAGCATGCAGAGCTGCCTGTATCATAGCTGCCTGGATGCTTCAGGTGACCAGCAGAAAGGGGTCCCGGCGCCAATGTCTGAGACCAGTGAACAGGCAGGAACAGAAGCTGGGAAAAATGCTGCAGGGGGGATCAATTAGCAGCCGGCGGTACAGGGAAGAGAGAGAAATCCCTGGAAGCAGCAGAACAAAGCCAGCCACTTGGCAGGACAGGGAAGAAAGGACCTGATGAGAAGCTGCAGCTCCTTCCTTTGCGTTCCCGATGATTTGAGCTCGAAGCAGCAGCACAATTCTTGTGCAGATGCTTGAACAACATAAAAGCATACTGAAGTCAGCAGACTGCAAACCAGCCTAACAACGTGGTGTGATTTCTGTGTTCCCGCTAGAGCTGGCCCAGGCGTTTTCAACTAATCATAGTTTTGGCAAAATATGCTGTTTCACCTAAATTAAGACATTTGCTGGAACCTGTTTCTCTCAACGAAATTTTAAATGAAGGCTTGACTGAAGACCAAGGTCATACAGTAAATTTTGGCCACAGAAAGAATATCTGCTTCTGTTCTGCCTCATTTCTCAAAACATTGGAAAGATATTGTTTTTATTCCACTTGCTTACCAAATGAAGGTAAATCACGCTCCTCAAAAGTTTCACAAATAGGAATTTCTGAAGAAAACCAAACCAACTCAGGTTCCCAGGTCATAAAGACTAACTTTCAAAATCCTGTTTTATTCTAATCTATTCTTTCCATCCCAATGCCAGGAAAGGTGCATCTGCATAAATCAACACCGTGTAGACATCAGTCAATATGTGGGTAAACCAGTCACGGAAAGGAGCAGGGAAAAAAAGGCCACTCTCCTCTTTTCAGGTGAAAGACCTAATAAACAGCAGTGCATAAACTTGAAGAAGACTTTAAAAGTAAGATGGATTACACTTGTGGAAGAGCTTCTGTAATTCGTTTTCATATTGATTTATCAGTACATAATATTCATTTGGCTATCACTAACCTCATTTCCCTAGGACATGCACTCACATTCAGTAGTACTTTTTCTGCCAAAGCTGAAAAACAATTAACCTTTCTGAGAGGGAAAAGAGAACAAAACTGTGGCCCTTACTCCTTCATTTGGTTTGTAGGGATTGTCGCAGCTTTATTTTCATGTATAATTTTCTTATTTTTATTTTGCGAATTTCACTGCTATGCTGGCTATTATTTATTGCTTCGGTGGTTGATTTCCTGATAATATTCAGTCAGAGGGTGTATTCTTGATACAATCTGTATAACAATATGTGCGTTACACTTAATTTTTTTTTAAATCTTCAAATACTGTACTCATTATCCAGAACAGATGCATGGATGACAGGAAGATGCATTGAAGGGGATTTTTTTTTAGGTAAAACCTGGGATTAAGTTGTATAGAATCAATAGCGATATATTTTTTAAATGTTTCTTAAAAGAAATGGGAATTAATTAGGTTCCTTGGCAGATGTAAACCAAGTAATTCTACTCTGTGGTGATTTCTCACTAAACAAAAGAGAATTGGTAGACATTTCAGAAATGCCTTAGCAAACTCTGAAATTCCAGCTTTCAAAAGCAAGATTTTTGAAACGTTTAAATGTCCAGTAATCTGAATGATCTCTGCAGGAACCTTTGAAAGTAAACTGAAATCAATGAGTTAGGCACCCAGACACAACTGAAATACCGGTTCAGCTAAATATTTAGACACGTAATACCCTTAAAGACATCTGGGCCTGACAGTTTCAGCAGTTATGAGAACAGAAATTAGACTCCTAAATCATGCCCGTGCTTTTGTAAGTTTACATACTATAACAGAATCAGATTAATGTCTGAATAATTCGATGAGTGGAGGACAGAAAGCAGATGTTGTTGGTCTACTATGATGTACTAAGTCAGAACTCCAGTCCTCCCCAGTGGACTGCTGTATGGGGGCAAATTCTTTAAATATAAGGACAAAGTCAGGATGGCTAATGCAAATGAGGAGCTGGAAAATAGAAATGGCTGCATGCAGAAAGGATACACTCAGAACTGTGTGTGTTTAAATGGAAGTAACTGGAAAATCCTAAGATTCTTAAAGAATCGGTGCAAGAAAACCTTAGCATTACAGCAAAACCCAGAAATGAATCAGTCCAGGCCATGGCAATAATGCATGAGAAAGAAACATAAAATTTATAAAAGATGGAGGGAGGAAAATCCAGCTGTAGGTGATATCGTAGTGAAGTAGAGAAAGCGAGATTATTTGGATGACAGACATAATCCTGGAATTTATCTTTTTTTTTTAACAAAGTGAATTCAAAACAGAGAAGTAAGTTCAGTTCTTCTTAGCATCTCTTTCTGAAGATAACTTGTATTATTAATAAAAGACTAGATTATATTCCTCTGAAGAGAAAGCAAGCCTACAGTATCTCAAGCAGATATGTTATTAAAGCTGACACTTTCCCATATTACAGCAACTTTTGAGGTTTTTATTTCAGGAAAATGTAAAAGTAGGATTAAAGGATGATTCTGGAGACAGGAAAAAGGGATAAGCAGCATAAGGAAGAAGGTATGAGGAAATTCTATTTTATGCAGCAAATTTTCTTTAACAATACTTTTTATATAGGTTTTTTTATTTTTTTTCATTCGTGTAGTCAGCTGGTCAGCTATTTTCTTTCTGGAAAATTGGTATGTAAAGAATGAACAAAGGAGCAAGAAAACCTTGAAAAATTTATGTTGGGGATTTTTTTTACTCGGATATAATGTATAAAGGAAACTATAAGCTGATTTTAGTAATAAAGAAGTGAATTTTAGAAGAACAACAGTCATGTTTCACTAACTGCTACGTTAAAGAGGACACTTGTAACGTCCACATTTTTAACTTGTAAACATTACTGAACTCTAAATCCTGGCCCAACAAAGTTTAATGCAAGGAATAAGGGAGAGATTCGAACACTGAATTATGTTCGTATTTCATTCAATATTAGCGCTAGTCTTTTCTTACAGTTGAAAAGGAAGATCTGAGGGTGAAAGTCCCCAACTAATGGGAGAAATGCAGATGAAAATAACTCAAGACACTAGACAAGAGGCATTGCAAGGATGGTTGATCAGCATCACTTTCGTGCTCAGCAATAAATACCAAAATGATGGCGTATACCACACAGTAGAGGCATGTTGCAGTTATATGAAGAGCAGAAGTGAGCAAAAGCTTGCATAAGGACCATGCGCTACTAAGTGTACCTCATACTGTTATATCTGAATGTATATGCGGAATTGTCCTCTCATCTACACTCTGAAATTCTGTATGTAGATAAGCAAACTGTCAAGAAAGACGTTAATAGGACCATTATGGAACAAAAGTAGGATGCTGGTGACAGAGAAATTTTATATTGTTGGAAAGGCAGAATTAATTCTTGTCTTGATACTTCCAGAGAAAGCTAAAGGTCACATCCTGAAGAATGCAAAGGTGAAATGTTAAAAGGTTTTATGATAATGCGAAAGCAGACAGACCATTAAAAGTATCTGAAGTTTCCGAGGCTTTATGAATTCAAGTAAATGACAAGCCGTGATTGAGAAGAAAAAAAACACAAGAAGTTTTTGACACTTGTTTAATCCTTGATAGTCTGGTAAATGATAAGTGCCCAAACAGGGTTAGTAATTTAGAACTGATATTTACAAAAAAAATCCTAAATGAGTAGTGCAGACCTATGCACTCAGTAACATTAGAGGAGAAATATCAATAAGAAATGAGATACTTACACATAATTTAGAGCTATTTGAAATTGCTGAAGGCAGCACAGTTTCAGGCAATAAATTTTTCCTTCACTGGCATGCATTCCGGCCAAAGGGAAGACGAATTGAGTTAGCCTGTGGGTAAAAGCAAAAGAGAATTTTAAGGAGGTTTTGAAATTAGTCCTAATCTACAGTACAGCTTCTCCTCGAATTTGAAGCTCACAAATCATTGCGTTCTAGGCCAGGTTTGGGATAATCTCTTGGTAGATTAATGAAGTATTCAATGGGAATTTGTTTTGAAGTCAGCCATACTAGCATGGTAGCAACTCAACCAGTGCTTCACTCTTACCAAAGACTTTTATTTTACGTATTTTATGGAGCCACGAAAGTTATTTGAATCCATATGAGCAAACATAAAGGTAGATGAGTTTCACCAGTGATAAGCTTTGCATCAAGTCATGACAGACCCTGTGATACACTGTCAGCATCACTTTGCATCACCCTGTGATACACTGTTAGCCTTGAGGTAAGCTCTGAATTCTGCAATGAAATTCAGCGTTTGAAAAACTACTAGCCATCAGTGGGTGAGCAGAGCTTTTACTATGTCTTGGGTAGTTCCCATTGTTTCAGGACACTTTATGACTTATACGCCAGAAAAATGGATTGGAGTAGGAACATGTTATCTTCAAAAGGACCATTGCTGAGGGATAAATGAAGGTGCGTTAGTTCAGGATATTCAGAAACTGTGGTTGGAACAATGGATCAGGTAGAGGTTCATGCTATGAAACAACTTTTTTAAGTGTTTGGTTTCTCAAGAACAATGAGAGAAACTCAGAGACGGGTACATAAAATATATTATTGCTTTGAACTAGGACAGCTGCAAACAGAAAATCACCGCAGAAGCCCCGGTTCAAACCACCAGACAGCAGAATGAGTTTCATGCCTGTTGCTATTCAGTATCTTCTTCTAAATGTTCTGTCTTTCCATCTTAACTCATTTAACACCTATATTGCCAGACGCATGCTGGAGGTCCACGTCTCCACCACTACCCCTCCTTCCTGACTTCCAGATAAATGAAACAGTGCACAGAATAGTTATTAGATTAGCGGAGTTAACATTCCAAATTTAGAAGCAACTACCAGATTTTCATCAGAGAACTGTTTTTTTCTAAGCGATAAAGCTTTCAATGACAGAGTAAAAGGTGTATTTCCAGACAGCCTAAATATCTCATGGACAGAACAAGTGAGAACTGTACCGCCAAGCAAAGTTTGTCCATACTGTAATACTGAGAGAGAAGAGACCATGAATAAATGTATTAGATTCAGAAAATGTTTCTACAACAGTCATCACCAGGAAAGCCCTGCCCATCCATTTCTGAAAGGAAAAAAAAAGAAAGAAAAAAAAATGAATAAAAGAAAAGAATAAAAAAAAGAATTTAAAAAAAAGAATATTATACTCCCCATCCAAACCTGAGAAGCAACCATCTAAAGCAATTTTGACTGATCTGGCTTATTTTTGGCAGGCTGTGAGATCTGAAGGAGATCAAGGAGGTGTCTCACTGGTGCAGACCCTGAGTCTGGGCAGGTTTACTGTTCGCTACAGCTGCTGGTATTACAAAGATGTAGACTCGGCACACTGCAATCAAAGTTTCAACAGGACTTAAGAAGCGGTATGCGGGGAGAGGCTGTTGAATTCACAACCTGGATGTTACCCGAGAATAGATATCATCGGGCATGATTCCTATCTGGAAGGAGCAGGTGATCTTTCATGTATATGACACACTAGCACAAGCCAACAGTCTTCCCTGCTCAAATAAAGAGTTCCCTTGACCTGGGTAGAGTCAGGATTTCTTTTAACAAAACGTTCTTTATTTCAGTCATAGGGCAGTTAACCTGGCATGAAAAGACAGGTGTACAGGTAGTATCTTTTCAGCTCGGCAGTGACCGGTTTAATAATTCTCCTAATGCTCCTGTCGTGATTTCAGCAGGTGGAGAGGAACCGAGGAAGAGCCCCGCACAATTGTCTCTGCTGAGAGTGCCGTGACTGCAACCTGCCCACTTTGTAATTTGTTTCTTTCACATTAATAGCATAAACAGTAGTTTATGGTTTATCCAGCCACCTGGATTTCCTTATACAGATTTTTTAATATATAGTAAAGAGCAAATTCAACCCCTCGTTGGTTTTGGTTTTGTATTTTTCTTTCAATGTTAATTACATTAGGTCTCCAGCGCTGGCTTAACAGAGCTTAATTGTTTGTTTTCTCCGAACACCTTGTATCTTGAGAGCCAGAGATCTTGCTTGTTAAAAGTATTTCCGTGTCTTAAGCAGATGATGGACTTTAAAAGAACTGGAATTAGTGAAATACCCTCATGACAGAGAGTTTACAGATATGCCTGAAACGGTGTTATTTAGAAGTATTGTGTTTCCAAAGATATTAGATTGGTTCTGCTTCTCCTAGAGCTAGGTGTCATGCTTTTGTCTATAAAATATGGAAATTGTTTTCAGGTCTGGAGCTGAAAATAATACCTGGGTGATATATTCAAGAGAGTGTCTGTACTTGTGTCTCAGCTAGTAATCATGTTTATAAGGCTGTCATTACCGGTCTTAGTTTGAGCCCTGTTAATATATATGTATTCTTCAAAAGAGAAGTACAACACAACATTTTCAAGTCTTGCAAAGTAAACTATCACCCGATGCCTTAGTGTTAAGAGAGGGAAAACGAGCAACGAAAAGACAGGGAGCTGTTTCTCATTAACTATTGTAAGATGTCAGCAAGATTAAGGTGTCAGGGTATAGAAAGATGAAGAAGAAAAGAATTACTTAGCAAATAGGCATAAATGAATATAAAATGTGAATAGAGGGTTCTAGCTCCTTCTGAGGGTAAAAATAGGCCAGTAGACATTACATTGTGCTACAATCAACTCATCCACTCGATCCTGACCTTCATCCTTATAGGTGAGACTAGTGGGAGCAAAATGTTGCCGTATAGCCAATGCTGGGAACTTTCAGAACCATTATTTCTGAAAAGAAATGAATATTCAAAGGGCCCCTTTGACATAATGAAGGTTAAACCCTACATAGAGTTCCGCAGGCCCATGTGAGTGCTGTCTGACTGGGCTTAAAAAAAAAAAGCCTGGGTTCAGTCTGTCTGTGAGCTCCCCAGCAGCTCCGTGGCCGTGGTTAGTGCGAGGCTGAGTCCACGTTTATACTGGTGAGAAACAGAGTTTTGCGTTGCATCTCGCAAATGCAGCTACACAAGGTGGGCAGAGCAACAGGTCTGCCCCAAAGAAAATATCCTAGAGACACATATGCACACAGAGAAGTCGCTTGCCTGCAAAATATTTCACATCTCACTCTTAGAAACCGCTTCAGGTATTGCCAGCTAATGCATGCAAATTGCTGTCTACGTACCCCTCATCTTGCCCGGAAAATATTTTAGTCCAGTTAGTGAACAGTGTTTGCAGCTGTACCTGCTAAGGAGAGAAAGACTACACCATTTTATCTAAAGCACAAGAAATTCCAGGAAGAAACCGCCATTAATCAAAAACCTGCTTTTTAGGAGGAAAGGGACAAAAAAAAAAAAAGGCAACAAAGAATTTGTTGGCTGACAACAAAGAGTATAATAGTAACACGCTAGCACTTCAGAAGAATATTATTATCCTTGTGCAAATGAGACTTAGCAAATTATGGACAGCATTTCTGAGCTGTTTTCACCTGAGTTTAATTCACAATGGTCACTTACAAGTATTTTGGCCTCCCATTCCCAGGCTGCTGCTCCACGGCCATGAGCAGGTAATTGTAAGAAACCTGTTTCTGAAACCTAGCACCAATTCTAACACCTTGCATTGATTTAAATTACGAACCAATTTAGCTAGGCTGCAGTAACCCCCAATATAATTACTTTTTTATCACATTTATGCAGATAGAAAAAGATATATCCGTTCCCTCAGCAACAGTTTCAGTCCAGAAATTGTGAAGGCAGAGCATGTTAGCTTTTGCCCAGCCTTGAGCAATAACAGTTATATAGTTTCAAGACTGCTAGAAGAAGGCTATGTGCACATTGCTCAGAGATGACTCTAAATTGCACTTTTAACACTGATGAGATCAATTTAGTTTCCACATAATGTTCGAAAAAGGAACACATCAATACCTCAAACCCAGTGTAAACTATTTACCTCACACTCTCATTAAATTGATTAAAAAAAAAAAATATCTTATGTCTTGTTCTACCAGTGCGTTTGCAGTCAACGTGTAGATCAGGCGTGAATTTGCTTTGCATTTAGTGAGGTTTGCTGCATGGCTGATAACAATGCTGGGCGTTGCAAAAAGACAGCAAAAGAAGGCTTCGTTTTGGTAGCTGAGTCCGTAGCCCTTTGTTACCCACTTTTGTAAAGGTGTTCTTTGCTATGCTTTCATCTTTTTATTTATTTGCTTTGGAAATGTCCCTCTGTGTTCCACTGCGTTATAAAAGCTTTGCTCTGTTTCCCATCTGCTGTCTTTGAGAGATCAGTTGTAGAGCGTTCACCAGTGGAAACATGAGGCTTTTGCCACAGTTTCTCTAAAATTCATCTTGCCAGTCACATGCAAACTGAATGGGTCGGTTTTCATCAGCCTTGGCGTTAAGCCTCTGTGCTCTCCCGTGAGCCCCGTCCAATAATTTAAGAGGGGTGGGAGCGGGAAACAAATTATGTGACTATTAATTCCATTTTTCTTGTTCAGATGCCAGTACATCAAAAATAGATCTCCCCGGGCCAGAGCACTTTGTCATGTTATCTGGAGTAATACTAGTTTGTGAATTATGCCTGGTCAGTTTAGTGTCTCAGATTGGTCACATTAATCTCTTTGACCACTGCCTTAATCACTGAACTCTGCCATCTCATTTTTCGTCTTGCAGAAAGAAGCCGTCTGACTTTTTGTCTAGTGCGTGGCACAATGATTGCTCTGTTGACCCCATAGCAGTCAGAGGAACCCGGAGGTCCTACAGGCACAGCAGCAGGACCAGCCGCAGAGGGTACCCGCTCATCAAGCTTGACTATCTCATCCATTCCTTAATGACCATGCAAATAGCACAGTAACCCCAGATGATGTAAGCTACCCCGATTCACAAACCTTAGCAGGTTAACGACTTGCTGCCTGCCCCAAGCTGCATAAATAAATTAAAAAAAAAATAATTAAATCATAGACAAAAAATAATTTTTAATTACGAGGGAATTCTGTATTTATAAATATGATTTGCATCAGCCATGATGCTTCTCTGTGTCCTTGTACTGAGAAAGTACCCAGCTAAGCACAAGGCATTGACTCTGTATTTATAATCCTGATAAGGCCATGATGTGGATATAAATTTGAAATCCTATTTTTGTGAATCCATCTATGTTCATTTGCCTTAGATGTTCAAATGATCCATAGATTAGGAAATACGATTGTTAAGTTTGGTAAATACCTTTGAAAAATCCATACAGAAGTTTGAGAATACATTTGCAAATGGAATCCATCATCCTGCTGAAGGACTCATTCTGACTTTGCTGTTAGTGAAAATAAATACTTCGATATGTTCTTCTTAAACTAATAAGTGTTGAAATATGTTTTTACAAAAATTAAAAGTTGTATTTAAAATAGATCCTTCTTCTACTAAATGTGTGCAATTAAGACAAGCAAAAAAGACTTACTACTATGGAAATCTATAAAAAGTATGGATTGGAGACAGATTTATCGGCTGCTGCTACAGAAGTCTATAGTAAACACTAGCACCTAGATACTGTTGCGCGGTATCATCTCTCAAGACATTTTAGAAACTAGCCTGCACACAACGCAAGAAACATTAGTTTTCTTATAATATCTATTTATCTAGAGGCCTTCAGAATAACATTTTATCAAAGAGAAAGTAATGTAAGTTTTAGTCTTTTTCTTGGAAAAGAACTCAGATCATTGGATTTTATTTCTGCCATAAAGGAACTAGGGAATGTAGTTCCCCATGAAAACATGAGTTTTTGGGGTAAAATGAGGACTAACTGTTACTAAACAGGAAAAAGAGTCCAGCACATTCCTTTCCCTCCAGTCCCACTTTGTCAGCCCTTTCCATTATTTGTGTTTTACAGTTGCCTCTGATTTTTTTAGCTTCCCTGATAAAAACAAGTGGGTTTTTTCCTCAGAAACTAAACAAATAGATAAACTGCATTCCCATGAGAAAGCAGTCGAAGTTCATGAATATATTCCTATTCCTATGAATTCCTTTGTGCTTTTTAAAATTACAGAAGTCGATAAACCTAAGATTTTGAGAGAGAAACTTGCTATGAACTGGAAAGTGTGGTTGGGCAACAGCCTCCCAGAGATATGTCACAATTTTGAGCAATGTGTCAGGATTTGATTTCTCCTTATATGGAAGTTGTCTTAAAAATAGAAATATATGTTGTAGAAGGATGACATTCCAGGACACTGCATGATGAATTAGATGCACTCATAGTGCTGGTAAGGGTGCTTCACAATTAATACAGCTATATCTGAAGAATCTACCCATCTTTACAAGAGGGACTGAAGGGGAAGAAAAGTTGTCCAAAGGACAGCAGCTGCAAATAGCATACTTTTTCAAGAACTCATATGTTATCAAGATTCCCAGCAAATCAAGGGATTTGTTAATAATGCAATATAAGCCACTACTGGCTGCTTTTGAATCTGTTACAGAGGTTGCTACATTGCTCAAAATAGGATAGAATAAAATTGTACAAGCACTAAACTCAACTTTCTACTAAACGGATTTTAAAACACAGTATGATTTGTCCTAAACAGGATCTTCTTCAGTTGACAGTGAAATAGAGAAGTAGGAGAATGGAACAGATGGTGAAATACGAGGCCTAGTATTTCCAAGGAAAATCTTATTTGCTTGGACGTGGCAGATAGCTTTTGAACATTACGAGCTGACCAAAGCAATCAGTAAAAGTTGGGTTTCCTCATATACCGGGCATGCATGTTCCTTTAGGTATGCTAACAACTTTGTAAAATTCAGTCTGTTTCTCCATGAGGCTCTACCTAAACCAGATATTAAAAGGAAGCTGAAATAGAGATTGGAGTCTACTTTTGGGGGTGTCCTGGTTTGAGAAATGAGAAGAGCTAAGATGTGAATTGAAACCAATATTTCATTGTCTAAATGTCAATTGTGTTAAAAATGGTGAGAAATTTAGTAAAAAAGCTAACTTTGAAAGAATCGCCCTCGAGACAGTATGTAGTCCATCAGGACAATAAACCTCCAACGGCCCTAAAAGAGATTTTTACCGGAGTTTAGTTACAAAAGTTTATTTCCTCAAGGCAAGTTGTCAGCAAGTATTCTGTTCAAACACTTCTGAGTTTCTTGTGAAAAGATACACCACAGATTTAGAGACAGGAATGACAAAGGTCAGTTGAAGAGTGGAAGAATATCTCAAGCTTTCTAGCTTTGCTTAGGCACAGTCAGAGCAAGGAATACCTTTCTACATAAAAGAAGGTCATAACGACCACTGTGTTGGTACCCTGCTATATCAAAACCACAGTGTTGACAGCATGCCCATGCCAATAGAAATGCGAACGAAATAGTGAGGCGTAACTGCAGTTATGAAAAGGGCTCTGTTTGTCACTGCTTGGGCCGCTTGGCTCTCTCAGTGATACACCAGTGGAGAAAACATTGCTGTTGAGACTTGCTGTCAGTGCCCATAATGTCTCTGGCCAGCAACAGAAGAAAAGCCGGAAAGTTTTAGGAAATTGCATTATAGCCTGGTTTTTGCTTTGGGAAATTCTTTCAGAGATCAAGTACACTAGGACAGGAAACTGCTACTCTACCGAAAGGCCACTTTCTCCTGAAGGGAAGACTTGATCACAGAGTCCGTGCAGCACACGGTAGGCATTTCTGCTGTTTGAAGAAGGAAGATTAGTCTCTCTATACAGACGTCTTAGGTTCCAGACATGGTAGTAACTCACGTCCAAAGAAAGATTAACATGGAAAAATCAAGGTTTTCCCATTTACGCAACATGCAAGGACCTAAGCTGCATGTATAGGCAGATGTAACAAGGTTACGCTGCAGGTACCTGCACTCTTATGCTCCAGACTTCTAGTACGGGTTCTGCCTATGCCAGGCAGATTCTCCAGACTTGTCGCTGAAGTGTAAAGGTTAAGCAGCCTTCTGAATGGAAGGCTGTGATTAATCAGAAACAAGGCTGATTTTAACGTGGTTTGCATTAAAGAGAAAAATAAAAAAGGACATTAAAGAATCACGTTGAGGTGTCATGTCCAGGACAGAACGTAACTCTCCAGGGTCCCAAAACAGTGGCAATTCTCTAACTCCACCCTAGAGTAGTCTCCAGGTCAGCTGGGCAGTCCATCCGCAGAGACAGATTTGCAGCCCTCTTTATGGTAGCTTGCTTATTTATGAAATGGATAGGATTTCTCCCTCATACTAAGCTAATGATATTTTTTTCAGTCATTGGATGTTGTCCCAGTTGCCAAACCAGCCAATGCTGGAAAGAACTTCTATTGCATTTCCGCAGCTGTCAAACAGACGAGGAGAACTTTATGGTGAGCTGTCATTCCAGCCTAAGGAGAGCTAGAAGCACCACATATCAGCCATACTGGGAAGAAATGAAACTGAAACTTCTGCCCGGTTCAAGAGGCTCAGAGGAGAAGTCCAAACTGTTCTGAGAGAATTATGTACTTTGAAGTAACAATAAGTAAACAAGTGGACCCTCTGCCTATTGCACTGGGTGGAAAAAAAGCTACCCTCCTCAGGGTAATCAGGGCTGAGCAGAATTTAACAGAATTAAGGCAACACTTACAAAGTGTATTTGGGTTTCACAGACAAAATTTAAAGAGCAGACTGATTACATACATCCCAGAATTTACTTATAAGAACATCTCAGTAGACCAGTCACTATGTGATTACTTTCCACCACAAGAAGGATATAAAGAATGTAATGTGGCTACATAGATGGCTATCTCACGTTATTATTTCCAAGAAATCCTATGGGAAAAAAAAATAAATCAAATAATAGACTGAAAGACTAGGAGAAAATATGAAAGACGTGCTTATGGAGTTAGGTGCAATTTGCAATATAGGTTGCAAATGAAATATACAATGTGTGGATATTTTCTTTAGAATCTTAAAGATTTAAATGGTGACTTCAAAGATGGGAACAGGAGAGTGAAAGTTGCTGTTGGGGAGAATGCTGCAGCTGTAGGACATATTAACAGTGAAATTGCAGCGATGCTTAATCTCCACTTTAACATGTTTAACAGCAGAGAATAAATTGTTCACAAAATTGAAGCAGTTGCTTGATCACCATAGCTTTCAGTTGGATAGGCTGATACGGGCTGGAGGGGCTGGGAAGTAGATTCCTCACCAAGTGGAATGAATAAGTCACTGAATAGCTTCATTGTTGGTGCCCAAATGCTCTACCTCAAATTTAGTCACATTAGGGATCAATCCAAGTCACGATTTCATTCTCTGTTTTCTTTTACAAGACTGGAAATCCTGGGAGCACTGTTGAACCCAGATGAAGAAGAATTTGAAATTACATTAGCACTGAATTCACACTTCACAAAGAAATATATGTGGGTAGACCAAACGCATATAAACTCTGATTTTCTTTATTTTGAAAGAAATTTTGTGTATTAGCAAAAGTTTATACAGCTCTGTCTCGGTTTTCCGATTACATTCACTGATAACTCTCTGCAAGAGGGAAATTAATGGTTCAAGGAGACACATAAGTACATTTTAAGGATTGTTAGGAAGATAAAGTAGAAGTATGCGTGGGAAAGAGACTATGACAGTTCTTGTGGAGCAATAAGTCACATAATGAATGTGGTCTAGGCCTGATGAATGGCAGCCACCTGCACCCTCCATCCTGGCACCTACGAGGCACAGGCTTCCTGGTGTTTTTTCTCTTTATTTCACACTTACTATACTTTCACAGCAGAAGGAACAACTTGCTTTGTAAGAGTAGGTGCTGTAAAACACCTGCTAGTTAAAGGCGAATTTTCTAAACTAAGAACGGCTCAAACCTAACTAAGTATTGCCAGGATTAGCTTATGTTACTAGGAACCTCAGACAAACGATACTCTGATTTGTTCAGAAAACCTTCTGGTGAAGGTGTTCAAAAGGCAGAATAAATAGAATAAATAATAAAATCAAAACTGTTAAGTGAACCTGCCTTGTCCTTGCGCTGTCTTTGGAAGAGACCAACATACATCTTTTCAAAGGCTGTTCCAGCGGTTAGAGTAATGAATGACATCTGCATTTGACTTACAGCACATGCACAGGGTTTATGTCAAGAATCGTTACTACTTAAACTAGGATCATCTGATATTTCAGAAGACAAAAACCTTCTCATGGTAGGGATTATGGCAATACAAGTGGAGGGTCTAAGTTCATAGTCATGCACAAGGGCCGGGCTGTTTTGCCCGCTCTTGTTAGGCAGCATGACTACGGCACTCAGGCTGAGCTCTCTAATTGGCGTTGTAGTTTCTCTGGGACGAGGCTGCTTAAGTAGCTCGTGTTTGTACAGCACCTAGCACCGTGGCTTGTGCTGAAAGCACGTACTACAAATAATATATTGTGATGGTAATGACTTCCTAGCTGAAGTCCTAAGTCAAACATGTCAGAATTAATGAAATTAGATTGGAGAATGACCAATAATGCTAATCGTTACAGCTGCGATAGATTTCAGAGGGTTGAAAACATACGTGGTTACTGCTATTTCTGGAGATAATGATTTTGAGAACTGCCTCTTTCCTCTGTTAATCTCATTGGTTGATTAACGTTGGCTCTATCATTCTGAACAGTATAAATTGAGTAGTAACATCAATCTGCCTTCTTAACAAGTCCAGAACAAGTGTTAAGTTTGATGTGACAACTGTGGTGTCTGCTTAGTTTAGCAGAAGTTATGGCAGAGACTCCTAGAAGATTTCAAGTGTGTTTATTAATTTGATATAAAACGCATGAAAGAAGCGTACAGAGTTACTTCTTTGTTTCCTCCTCTCAAAATTGCAACTGGGCCAGTAACTCTTAATACAAAGTTAATTTAGTCAAGATACTTGAGAGCCACTTGGCTCTGTTTCTAAATTCCTCCCTTTGTCCTTCGCAAAGCTCTTTGAAGTGTTACTCTGCGAGGTGGATGTTGTAATGAGCCTATTTCTAAGAGGATCAAAGTAGCAGAGCTGCCCAAAGCAGCATCAAAGATACACAACAGAGAGCCCTTTAATGAGCAAGAGGGACATGACTGTCTTTTCCCCAAAATAAAACCCTAAAACAGGATTTAGATTAAATATTTAAAATTGAAAATTATTTTATTTTGTCTGGAGCTCGCTAACAGAAAGCAAAAACCTCAAAGAGAAGAGGAGATTTCTCCAGCTGACTCTGCTAAAATTTAATGACTGTCATTTGCTCGATGCTTCACCATCGCTTAACGAAGTCCAAATACCTGTGGCCTAAGCTAAAGGTGGCAGTGGCAGCCGGCATGGGCACAGGCAGGATAGCAGCCTCGTGCCAGAGCAGATTCCTTTCCCATGGATATGAAAATAGAAAGCAAACATACGGCAGGAAGCTGTGGCGAACGCTGCAGAGAGAGAAGACAGCTTGGAGGGGGAAGGGTGGGAGAAAAAAAAGGAGTGGGAGGGAGGACTGGACATGTAAATTATGTGCCAGGAAATGAATTCCTTATAATGTCTCTTGCCAGAAGCTAAATCCTAGCAAATGTAAGTTGTCTTTTTTCCCTTTCTTTTGCTCTTTCCTCTGTTCCTCTGAGGGTCAGGGAGGAAGGAGCAGGGACAGGAAGAGGGGCGATTCAGTGTTTACTTACTTATTGTGTGACTAAAGTGCTATATGATCCAGCTTTAACATTAGAAGGCATGTGACCCCATAAAAGTGACGAACAGGATAATATCCTGCTTCTCATTACACATGGTTTTTCAACTTACTTTATTTGGCCACGGGGATCCTTCAGTATGTTCTAGGGCTGAAATACCAGCAGAAATGTGTTTCTGTTCAGAGGCTGGATGTGCTTATTGCACTGCATTCAGTAATGAAATGGGGGCTTATTTGGTTTGACTTGATAGCTATCTGTGCAAATATTGCCTCTTCTTAGGTTTGTGTTTGTTTAAGAAATCACCTAGTGCATCTGTCAAGACTGCAGAAATGCATGCCACTGACCTGCACTTAACTTGGGGATAAAATGACAAGACTTGTGTTTAAGGTTAAACCTGCATGTAGGGTTGATGGTTTGAGGGTTTTTTTGTTCGGTGGGTTTTTTTTTGTTTTTTTTGTTTTTTTTTCAGAATTTAGCAGAAACCATCTGGCAGAAAGTTAAAAATTCTTAGAAGGAAACCTTTGGCTGCTGAGAAAACTACACTTCTAGCTTCTGAGAAATCAATGATATGTGAGGCCGAGAGCAGAATGACTAATGAAACTGGACACAAAGTAATTATATAATACATTAACATTTACTGGGCATTAGGCATGAGAAGTAGCCCAGACTGCTTTTATCCTTCCCAGCCAACACAGTTTGGGATACCATATATCCTACCATGTGCAATGCCACAGACAAAACCAGTACCAATTTCCTTGAAGAATTCTGTGGGTGAAAGTGTTGGGCACTTCCAGACATAAGGAGCACAGACCTTCTCTCTGTTTTTTTTTTTTTTAATAATTAACTGCAACAGTGAAATGGTTATGGAAGTCTGTACATAGCAAAATTTTGTAGCTTAAGTAAGTAAAGTTAAGTAAGAGGTTACTTTTCAGCAAAGGTGCTGAGAACTCAGGAGTTTCCAGTGAAAGAAACTGGCTGGGAACACAGCTCCCAGTTTCCTTCCTTTGCAAGGTACAAAGTACACAGCTTTTCCTAGAGTGCTGTTATCTCCAGAAATGTAAATATTTACGAATGCTTGTATCGTACTGAAATCAGTAAAAATCAGTAAGTCTTCAGAGCTTTCTTCCTGCATATCCATTTCTAATCAGGATTTGGTAACCTAAAAACAATCTGGGACAATGTTGATCATTGTGACTCGGTTGACATTTTGATGGCAGATACAACTTCTAAGACATTGATTACACATACACATTATAAAGGTGCCCACTGTAGAAATAGTATATGCACATACATGTTCATATATGACATGTATTTCATAATCCATATGTTGTGGGCTCACCACTATTGAATTGCTTGAAAAGGTTTTGATGCTACAAGTGAAAACAGAAATTCTTAGCATCCGTATGCTTCTTTTGTGATCCCATTTCTAGCTTTTAGAATTTAAACCCCTGAAGGATATAGAATATATAACGAATGTAATAATAGAAAAAGACAGTCTTTGCAATTTCAGGTAGAGATAACATAAACACAAGAACAAAATGAAGAAGGATATCAAACAAGGTATCCAGTTTTTGAACTTACTTAGATTGTTGAAGGCTAATCTCCACAAAGAGCATCAGTCAAAGCTCTGATTCACAGAAATTTGTGTGCAGAAGAGATGCAGGGCCTACATCGTTCCACTTTCTTCTTATGGTAAGAAATACGTTTGATTTAAAGCGATTGTCTAGAACTGTCCCATCTCAATGTCAGTTCTACAGTGTCTTAAAAGAAAAGAAAATTTATTTTTAAGAATGACTTAATTCCCTGAATGTCAATCCATTTTTGAGCACCGTGATTTCTACTGATTTCTTCTGCTTCTATACCAAGTATAACCTATATTACTCAGTTCAGGTAATGCCCAAACTCAGGAATAACAACTTTTACATAAGAATGTTTTATTTATCCCATGGGCAGAAAGAATCCCTAAGATTCTTTTAAGTACTCAGCTTCTATTCTATTGATCTATTTTCATTACTAACACAGATTAATTATATTTAAAATCAAAACAATTTGTTTTAATTGGAAAGCAGCGTTCTACTCAGCCTTTACAAGCAATATTTTCTTAACTGTGCAAGTTCAAGCATTTTTTTGCTACACCTGTAAGTTGGTTACATCTTGCTATTGGAAATTTTGGGTACGAAATGAAAAGGATGTTTCCCTGAAAACTAGATGATTAGCTAGTGTTAAGTTCTGGCATATTGATCTACCGGGAATGTACTGTATTAGTTTAGTTAGACAGTTATCTAAGCAATTTGCTGCAGTCTTGCTGATTTAATGCTGCTGAAATGAAGAAGAGAACATGTAGTAATAGGTGCTATATTAAGTGTTCCATAAAATCTTCCATGCAATATAAAACTAACTTGCAACTTTCCCATGCGTTTCTACATGTAAGTTTTCAGTACCGTCATAGCTTTTAAAGGTTTCTCTGATAAACCAGTAGTTGCCTAGTCCTTTTTTGAGTAGCAGTTCCCTGGGAGTATTGTCAATAAAACCTTCCTCCAAAAAATCCCCTTATGCTAGGCAAGACTCAAGAACAGTTCCAGTTGTCAAACTATTGCAAGGACCTACCTGGAAGCTGCAGACGAGTCAAGGTACAATAAGCACTGTCAGTTACTTCCCCTGGAAAAAAAAAACATAACAATAATTACCACAGGCTGTAAATATATCAGATTATGTTTAAACATCAAATATGCATCTCTTTCTACAGATATCCCATTTGAAATCTTACTGTCGTTACAGTTATCGAAAGGACATAATTCTTGTAAAGTGATAAGGCACCTAATTATGATACTTGAATGAATCTGATATAATAATGCCTTCATTGTCAAAAACATATATGAATAACAGCAACTGAAAACCAATGCGTCTTGGCACTTCTGTGCTACCCAGAATTATGAACTGAGATGCCTGAGTAGAGCAGTTCTGGTCTAATGTCCTGTCAAATGATTTTCCAAAACACTATATTCAATGAAAATTAAGATGGACGTCATACCCTTATGCAGTGATAAACATTAGTTCAGATCCCGTGGCCTCAGGGACTCTCTGTAGCTGCGGCACCCAAAAAAAGGCTATCTTTGATGCTTTAGCACCCCTCCTGAAAAACAGGGCAAAACTACCCACATGCAGTACAATTACCACAGGTTTGTAACAGGGAGTCACAAGCGAACTATACTGGAAATATTGTGGGGGCTGCTGAAATGGTTTTTTGTGTATTAACATGTTTTACTTACCTTTGAAGTGCTGAGTATCTAGCTCCTTCTATGCCTTTGAGAATAAGGAAGTTTTACCGGGTAGCCCAAATAGAATATTAGGAGAGTGATTATGAAAAACAAAGACATCTGTCAAAAGGAATTGCAGTTTTTTGTCAGGCTTCTGATGTATACTGAGACTGAGTCCTTAGGAAAATCAGATTGTTAAATAACTTGCTTGACCTTGTTAAAAACATTTCACTTGTGAGTCTAAGTTATTAACCATACCATACTGCATAAACAGTTTACTTAGAAAACAGCAAGGTGCTAAGTACTTTGACTATCTCCAATTAAACTTATGAACGCTTAGTTTTAAGATTTTTTTAGTCATAATTCATAGCTATAGCTATTATATTTTAAAATAAATTGTAAACCTGTCTACCTGAATATCGCAAATTATGCTACAGTCAGTTTAGATCTTATGTGTAAATCAAGAGCTATTTGGTCAAATTCTGTGATTCTCTAAAACATCTTAAAATTGTTTAGATGGTGTGTTTTACTAAGTAATCTTCTTTACACTGTAAAGCATTGATTTAAACATGATAAGAATGCACTCCTTCACATTAGTTGTTTATTCATATATATTTCCAATTTCCTGTCTAGAGGTATCAGCAGGTTAAGGATTGGACATACTCATGGTCAACAGGTCATGAAAGAGATTACAAGGGGGTACATTCCTGCCTAGTCCTAAAACAGGTAGTACCACAATTCTGGATGTCAAGGAGGCAAAGGGACTGGACTGCTGGAAGTACACAGGCTCACGTGTCCTTCCCTTCCCTATGGCCCTTCTAAGAAATAGTCCTGAGATAGATGGCCCCCTGGTCTGGCCCAGCAGAGCATTGCTTCCTTTCTTAAGCGTAAATAATAGTAGCAACAACAACAACGATAATAATAATAATAAAAGATAAGCAAAAAAAAAAAAGAAAAATATTGCTTACCTATCTGTTCTTTTGTGTCAACTTGTCTTTCTCTTCCTACTGTAAAAATAGCTAGAGAAGGCAAATACTGAATAAATATGCTTGTGACTAACACTGATTTATAATGCAGGGTCACAATTTAGCCCAAATGCTGCTTTTCTCTTTTCAAAAAGCAGAAGCGTTTTTTAAGGCGATTAGTAATTGCAGCGTCTTTTCACTTGGCAATATGTATTATTCCTAGCATGGACAAATAAAGAGAAAAAATGCAACAACAAACAAGTAACACAATAGTTCTTTTGTGACCG
The DNA here is from genome assembly GCF_000708025.1 of Charadrius vociferus. Taxonomy (NCBI): domain Eukaryota; kingdom Metazoa; phylum Chordata; class Aves; order Charadriiformes; family Charadriidae; genus Charadrius; species Charadrius vociferus. The sequence continues at coordinate 927,120 of NW_009650091.1, forward strand.
CCACCAGCTCAGAAAAATATTATTTTCCTTTCCTTCATTCATTTGCATATGTAACATTTAATTGCAGAAGGCAAAACACGGCTATATAGATCATTTAAATTCTGAAAGATACGAAACTTGGATGACTCAGTGGAAAATTCTCAGAAATAATCTCGATGAAGTGGTTTTATTCATCTCATTCTACTTTTCTCAAGGGCTGACATATGCATAAAAGGGGAACATGATCCCTTGCACATGTTCTCCATGAGGACTGCATGTAGCACAATCATTAACTTAAAACAAGCTTTGCTGACTCTTACTCAAAGGCATTGCTGAATCCAAGCCAAAGGAATTCGGGCTGGCACTTCTCCATCTCCTCTCGGCGGTGAATAGGGTGAAAAGACAATCCTGTTTCACTACACCAAGTCTTACGGGCTTTCAGCGGACCTACGTGACCTGTCCCGACAGCTCTGCTGTGCAGTGTGGGACATTTTAAAGGTGACAATGCTTTCCTGTCCTGCTGCAGGCTGAGGATGCTCGTAGACAGAGAGAGGATGGAGGAGAGGGCGGACAGCTGGGTGGACAGCTCTTGCTAGGCACTGCTAGCACGGCCAGATCCTACCAACACCAACCACCAACACTTCAGCAAGTCCTCTTTTTTTTGCGCTCGTGCCTCAAAACAAGGAACGACATTGCAATTAGACCATATGCGACATGTGCTGTGTATGCATGAACGGGACTTGATTCTCTTCTGGGAGAAAGGGAAAACACAGGGTGGTCACATCAGCTCCCGGAGCGATAGCATTAAGCTGAGGGCACAGAAATGTATCTGTGGGGAGAACAGCTCTTTACTGAGTGAGGATTGACAGCAGAAGCCCTTATCCCTCACAGTGGTCCAGCTTTGCTCTAGTACCCTCTCTGCTGCTTCTGGGTTTTCCAAGGGCTCTGCCTCTTATTCTTCCTTCGACCACTTTCCTCCTTTGTCAGTTCTACCATATGGTCCTAAACCTTGACAGGGAAGATCCACCTCCAGGTTGAAAGAAGCCAAACATATGGAATGCTGTTTCAGAAGTGAGGGGTGAGAATCGTCTTTAGACGATTAGTAACCCTGGTTACTGTTTTGTGCTCCTAGAGAAAGCCACGTGCAACGATAGAAAGCCATTTACAATGATCAATAAACTAACCTAACCAGCACATTTGGGGAAATGGAAAATCCACTCTCCGTAGAAGTTTTTTTTCTGTAAAAAAGTCTGTGATTTTTTTGATTCAAAACTAATTTGTCTGTTATAAAAAAAAAAGACCTTGGGTCAAATCCAAGCCAAGCAGTTGATTTTTCAGACAAAGCAGCGTTTTGTTTTGAGTCATTTCAACTTCTTTCAGTAGCCACTTGAGCTTCCCATAGTGTCTCATGGGAAGTGGACTGGAATATTCCCCTTCGAGCTAGCTTTCCTTGTCTGATATATCTCCCAAATGCTTCAATATCTTCCCTCCAGTTAAACCTCAAAACGAACTACAGAAGTAAATATATGAACGGTACCTAACAGGATAAATGGAGTAAGGAGAGAGCCCAGCTTACTGGAAGTGATAAATATTTTATAAGAACAAAAGAATAATTATACCGGGGCAGACAAAATATTCTCTTAGCATACATTTATATTTTTACAGTGGTCAGTAGAAGAGGTAAGATACAAGAAAATTAGAAATTAATTGCTTCTTCTGACATATTGCCCCAGCTCCCCAAAGTGTGCCATTTCTAGGACTTCCTGAGCTGCAGATTGCATCCAAAGCACTGTAATACCAACTTTATGCTTCTTCAAATGGATATTCCAACCTGTTTAAATCCATCTATACTTCCGGCCTGCGGAACTTTCTGTGCCAATGAGAGCTTCAATTTAGTTATGCGTGGTGTGAAGAAGGGACTTCCTCGATTAATTTCAAAACTTTTATTTTAAATTGGAAAACTTTTATTTTAAATTGGTAAACTTTTATTTTAAACTGGTATTGGGTGTCTCCCAGTCATTTCACTGAGAAACAGTGAATAATGATTCCCTACCTACCATGCCAATCAAGATTTTTAAAACTCGTGCCATGTGCCTTTCATTGCCTCTTCTGTCCATGTAACATCTCTTCCTGTGGAAACTGTCCGTATCTTTGATCCCCCCAGTCCTCTCACATGTCCCTTGAACTACAATTCCCAGAAGTCTCTTGAAGCAATTGGGGGGATGCAAAACACCGCCAAATGAATTTAAACCAAAACATTTCAAGATTTCCAAGTAACATTGTTGATTCCCTTGCCATGCACTCCATATGCTTTAGCTCAGTCCCACAGAGGTATGAAAATAGTTACACAGATATAATTATTTTCCTGGGAATAAAGTTGCAATTTCAATCCATTTTATCAGATTCCTAAATGGATTTGAGAAGTTTGTCCTTATACATATTTTTTCTCATCCATATTGACATTAACTTTAAAGTCCGATTTGCCAGAAAATTTAAATAATCTGTATAATTTTTACTTTTTTTTCAAGTTGAAATATTTTGCCACCAAATCTGGCAAAGTGACTGCAGGCAGATGTGAAACAGGCTTCCTTCTGAAGCTGAATGAAGTATAAGGCATGAAAAACACTGAGAAGTAAATTTGATTTGGTTTTAATATTATTTTTTAATAGAGTAGGTCACCTTGGTAAAACAAGGTAATGACCTGTAAGTCTAAAGAAACTCAGTTGATTTTAGTGGATTTGCACTCATTGAACAGAGAAAAGTATTTATCATCTGACGTTTTCCTTTAAACAGTCCTTCTCCAGATGTCATGTTGGAGACAGTTTGGAAACTTCTAACATTGTCAGACTAATACTTGACAGTTACACACACATGGTAGGGCAGAGAGATTTCGTTCTCCAAAAAATGTAAAATCACAAGCCGAAATGAAGCTGCTGAGGTCCGGTGCCGAGGCGCTGGGGCTATACGTCTTTCTCAGCATTACTAAGATAACAAAAATGCGTATGCTTATTTTCAAGCTCTGTGCCTGGAGAACAAGCACAGCGCGGCTGTCATCCGAACAGCCTGCTCGCCTGCTCTGGAGAGGGTTTTCTATTCCAAGGCATCCCGCCCCCGCCTCTCTCCACCAGTCGTAGTCACTTGCCCCTTTTTGCTCTGAAAATAAATCAATTTCATCTGCCGCAGTTCGATTTCTTTCTTCTCTCTGCCTCGCTCCCTCAGTCCCGCTCGCTCTTTGAAAGCCTCTTTCCACCGCACCATATGGCAGCTGAGAGAAGGGCAGAGCCGTGATCCAGCTCCTAACAAAAGAGACTGCGGTGTCAAAAAGCCTCATGAATGCATGAGACACATTCATGTAGAGAGAAATGCCTCCAGCTCTGTCAGGGAGGACTAAAGAGAAGGCTGATAGGCCTGACATCGCTTTTGAGTCGAGAAAGGCGGCAGCTCTCTCTGCAGCTCATCCCCTCCTCCCTCCCCTTCTTTGGTTTCACGCCAAAATCCTATTAGATCCATTAATGACATGAGACACAAAGTCAGAGTGTGTGGCAGAACACAAAATTAAATCAGGCCACCTTATTTACTCCCTATCACTGTTTTTGAGATAGAATCATACTGCTAAAAGAAAATAAATAAATAAAACAGGCTTTAATAGCGTGCCTAAGAATAAATGAGCAAGTCCTATCCCCCCCAAAAGGGGATGGTGCGCACTCCCGTGCATTGCCTACGGCGGCAGATTTGCAGCAGAACTGCAAACCGAACGCTTGCAGGGTGACCCTGAAATACTCTTTAAAGGCTTTATTTTGCTTTCTCAACTTTCTCAAGCTGCTGTTGAGACAAACAAAGGACTTCAAGGTTGGAAAATTAACTAGACCTATTACCGTGTGTGCACGTGGAGCTGTTACAGAGGAACTACGTTTAATTTTTGAATATGAGAGAAATGCAAACTGGCACTTACAAAGCGTGCATTCCTTTGCCCTCTCCCTTCTGGTTTGCTTCCTCTTTTTCTCTCTTGGCGATGCGCGGCATGCCTCAGTCCACAGAAATGTCTACGAAATACATTCACAACCTTTATGCAAAAAGTTTTCAAAATGGTAGAATATACACATCTGAAATACATTTATGGCAAACTTTTGTCACTGCTAGGGGATAGGAAAAGCCACCGCTCTCGTGCAGCGGAAGGCAACAGTGCGTATTTTATGAATAACTTTGTTACTGAACTTAAACGGGAATAACGGTGCTGCTTTATTCCCATAAAATTGAGCACTGGTTAAACTGTTAAACTAGAACTGCATTGCTATTGCTGCCTCTCCCCCAGAAAGGCCTCAGAAATTACAAAACTCTGTGTCCCTGGGGTTATTTAAAGGAACCTGGGCAAGCTTCCAAATGCTGGTATATGCGACCTTTACAAGCATTCAACAATAACAGTCCCCTATGAAATAAATCCATGAACATGTGCATAGTAACTCAGCAGTGGCACGGAAGTTGCAAGATGAAATCACGTCAACACTGTAGAATCACGTCCCTACAATCGGTTTAGAAGATTTTACTGAATGCATGGCATATATGATTCATATAAAATAATGTTTGTAGTATCTCACAAGTCTTCCCTCCTGGAATGCACTTAATGTAAAGATTTAGAACAGCGTTATATATTTATGTATATGTTAAAACTACTATTTATAGGTCCGTCATGAACAGGTTCATCACAGGTTCATCATCACAGGCAACTGAAGAGAAGTTAGTTTCAAAAATAAACTACAATTACTTTAGAAATGTAAAAGTTCCACTGGAAATTACTTTGGCGGTGTCTTTTTAACATGAATTCTGCCATACATTGGGAAAAAAAAAAAGACAACCCTGTTGTAAAGGCGGCTCAGGCATGCCTCTGAAATGGCTCTGGGTAGGCAAACTAGCGTTGGTGATACTTGATAGACTTAATAAAACTCGGGTGCAGTCGGGGGGGTTCTTAAATCGTAACGGGCAGACTTTAAGCTCTCATCCTTGAGCGCGACTTGTGGCGGGTCCCCGCTGGGAGGGCGGAGGGAGGCCGGGAAGGCGAGGAACAATGCCGCCATTCAGGGTCCCCCCTTTCAGCCCAGCCACATCTGTTTACATGGCCTGCGCCCACCTCTGAAAAGGGTGGTCCTCCCACCTCCATTCTGTCTCGCGGGGTCCTGAATGGCGAGCGGCTCTGAAAGCTTTTCTGCTGGAAATCTGCGGTTTCAAATTTATTTTATGAGACCAGAGCTGAAAAGGCAGACTAACAATAACGGTTGCACGTTTCTACAGTCTGGTTTGGATTTTATTGTAATCTGAGAACGACTGTAAAATTGTCCCAAACTACCCAGTTTCAAAATAAGTGTAGCACATAGGATATCGACACTGAACTTGGGGGGCTAAATTTTGCGCTTAGTCTTTCAGCTACATATGTTTTTAAGGAGTTTTTCCTGTAAAAATAATTTTACAGCTCAAATATTTTTGAAACAACACTGGCAGCACTCAGAGAAGGACTAGAAAGTGTATTTTGCCCAAAAGCATTTTTGCCTTACATACAACTATGCTTAGAGCCCCTAGCTTTACACTTTGCACTTGACTAAATAGTTCATATAGAAATGACTACAATAAATTTTGCTCTGTTTAGATACCAGTTCTGCAACTTCCAGACTGAGCATCTGCTTTGCACAGCAGATACTTCGCAGAAACCAACATATTTGAGGAATTTTAAAATAGCTGAAGACCAACAGACCAACCCCGTGTTTTTATTGGAATCAAAACTTCAACTGATAGTCAAGTGGTACGCATCCTTCAGAGGCTCAGATGAAGCCCACAATAACCAGGGAAAGCAGAAGATGCTCAAAGCCCCCCCAAGCCTACAGCTGACAACTCTTAGCATACCAGTTCCCGATGCAGTTTTATGTAGCAATATATAAACATCAAGCAAACTTTGTGAATTCAATGTCAGCATGATTTATCTCCATTGATTAACTGCATTCAATGAACTTACAGAAGTTTTGCCTGAATAAGAAATGCAGGCTCGTATGTCTGCCAAAGCCATCACAGTAATTGTACCGTAAAACTGCTACGTCTGCAAGTGCGCAGAAATTCATGTTGTAGCTGACATGATGGTATCGCAAATACATTGTACATATAATACAGAAAAAATCCTGCAAGTTCCAAGGGAGATTACAAAGAGAAGTCGTTAAAGAAGAAACTAGACGGTCTGCTACTTATGAAGTATTAAATGACGGAAAATAAGATAGAGACGGAATGTGAAAAACCAGAAAAAGAGACTCAGGAGGAGATTACTGAGATATGAACCCATTCTCAGGTGAATTACTGTGAACTTGGGTAGTGCTTGGTGATTTGCTGTGCAGACCTTGTTGAACATGCAGTTCATTCTGTATCCCCCGGCTTCCAAATGCCAAAGTGTATTCAAGATTAGCTAACACTATGTTATTCATTTTCCTGATGTTATTCTTCTAGGTTCATTAGTTATCATGGTTATGGTAAGACCCTATAATTAAGAGGATCGAAGCAAAAATTTGCTTATTCAGTATTGAACTTGCTCAGTGAGGGCTGTCACACTGTTTTCAACTTCTCTTCCATGAAGATGACAACCTGGTCTAGTGGGAGGTGTCCCTGCCCATGGCAGGGGGGTTGGAACTAGATGATCTTTAAGGTCCCTTCCAACCTAAACCATTCTATGATTCCATGATATTTAATCTAATGATTTCTTTATGCACAAAGCAGTAATTTATTGAAAGGTCCTGGCAGAACCAGGGACTGTTGCTTAAGCTGAGCATTCTCTTCTCTGTTTTTGTTTCATATAAATATAAATCGGGTGGCCTAAATATAAACAGGCAAAGAACAGAGAAATCCCCTTTCTTGTTCTTTGTATTCCTATATAGGACAAGAAAAGCAGCTCCTTTACTCTAGAGAATGTGCGCTGTGGTTAAGTAAGGAGGGACTGTCAAAAGGCCCCGGGGTTGTAAAGATTTGCCAGTCTGTGCCCATTTCAAATTAGCATTTGTCTGCTCCATATTCTGCAATATTGGAAGGAAGGAAAGAGAGCGATGAATGACACCAAGCTATACACAAGCTGTTCGTTTGTGACTTAATACAGTCACAATGTAGATCTACATCCCAAACTTCGTCCTTCCCTTGTACCCAAACATCACAGCACAGCTGGTGAATAAGTACTGTTATCTGAGATGCATCATTCAGGAGACTAACAGCACGTACTAGGGTCAGACAAAAAAACATACAGAGTGAAATCACAGGCGATGATTCTAATCTGAATATAAGAGTTCCCTAGGAGCATTTACAGCCTTACTGCAACGACATCCTTGAGGGTAAACTCCCCTCTGTTCAAGCTTTGCCAGTGACATCAACGGGGCCAATATCTTTCCTTGAAAGGTCAAGATTTACTAAAGAAACTTTGATAGAACATTAAGAGCTTGCCTGAACATATAAGAAAATAGGTATTTCAGCATCTGAAGTATAAATCACGCAGTGTGCTGCAGCTGCCTGCAAAAAAAAAAACCATCAGAAGGCAGGTAACTGAGCAAAAGGAGAAAAGTAGAGTTTTATCAAAGCTGTAGCATAAAATCAGGTCATTAAACTCAACTAGCTCTTTTTTTTCCTTCTGCATTTATCTTGCATAGAGATAGGCTGAAATGTTACTTCTGTTGAAGAACAGAGAGAGTAATTTAAGCCTATAGCTAAAAGTTAGCAGAGTATGACCAGCTCAAAACTCAAGCTACACATATTTTTTTGAAGTAAAGAAGCGCCACACAAGAATAAATGGTACTGTATTATGAGTTATGTTTATACACAGGCTTCAGTGGCTTTTTACCTTACCGTTTTTCCCCCTTTAAGTATTTTTTTTAATTTAAATGTAGAATATGATCAATGGTTTTGATTACTGCTTTTCATGCCGTTGACACAGCCTATAGCTCTCAAAAAAAAGGGTTAAAGTCCTTTATTTATCTCCTAAGCAAGCACTACTAATATAGGGGAAAAGATAACTCCTGAACACCATTTACCCCACATTTGCTCATATGGTGACTTAAAACGTTGTCTTAAGTAATATGTAGTCTACTAATATTTCCTAAAGGATTTTCAGTAACAGTCATGATCATACTTTTATGGTATGTGCATGTGTTCCCCTAAGAAAATAACACGACCAGAAGCAAACTTCAGCAAAACATCTCTGACAGAACACTTTGTGTACTGAAAATTAAGAATCACATCCCCTCTGCATGTTCACAGATTTATGGTTTACATCTAACCCTTTCCTCCTAACTGGAGGAAACAAATGTGAGATTTGTAACAGTTTTTAAACCATCCGGCTTTCATTTCAGAATGGCGTTTCTTTTCCAAATTTAGAAAATGAACATAAACTTAATGACGTCTTTTAAAAGGGCCTGAAGATAAACTGAAAATTTTCAAAGGGAAGATTTCAATTTAACCCAAATTAATGTTTTGCTTTTCATCAACACGGAAATATTCACACAGCCCCAGCATATAATTCTTCTCCCAGAGATAACGCCACTAGATAGTAACGGCTTTTACCATGCTGCCTGGTGTAGATAAAGACCCTTTAAGCTGTGTCTGTCTGGATGCTTATGTTACTTACTTGAACATTTGAACCTGTTGCTTGAAGGGGAGGGGACAGAGGAGGAAGGTGAAAAGACTATATAGCATTGCTAATCCCTTGAGCCATCTGGTGACTTGAGGCCATGCTTTAGATTATGCTTATATTGAAAACCTATTCCTTTCATTCAGTTCCATTCCCTGTGCCAATTTATCACTGGCTTTTTTGCTGCGTTAGGATTTCTTGCAGTTAATCGTGGTGAGAATCAATTGTCTTTTCATGCCACAGTAAATATTCACACTGGAAAGAGATTATTTTTTACTCATTTCTCCCCCCTCCCCAACCCCCTCAGTGATTTGTAAAAGTTGTTGATACATTTTCACTAAACTGAGCTGAAAACAAGGATAAGTTTGTTATTAGCAAAGAGGAAAGTAAGCAATTCCTGTAGTATTTCTGTGTACTCTGGAGGAGTTTTGCCAGATGACAGATACATCAAAATGTCCGTGTTACGCAGAACTGTACCTAGATACCACCTTATAATTCAGCTATCAGAGGTGGCATTTACATGTTTAATTATCTAAGAACTGATCCGTATCTACACTTGTGCGCCACAAGCCTCTCAAACCTGCTAAATTTGCATCCATACCAATATGGCATATTGCCCATTAAGCCTGTCCAAAAGGCTGATGATTTTCTAGACCATACACGAACTTTTGATCTATTGACACGTGCAGTTCTATACAAAGCCAAATCAATCGTGTCTCTGCCATGGAGCAGCAGTGAGACTTCACAGCTATTTGACTTCATTAGCTTTCCTACACACTTGACAAAATTACTCTTCAGGACTTTGCAGTTAACTTTCAATAATGTGCAGTCTTTTCCACTATTTCGCGTTCTGCGCATAAGATTATTTTTTATATTGTGTTCCCTGAGGTAGCTGCAAAGCAATTCTGTCATAAATGTGCTGGTTCTGTGCACTCTAAGTGAAATCACGTTCTGCTGCGTGCTCCTTCCATATATTAATTAATTCTTTCCAGTCCTCTTCTGGCTAGATGGCAGATCTGATTTGTGAACCTTTCTTTCTCAGATAACCTTCTGTTAAAAAAAAAACTGTCCTTTTCACTGTTAGACCTATTTTTGGATAGCAAAATGAGAAGAGAAAATTGTAAAGCACAGCAAAGGTAGGAAAAAACAGATCAAAATGTCTGAGAAATTAGCAGACTCTGAAAGACCTCTGGAAGTTGGGAGTCTGAATCATTTTTAAAAAGCAAGCCAAGGAAGTCAACAGCTGTTTGGGATGGATAGCTGATTTTTCAGGCATTTTGGGGGGGTTAACCCCAGTAGGGAGCTAAGCCCCACACAGCCACTCACTCACCCCCCTGCGGTGGGATGGAGGAGGGAATGGGAAGGGCAGAAGGGAAGAAACTCCTGGGTCAAGATAAAGAGAGTTCAACAGGTAAAGCAAAAGCTACATGTGTAGGCAAAGTAAAATAAGGAATTCGTTCACTGCTTCCCATCGGCAGGCAGGTGTTTAGCCATCTGCATCACACATAACAGCTACTTGGGAAGATAGACTCCATAATTGCAAACATCTCCCCCTTCCTCCTTCTGTCCCCTAAATTTATTGCTGAGCACGACGTCATACGGTATGGGATATCCCTTTGGTCAGTTGGGGTCAGCTGTCCCGGCTGTGTCCCCTCCTAGCTTCTTGTGCACCCCCAACCAAATGCTGGTGGGGGCAGCGTGAGAAGCAGAAAAGGCCTTGATGCTCTGCAAGCACTGCTCACCAATAGCTAAAAACATCAGTGTTTTTAACTAACAGCAGTGTTACCAACGCTGCTTTAGTCACAAATCCAACACATAGCACTGTAAGAGTTGCTATGAAGAAAACCCAGTCTATCCCAGCCAAAACCAGTGCACCGTTGCTTCCGTTTCTGAGCATTGAACCTCATTGCCACACAGCCTGGTTAGAAAGGCAGAGCTGCACAGCTCTGACTCTCCATCACACACAGACTCTGGTCTAAAGTTCTGGCTCAGTCTTTCAGATTCGAGACGGTGCATCACATTTCATCTTGTGAGACACAGAGGTTCAGCATTCTGGCATGAAAGGGAAAAACAAAGCATGTGATATGATTAAAACCTAAAAATTACTTAAAATACACAAACCATTACTGAGAACATCCACTGCCTGGCCAACAACAGTGCATTGTAACATGTTAGTTGGAAGTAACAGCCTGAAATAAACTCACTTTGTGCTTGCTGCTATGTATTAATGCAAAAAACTGCAAACTAGAAATTATTATTAAACAGCTTGTATAGCGATACCTCCAGGAGGTATGAATGAAGGGAGCACTTTCTTGTGGCAAAGGCTGTAGGAACATGCAATTAGGCACAGATGAGATCAACAAAGCTTTTGGGCTCTGAGATACTTATTGGACTCAATAATCTTGAATTATAAATCAGGATTCAATATTATCATCTCTGGTCTGCATCAAAGCAAGGCCTGCTCAACCAGACTCCTCTGGTACATCCAGCTGTAGTGTTTATTAAGATTTGTTCCAGTTTCTACTCTAATCAGTACAAAACCAAATTCCCGCTGAACTAGGGTGAAACAACAAGTCCGAGCTGAAAAACAGGATGGCCACTGGAACAAATAATGAATTAATTGTATTTCTACTAACTCCTCTGGGGTAGCTATACTGTGTTGAAAATTGCCTTTACATCATAAAATGTAAAATCCTGTGATCATCTCTATTATCAACTGTAAATGTGACATGAACTCCTGAAAAAGGTGGTGGAGGATAAGGAATATGTTTCCACCATCAGTATTTCCAGAATCCAAAAATAATAAGGTTAAGATTATTAGATAACAAAAAGTACAAGAAATAAAAAATGCTCAATTTATAAGGCATAAATGAGCCACTAATTGACAGAAGCTGAAAAAAACCCTTCTCTTGTTGGCTGGTTATTCGTCTGTGGATTCTGCTGCTCTGTCCTCTGAAGCATCTGGTACTGGCCATTACCAGAGATCAAATAGAGGACCAGATGGTCTGCTGGTTTCACTCATTACAATGGTGTGACCGCTGAAATGTAAAAGCTCTTCACAGAACCAGAAGGAGAGCATTTACTTCTGAATGCCTGATTTCTTAAAAAAAAGAAAATGGGAAAAAAAAAAAAAAAAAAAAAAAAGAAGGACTCCATATACCTCTGTGAACCCAAGAAAATAGCAACCCAATTTACTTCAGTAACACTTTGGTGGGGGAGAAGTCAAATTGTCAAATTACTTGGGAACTTTTCTCACTGAGAAGGATCTGGCCTTAGCATGCCTTTGTGGCTTCAGGCTTATATTATCACAAAATACTATACTGAGGATGATTTGGGAAGCCAAAGCTGAAGCAGGAACTAGGTGGTGTAGCCTGGCAGGACAGTATTCTATCAACCCCTTAGGACCAATCTGGATTCCCGCACCCTAGGTCAAGGTGTCTGTGATTTAAGAGCATGGAGGATGAGCCTGTGGGTTTGCTTCATACCAGAGGGCTAAAGGACTAGTAGAGGTTAGATGGCTAAAGGACTAGTAGAGGTTAGATACCCGAGGAGAAAAAAATGGCATCTTAGAGAAGGGGACTACAGAGAGCCTCAAAAAGTGCTGAATATGACGTACTGTTTCCTCTTAGTTGGCTTCCAGAGTCTTTCTGATGTTCTAGATATGTTGGCTCAACATTTTAATTCTTCTTCCTAAAAGTATAGTCACAATAAAAAACGTGGACTTGATAGAAGCAGGATAGCTGAAATGAAGTGAGCTGGTGTCATATTTGGGCCTGCTTTGTGACAATCAACCTCGAGAACAGCAGTTCCTCCTCTCTTCTTGTATTGTCTCTGTAAAGGTGGTTCTCAAGGAGCCTGGTCCTGCAAGTGCCACCCGCCTTAGCAGCGGTGGACAATGACCACTGGCTTCTGCATGTAGGCGTTTGAACGTATTTATTTTCTGGGCCTCCTGGTTTTCATACCTTTTTAACCTCTATATAAGACTTATTTATGTTTTGGTTAGTGTTTTCCAAATTCAAATACCAAGAATTTTAAATGTTTGAAAAGGGAGATTAGTTGAGGTCCACTTCAAGTTATTATGTAGCCAGAGAATATGTATCTGGAAAGATGCTTAGGGAAGAAAAACAAATGTAGGCTTTTCTTCCTTGGATTTGGGAACAGGATGTGTGTTTTCCTTATCATCACAGTGATTTATAAAAGGGAGCTGCTGTCCCATGATATAAACCTTCAACATGCCAAACCCGCGTAACTGGCTTGCCTCTCAACACATTATCCAGAAAGACAACATGTTGCCACCCTTGTCTTCTCTTATTCCTCCCTTATTGCTTTCCTCACTAACCTTAAACTCTCCGAGACCATTTTGTGCACAAAACCAAAACCTGAAAGCTACTGCATTGACTTAAAATATAATTTGCACTGGGAACTCCACAGACGACGCTTTGCCTGTCTCTTTTAGAAAGAGCTACATGCTAAAAATAAGTATTGAAAAACACTGATTCTTAATAAAAGAAAAATAAACTTCAAAATCACACGCTATCAACATATAAGCAAAGGGACCTACACTATTGCATACGACAGCAATGCTGATACTCCTAAATTCAAAATAATCAATACTATGCAGAAAATACAAAGTCTTCAGCAGCTGCTTTCTTTTCTTTTTTTAAGAATCCCTGTGCAAGAGCAGCTTTTCTGAACAGCAAGGATATTATTTAAAAGGGAGGGAAATGAGGACAGAGCTGAGAGGCTTGCCAGCCCCTCTTGGAAAGTTGTCGCGTTCTCATGGCAGGGCTGGGGCCAACTGTACCACGAGGCATCCTGTTTTCTTCAGGCAAGAGGGGGCGTAAATATTCATACCAGGACACTGAAGATTTACGCTCAAATCCCATTACTCCAGACTATGAATTTAGATGCCTCGTTTTCTATGTGACCCAAGAAGAGCCTTAATAGAAAACACAGCAAAGCGGACTTGTTCTGCAAATTTTCCTATGGCTTCCCCTTCCCTTGTTTGTTCACTTACTAGATGGATCACCTTTCCAGTGTGTGATTTTCAGATATAACCTGGACGGACTTGTGGAGCTCAAGGCAGAGGAAAGCGATAGAGGCTGTGAAATGTGAAATAATACGTCTTAAAAATAGCTAGTACCCTGGATGGTAATGATATCAAATTACTTCATACCAAATTCTTTCTCACTGCATCATGTTTAATTTTCAGAAGGGATGAAAAGAGGAGAGACTGAGTTTAAGAAAAGGTCACATAGGAAAAAAATCTTTAGAAAAATCCCTACTAAATTATATATTCATTACCATGGCTTCTCCAATACGCTAGGGGTAGTATAATAACTTACACATTGGTGGGAAGGCAGAAGGCTATTATGGCCAGATATGAGTTTTCCAATACAGGAAACATAAATCCCAAGAAGTGTAGCTGGGCGCGACAAGGAATTCAGATGCATTGTCATGTTCTTTAGATGGAAAATTGAACCAGCACAAAGGCAGAAAAGGGAAAATGGACAACATCTGCTTTTTCCAGGTAGAATTGAAAAGAAGACATGATTCTGCTTTTCTTCATCATAGTTTTCCATTGGGGGCTGAGTGCCAATCTACTAGCAAGTGAGCTGAGTGGCCATCTATTTAGTCTGTTTCAGTAATCCTGGCTTTTGCGTTACATAAATAATGGGGAAACAGCGTGAATTTCTGCACTTCACATTCCTCATCAGCTCCCAAGGCTCCTTCTTCAGTAACTTAGAAAACCTAACAGAAAACATACGAGGATACTTGGTGCCTTCCCAGTTACACACAGACACTACTTTAAGAAAGAAAATGAGCTGTGGAGGTGACTCCTTCACCTCTTCAAACTGAGGAAGTTTATTTTCCCACCCACGTAATAAGAAAAGGAAGGATCTATCCCAAAGTTACTGTTCTGCTCTACAGCAAAGCTATAGTGTTAAAATATCATCTGAGAAATAACATTCCCAACATGGCAATTCAAAGACCAAAAGGTGTTTATGTTCTTAACAAGATTTGTTTATTTTCACTGAGGAAATTAGTTCCTTTGTATGTATTATAACACTTGCCACATTCTTGTAAGCATTTTTTTCTGGAGAAGTCATAATTACTTAATTAGAGATGATAAAAACCCACTGGTTATTCACTCATATTCTTTGCGTATTGCTACCAACCTGTGCTTCGTGAAGCTTTAACTGGATACAGCCCATCTGTTTGCACGGGGAAAACAATCGCCCAAGATGTCTCACAGATCAACCACAGAAAATATTTTCACAGCCAAATTTATCTACCAGTGCTCACTGGATTTAAATAACAACAACAAAAAATCCCTACCCTTAACAAATCCCTTTCTGACACTCGGAGTGACAATTTTTCTCATAGACTTTCTGAGAAAAGAACTTTTTGATTTACCAGAGGCCCCAAACCCAAAACGCCCACAACGGCCGCAAATGCCGGCACCTTTCTCTGCTTATGGAGGTGCAGTTTGGGAACGTCTTGCCGGCCTTTCAACTCCGGCCCACGTAGAAAACATACATTTTAAAAATGGTATATCAGATGCACAGCTGCTGTTATTTGTAACCGGATCTGAGCGCGTAAAGTCTCCTGTGCAGAAACTGTATGTTTAAGGTGCCCAGTTTTCCACGTGGCCTAACGTATCTATAAAAAAAGAGAGCAGTTGTGTAAAGAAAGCCCGTGATGTTTCACTTGGCTTCCCTTCCGCCTGTCTGTGCACTTCTGGAAAATGCCATGTTACTGGGACTCTCAAAGGCGGTCAGTCAGATCATCTTGTGAAATCCGAGGTGATAAGAGAAAGAGGAGAGGAAGGAATTTGAAGTTAAAAATATATATATATATAGCTGCTACCATACCATCGAACTGCTTCGTGCACAGTTCTCCCAGTCAGTCAGGGTAATGCATTCGGAAGGAAGGAGGGAGTCGTACATTGAGTTCTTGTAAAAAAGACTTCTGTGTGAATTATTAAAGCAGTGCTATCATACAGAATGTCTATAGGGAATTGCTTAATTTTATGCTTTTTCTTTGGTGATCGGGGACCATGTTATGAAATATAAATGTGTTCTTTTATTTCTTGAGAGTGTCTTCTGAAGGACCCTCACATTTCACATCTATTTCATTCTGCCCTCTTTTCTCTCTGTTTTTGTCCATGGCGGTAGTAGGGCTTTGGGGGAGAGGAAATACTACTTTAATTTTTTAGCAAGGCTTTTCTGGTATCCGTTTCCTCAGAACTGTGCCAAATGCGTTATTAGAAGGGATCTCTCCTCTTTGAGTTCTCACAGGAAGATTCATAAACAAGAAGCAAAAATTCTATTACCTGCCCTAATTCTGGGGGATACAACAACCAGAGATCTATAAAACCGCATGTAATTTCCAGTTAAACTTTCTAATGGGATACTTCTGCAAGCAGCAGTATTTTCTATGCGACCTTTCAGAACCAGGAAATTTTTAAGATATTACATTAGAAATCAGTGTTCCTAGTTTCCCTATTTTATAATGATTTTAAAACAGAGCTTATACAGTAGAAGCAATACAACGGTTTTGTAGCTTTCTCTGCCTAAACCAGTGTCTCATCGTTTATCCGTCTCCAGCGATTCTTCCGGATTTGGGCAAAAAGCTCGTAGGCTGAGATCATAAAGTTACTAATACTCTGACATCACTTCGGAACTGAAGCCCCCTTTTCAAAAGGGATCTGTGACATGCCTGGGCTATAGCATAGACTCGGATAATTGACACTGGGGGGCCCAAGCATCTGGGTTAGCTTAGCAACAGATGTTCACAGACACTTTCTAAAGCCATCCTCGTGCTTCTGTGTTCTGCTGCTTCACTCCTGAGGGTATGTCACTAAATTTCTGAGGACATCTTCTGCATGTTGTAAAGCTCAGCTGCTCTCCGCTTAGTCCCTCAGCTACCCTTCTGGGCACATGGCGGGGAAGGGAGGATTTGCGGGAGGTGACTAGAGGATTATTAATACTTGCTATTTCAACGTGCCGTGGTACTGCAATGGGAGAAAGCACAAACAGGAGCAGAATCAAGGCAAGTTAGTCAGACCTGACAATATTATTGTTTGTTGCTGACATGTACCTTGGTGTGTGAGTGGGAATGTGGGAAGCAAGACCAAAAAAAGAGAGAAGTCTGCTAATACTGTAGTGAGTGTGTATCCCTAAGGATTTCTCTCTTATTGAAAGTCAAAGCACTTTGGCTGCCTAGTCCTCTGAGACCATGTCAGCAATTACACTAAATTTCTCTAAAATTTAGAGGGGGTAGAAGCACTATTTATTCATTTGACAAAATACAGCTGATAGAGCATCGGAATGCTAAAGACAAGGAGCAAGAGCTAATTGCCTCTAGATATTTGGTTCAAATCAGAAGTGGGGACAGATGTGTATTTCCTTCTAACCCATCTTTTTCACCTACGTATATCTCATCGTAGTAATTTCATACTATCTCACTCCTGACAATCCCAGAGATATAACAGGGACAGGGAACTGAATCTACTCACACTGTAAAATTTCACATCTGCTGACAGCTTGCTTCCTCTTCAGTCTCTGTGTTATCGCTGTTCGAGGGATCATCAAGACAAAGATG
Source organism: Charadrius vociferus (assembly GCF_000708025.1). Classification (NCBI taxonomy): domain Eukaryota; kingdom Metazoa; phylum Chordata; class Aves; order Charadriiformes; family Charadriidae; genus Charadrius; species Charadrius vociferus. The sequence continues at coordinate 944,344 of NW_009650091.1, forward strand.
CTCATACAGTACAAATGCAACTTCTGTAATGTGTCAGTCATGAAACTATCTCAAAGGGAAACCACAATTAAAAACCTAGAAATGCTTTAAAGGCAGTGACATCAAACAGAGATGACATCCAAAAGAATAAGGTGCAGATCTATTGTGATTATTGACAAGGAAAAACATACCATAGCTTATGGAGGATGTTGCAGAAACACATGGTTTATAAAAACAACTGGATTTCTCTTGAAAGTCACCAACCATTAGGCCCAGCTATGCAGGCATGTCAGCTTACAAATGAACACAGCTGCTGCTGATTATGAAAGCATCCAGCTAGCCATGAGCCTGTCTGAGCTTAAAGTTGTGGGCACAGCCTGTAAGACATCATGTGCTACTAAAAGCAATCGAGATAATTAAAAAAAAAAAAAAAAAGATAAAGATGGAAACTCAAAAAAGAATGCAATTAAGGCACCATATTCTTATTTAAAGGGATTTAGTTTTAACTTGACATGCAGTTCCTCCACGTGACAGGACAGATAGGTTTTGACAGCGCAGTGTTTAGAGGAAAAATAAAATATGCAGCCACATACAAGTTACTTGCTAGACTGCACATTTCTGTATGCACAGCAAGGACAAGGAGAACCCCCTTGGGTGACTGTATAATGTAACTTTGCAAGTCCATAGCTGGATTCATTACTTTGCACAGTATTCAGCAAAAACGAAATAGCCTCTGTCAGCACTGCAGACAGTGTGATTTCATAACAAACTTACTTCAGAACAATGTGTTTGTTGTGAGACTTTTGAGCCTACTAACTCTGCTGTGCCTGGAATAATGTGGCTGCAGCTGAACACGGGCACCAAGGCCAAAGGCTCAGAAAAGCCCGACCTAAGTATTCAGAGTGTTTTGGACATGCTTACAGGAGAAATCTGGATATAGACTGCTTGTGATAATTCTTAATCACTGGGGGCGACTGTTATCCTCAGCAGCTAAGCAACTTTATTTTCCCAAGTTGGTAAAAAAAAATAATACAGAAAATCTCCAGGTTCCATAGGGATTAATGTTGGATTTAGTACTGAGTGCAATTTTTGAAAGATTTGTGTTCAATACCCTTTAGACAAGAACCCACATTCATGTTGCTCCGTGTGAAAGGAAAAAGGAGAGCACCTGCTTGTGAACTAGTCACTATTTAAAGATAGGAAACGGGTTAAATATTCAGTTTTCACAACAGATAAAACATTTTTCTGTCTCAAATCCTACAAGGACCTGTTCTGAGAACCACAATGTTCAACACAGTCATAAGTCATCAAAAAAATTCGGTTAATAATGGCAAGACAAAGCTTGTTGATAATACAAAGCTACTAAAGGTCGTCAATCTAAAAGTGAGCTGTAGAAAAGTCTCATGATTTTAAGCCGTAAGATAATAAAAAATCCAAACAAAAAACCCACCCCAAAGCACATAACAGATCATAAACATATCAACTATGTAGTTTGTCTGACGAGTTAGCTCCTGAACAGGGGTACCACAGAAGGGAGAACCATCTCCCTGCTCTGTAGCTTCTGAAAGCATCCGATACTGGCTGTTGTCAGTGGCAGAAGACTGGTGCAGGATGGATCAAGGAAAAAAAATAAAAAGTGAGAGTCATAGCATGAGTGCCTTAGAGAACGTGATGTTTCCTTAAAATATTTTGTTTCCAGCCTTCTATAATATGGAGTTTACAGTGGAGCCTGACTGCAGAAGGGACTGTCAAAATCAAAGTCCTTATCTCTTCCAAATGGACACAACATCACTTGGCAGTTGTCTTACTGTCATACTTGGTCCTTCACCAAGGTTTGAATCATCTTATGTTGTGGTACTCAGCTGTCATCACTCCACTTAAATGTGCCTGCCTTTGAGTGCTGCTGTTCCAGATTATACGTTACAGTGGTGCAGCACTTTGAGGTCCTGTAGAGCATCCAGTGTGACATGAAAAACATTTAATAAATGCATTTAAAATGAAGTTAGTCGTGCTAAAGATGGTGATTTCAGATTCTGCTACTCAGCCCACTCTATTCAGCTGTGTAGGAAGTATTAGCTGTTTAAAATTTTTCTGTATTGCTATGGCAACCCTCATTCTCCAGCAGCCTCTTACAACAGTACACAGAACACATTCACTTTTCAGGCAAGCTGCATACCGCTCCTGAGAACCGGGGCTCTGCCCCCCTAACGAAACACACACCTAACTCCCATTACGTTTCATCGGACTCACGAGCATGTACTAGTTTACTTGGCAAAATTTATTTAGCTCGTTACCTGGCCTGTTGTGCAAGTCCAAATCTGACAGATGCATGCACTCAAATCACTTGGGTTAAATGCAGTTACGGGCTTAGAAATAACTCTGGCAAGCGCGGCACCATGTGGCTTTACATAGGTGATTGAGTGGATCCCGCATCTGATTTTACTCAGTATCATTGAAAATCATTTCCTGCTGCATCACAACCTTGGGCCAAGGGGCAGGGAGAAGAATGGAGAGGAGAAACATCACACGTATGCTGCTTTCACCGGTCACGTGAGGAGCACTGGAAGAGGGAAGTGGAGAGAATGCACCACCATGGCCTTGTCTTGCCACATAGATTGACAGCAGAACAATCTATACCCTTGAAATATTTGGATATTTGCTAGTTGACAACCCTTGTGCAGAAGTAGGGTACTTCAGGGTCCCCCAAATTGGCCAACGTCTAAATATAAGAAACTGCAGTGGCTTTTTGAAAGTTAGCAGATGGTTTTCGCAACTGCCAGGTCTGCGCCTCGTCTGGGATCTGCAGTAAGCCGAGTTCTTGATGGCTGCTGATGATGGCATAAGCCCGAGTGTTTCTGCAAACCAAACGTTGCCTCTCAGTTAAGCCTGTGCCATCGCATCAAGTGCTGTGTAATAAATAGACAAAGTTAAAACTCCTGTCTGTATCTCAGGTATTTATTTTCCTCAAGAGCATAATTTTTAACTGTTTCAAATGCACAGAAAAGAGCGTGTGAAGACTGTTTTCCTAAGCAATTCCTATATTAATGAGGAAAAATGTTGACAAAAGAATGAATCCATTCTCTCTTGCAAAGGAGACACAAGAAATGTCATTTGCTAGTCACAGACAGATAAAACTATTCCCCTACCATAACTATAATCATCTCTCTGAAGTGAAGACACAAGAATCGTTGCTACTTTGTGGAGGAAAGGAACATCCACTTATCCACTGACTCCAAACTTTTTCTTAGGGACCTCGTATATGCAACGAATTACAAAGCTGGCATTCTCAGAACCCTGTCTGAATTCTCTTCCCCACACTGAAGAGTTCCCCGAGAACTTGTCTTTTAATAACCATAGCCCGAAACACATATTTTTGTCGGTTCTTACTGCTGCAACTCAAAGGGGAATGGCATATTCAGCTCATCATAGGGTTCGCTATTACAGCTTCCTCTCTTCAAACAGCTACCAAAACATTTCCAGCTGGAACTCAGTTTAAGCTCGGAACAAGAAAGCAGAAGCTAAAAAGCACTGCAAAAAGGTGGTGTTTGTCTATGACATTGGGAAACTGTCATCAATGAGCGTAGGCAGATGTGAGAATATATTGATCAGTTCATTCCCAGATATTGCTGAGTTAGTAAAAAAATCCCTCAATTTATATCGAACAAGCTGCTTAAAAAGACATCATGAAAATAGTTCCCAGAAATTAATAAAGTTAAATAGTTTTCCCCAGACCCCATTTTCATGCACATGAAAAACTATTGCAGCCAGTGGTCTTACTTGCCCTGTAAAGAGCTGATCCTCTTCCCAGGCAAAGCTGGCTGTATAGTTTATTTCATTTGTCAGTTTGTTGTTTTGTTCACAGTCATTTGAAAATGATCTAACTTCAATAAGGGGAAAACATTGCAAGAAAAATGTGGTTTTTCTTTCAAAAGTTCTCATTATTGGCTATTCTGTGCCCTAAAAAAAATGCTCACAAACATGCTTTTGAAAGGATTAGCTATTGCAATAACCACTTCAATAAAAAATTGCTTTTTTTTTTTAAAAAAAAAGTGCCCCAGGACTACTATTTCAATAAATGACAAATGTGTCCCTTAACACCTTGCTAAATACAAGCATATTTGAATATCTGACTTGTTCTTTCTTAACGCTTTAAAACTTCCGTGGCTGCAGTTGGGCACCCAGCAGATCACTGCCAGCTATGTTCCCTGAACCATGCTGCCTTCATCTTCTCTCTCCTCGGTTGGAATACATAGTGTACCTGTTATCTCGGCTGATAACTATGCCTTGGGCAAGCATCTCACTGGTAACCACAGCGCGACTGAGTGGAACTCACTGTGCTGCAGAGAGAGGGTTTGTAACTTTTTGTCTCGGTAGCCTGAGGCCACTGTGGTGAGCAGCCCACAAGGGGACCAGCTCTTGCTCCTGGTCTTCCTGCAAGAAACACACTCAGAAACACCAATCAACGGCAGCAGAAACAGCGGTACAGAGGAAGCATGAGGAAGGTTTAGCACCGTCCTTACTCAGTGCCAATCTGCCTTTCCAGAGACCCTGATTTTCCCCTGTAGTGATCACATAACTAACACCTTTTCAACATATGGCTGTAAATACCGGCCACATTCTCACCTGCATCTCATCTGCTCTAGTCACATCTTCCAGTGTCTTGCCCACGGGCTAATGGGGTTTGATCAAAGCAAATCGTTAGAAATTATTATGTAAATTCACTCATCAGTGAACGTGCCTTGAATGACACTGAAAATTACACCAACCGTGGCAGCCAAGACACCCTGAACCCTGGCTAATGATGCACAACCCTGTTCACATTTCTCAAGTGAATGCACCCATTTTGAGTTTGAAAAGCTAAAACGGGACAAGAAGTTGGCACTGGGCTTAAAGGGGAGGTTACAAATTGCATCAGTCACAGGAAGCACTGAAGGGACGAGTGCCTCCCACTCACAGCGAGGGATCTGATTCCCATTACCAAGAAGATGCGTTCACTTCTTTTTGAACTGCAAAGATCCTGCTCAAGTTACCCCATCCCCCTGTAAAGCTGATGTAAGGAGTTTATTACGGCACAAAGAGTTTTGCTGCCTAGATTTATTGGAGATGCAAGAGCAGACAGGCAGACTCAAGATAGGAAATAGCATGCATCACCCACTCTCGAGTTTCCTCTCTACAGCTCCACTAAGTGTGGGTTTTGGCACACATGCTGGAAAAAAATATTTTCCATTAATAGTCTGGGTGAGTGTATTAGACCAGTGCACTGCCTTCCAAGAACCGAGAGATCCAAAACATGTTTAATTTAGTCTAAATAGGGCCCCTATGATCTACAGTACTTCCTGGATGTTTGTATATGTGTGTCATTTTATAGAGACAGGTACAGACATATGGTTTGCATTTTCCTTTAGCTAATTATTTTTGCAGAGATTCAGCACTAGAACTGATCAGAAAAACATTGATGGAACCATGTTCTGTTGGGAAATGGAAAAAAAAAAAAGTATTAAATTAATCATCAGAAAAATCTGCATCCACACCTTCATTTTGATCCAGCAAAGGATCAGACACATTCTGTGACCTGGGTTTCCAAAGGAAACAGCTTGCGTATCAAATACTTGTGACTGGTGAAATGCTTGCGAACAAGCAAGAAGCTGCAAATTATTCACAGAAGTTATTCAGGAAGCGTGAATGAAGACGTTGCCCAGCCCTACAATATGACTGCAAGCCACTTGTGAGCCAAAGGAGAGGCGAAAATCCTTACTAATTATTATCCCAGCCTATGAATTGGGACTAAAGGAATGCACTGAGATTTGTATCTCTCTCTCTCTTTTTGTTAGCGGAATATTGCCATAAGATGTATTTTCCTCTTTAGAGCTTTGGCCAGGTCTCACAGCATGCTTTTAGACTGCACATGAAACACAGCATGAAATAATCTGTCACCTTTCTTTAACAGGCCATTATTTGCAGTCTTCTGGGCCAGCTTTGAATCGGATCTGCCACTCTTGGCAAACTGAAATGTTAATATCCCTTTGATATTCAGCTGTGTTTTTGCCAGGCTGGATGAAATAACTTATGCTGGAAGCCCTGATAACAAATGTCTGCTGAGCATTGGGATGTCCACATAAGACAGGGAAAAAAGCTACAGCTGAAGAAATTTCAGATCATCACAATTTCTAAATGGGAAAAATGTAAAATTAAATATTGTGCAGCTTTGTAATTTATCTGACCAAAAAGCACAGCAATTCTTTAAACAGATGGGAAGAAAAAAGTCTTAGGATGCAATCACGGAAATATAGCAGAAAACTGAGCTGAGGAGTGACAATGCATTTTATAATCAAAAAGTAAAGTGGGAATGGTGAGTCTAGGCACTTCCTCACAAAAATATGGATGTGTTTATTGGTCAGATTGAGTTTTCTTGAATGATAAAGAGCCATTCCCTGGGAAAAGACACAGAATAATTCTTTTAATATTTGAATTCAAAAGCAATGTATACTGACATCTTTCCTCATAACGTAGCCGGGTTTTTTTTATAGTTGTTATGATGATGATGTAGCATTAAAAATAACGCAGATTAGAATAATTGAAAGGTTGGTGTTTGGGTTTTTTTTCTTCTGTTCTAACCAGATTCCAGTCTCTCTTTATGGAGGGAAAAACTCTGACAACGTTTTACGTGAAGGGAAAAAAAAACATTTACTTCTCTGAAAAAGCAAGTCTGGTTCCCAGCAAGCCCATCTACAAGTGACTTTGCATTTATAATAACAGAGAAATGACATAAGCTCCCAAGACTTATCTAAAAAAAAATTAATAAATCTTTTTAGCCCCCTTGTGTACAGTTAGAAGATGCCCAAATCAAGATCCTGCAACTGACATTCAGACAAATTGTCTTCAACGTACATGCACCATTTCAAAATTTCAACCATTTTTTTTTATAGTTGTCTTTTTTTCTGCCTCGATTAAAATACCTTTAAATAGAAATGGAATATCTTTCCTTTACTTCTTGCCTGTATTGAGAACTATGTGGAGATTTGCAGTTCAGGTTAGGCAGCGGATTTTAAAGCACAGTAGCTGTGTGGTTCGAAATAAGGCCAAAGTATCAAGCAAACTTAAGAATTAAGTTATTAATCTTCAGAGCAATGACATCACACCTATCGCACCTATTTCTGTATTCCCAGCTGAGCCTCAGCCGTTGGTCCCAAAGGGTGGAGTTACATTCTGCAAAATGGTAGCAGAACAGCTTGAAGTATCTGATTTATTACTTATTGTTTGGATTAACTGGGCGTTAGCGTAAAGTGGCTTGGAAGTCTGCAGAAGGTTTGCTCTTGGATCTCCTAACAGTCCCACATGAGCCATCTGTAAATGATCAAAAGGCGTCAAGTAGCTGAGAGCAAGAGAAAACCTTCAGGAATTTATTTAGATCTCTGACTAAACAAAACTTTATCAAACTTACAGTTCTCTTTTTATTTGGCTCTTCAAGACCTTTCTTCCTGTAATAAACAACTCACATTCCAGATCTGGCTGTATGGACAACTGTAAAAGTCCTTCACATCCATCCTGGCTCTGAATATGCAGCTAAGTTCTAAAAATGTGTTTATAAACAAATATTTTCAGATATTCTCTAGACATTTAGAACTGAAGGCTTTCTGAGCAGGAAATGCTGGGAGGTCGGTCCCTCTGCTTTCAAGATACTAATAAGGAACACATGGAAAGGATGTAAAATAATTCCTGCATTGTTTGAAGTAAAAGATTAAATACTGCTGTGTGCCAGCATAGAAGCTATATGTAGGGATAACTGCCAAGTCAAGGGGTAAAGTAATTAGGGTAAAGGTAGATGAACAGTTTGATTTGGATAAGGCTCCAAAATTCTGATGCTTTTTAAAAGATTATCCAAATGTGTCTGAACTTCCTGATGTCCTTCTGTGTTCTTCTGTGCCAAGCTCCTCTCTACTCATATTCAACTTTATCCACCCATTTTTAGAAGCTCAGATCATCCGCCACTGACCAAATTTCCATGAAAAAAATTTAACAGGCTTCTTGATTCTATTGTCCCACACTCCACAGTGAATACACATGATTTAGTCATCCTACTTTGCGCTTAATTTGGAGGTTAAAATTTCATCAGCAGATAAAGATGCTATTTTCTCTCCACTAATTCCCATTATGCTTTGTGTCTTTACAACAAATGCCATACCCGGTACATTCAAAACTATGATGTCTATGTCTTGTACTTCTCTTGTAGTTGGGAATGCACACATTCACTAAAACACAGTGGAGATATTTTAACATGGAAGTATCTGCTAGTATTTTCAGTTTTTAATCTGTCCCAGTTGAAAACCTATTATAATTCCCAACCTATTGCTGAATTAAGATCACGACACAAAGTTTTGGGGTAAAAAATGTGCAGCTTCATTTTTTTTCCCTTCTCTCTGAATAGCTGTTTTTATCCTTTCTGGATAGATAGGATAACAATGCTATGTAGTCAGGGTAGAGATGACTGGGGCTTTTATCATTCTATAAGGTTGTCATTATTCTCCCAGAGAAATTTACCGTTTCCCTAGATTTCTCATGAAATTGCCCTGCCCAATGTCCGGAGTTTCGCATTGCTGCTTCAAATGAAACACAATTATCGGTTAGAAGAAAAAGTGCACTGGAAAAGGCAGAAAGCATGCATGTGAACATATAGAGTCTTCTCGACATGCACGATCATTTTTTCCCCAGCCTGAATGTGTCAATACATGTGCAGAGAGCGTGCAAAGGAATAGTAGGAGGGAGAGCATGAAAGGGGTAAAGTTGGTGTGAAATAGCCAAATTTATCCAAACAAGCTCATTCCTCTTACTTTCCCCTCAGGCTAAGCATGTTACTTATCATGAGCGTCCAGCATAAGCTGAGCCAGCCTAAGGAAATGTTCATCTTGTGGTCACTCCTGCAAGACCAGGATCGCTTGCCTCAGGAATCCGAGCACTTGGTGGCAGAAGGCACTAATCACAGTACAGGATCAGGGTAACTCTAATATCTCTGATCCTGTGTAAGTTCACCTATTTTCTACTCCTCAAAAAAAAAAAAAAAAAAAAAAAAAAAAGACCAACAACAACCCAACCAAATTAAGATAACCTTACATATATTAATATGGGTCCCTTTTAGCTCCCTGCTAGTATTGCCACACTACTTTAAGTACTTAAAAATATATCGTTAAAACACTTTACAATTATGGATGTTTTACAAGTTAACCTATAATTATCATATAATTGGCATTTTTTTCCAATTATATCCATTGAGATTTGCTAATTGGTATTGTGTTATCACATTACAGAGCCCTTGTAATGCTGTGTAACAGCACTTTCTGACTTCGCCTCAAGACATTTTGCCTAACACCACAATGATGCACTCTCAGACTGCTTAAAGAACAGCTTAAAGTAAAGAAAAAAGAAAACCTTCTTTCTGTAAGCTATTGGTAGGTGTTCAGAGATATTGCAGTTAATGTCTGTTATTGCTGTGGAAAGAAATATTTAAGCCCCTTTTTCACTTTAGCTTTCCAAAGGCAGCGATTAAGAGTAGAACAGCAGAAGAAAGAAGGAAGTCAGAAGAGCAGCTGAAGTCAAGAAGAAATGGTAAGGGGGGAGGAAATGGAGGGGCATAAGAAAAAGAGAAATAGTGTAAAATTAAATTGAAAGTCTTTCAATTTTAAGAACGTCAAAGCCTCTGAGAGCACAAAAGAAATGTATAAAAATCTGTAACAAGAAAGTTACAAAAAGCAACCCCTCCACCCCAAACATAAATAAACAAAAATGCTTGGAACAAGAAACAGGTAAGCAGGGAAAGTTCATTACATCAGGTGTCCAACCATGGACAAGTGTTTGTGCTTGCAGACCTAATTCATGAAACAAATTAGTCCTATTGCTGTAAAAGCAATTCCTTTCCGAAGGTTCTTTCCTTTTCTTTGTTTCTTGCTGTTCCTTGATTATCAGCAGCAGATCAGATATGTATATCCGGGAAGTATTGCACTGAGGAAGACCTAAATCTATCCTGACAATTTCAGCCCTTAATTCCTTTCTATGCCGGGCTGTTCTTGAGTTTGTGCGCTCCTTAGACATTCATATACAAGTAAGCAAGGGTCATCAGACCCATATAGCAAATGTCAAATTCTTCCATGCTAAAGAAATGGAAATATAGTATTCTCTTTCTGAAAGAATAGGGCTGAGGGCTAAGTACTGTAATTTTATTTCAGATACTGACATTTTCCCGGGAAATCAGATGTCTGAAAGAGTCATCAATTCTGACTGGTTACTGAAGAGGCAGTTGTGAAGACATTCAAAGCCTTTCAATGGTAAGGCATTCCTTTTCTGTCATCAAGTAAGCTTTAGGAGCAATTTGGTCTAGATAGATACTTCTGTCCATTGACCTCTTGGGATAAGACAGCCCCTAGCTCCTCTCAGAAATATGTTTGAAATGTGAATTACTCACTGAGGAAAAGCATATACAGACTTACAATAGAAACAGTTCTTGAGAGTCTGAAAGGCCTTTTCACAGACTTGAAACGTTGTAAAGGGAAATGCATTCTTGGTTAGGTCTATTAACAAGGCTTCTCCAAAGAAACCTAATGTAAAAATTTCCTGTGGAGAAGGCTCAGAAGAACTACAAATGGAGTAGATTATTTCTACTCCAGGGACAAGGACAGGCCTGGTCTGCAAAGTCTATCAAATTCCTAAAAAGATCCTGTTATTTGTTCTTGTCGTTAATTAAACAGAGAATTTACCATCAAACCAACTTCTCCTAACATGTAGGTTCATCAGATGACAGTGGTCCAGTTTCAGAGAACAGTAGGGGATGCCAGACCCCTCCCGATCCTGCTTGTGGAAATGTATTCACCCTAGAACGAAGAAAAAATTAGTTTTTGCCATGAGTCTATCACAGCAAGGCAAGCTCTCCTGTACATCAATAACTGGTGATTCAAATCAAACCTCAGGAGCAAGGTGTGTATCACAGCCAGAAAAGTAGGAGCCAGAATGCCGGGAGCAAGAGAGACATCTTACCATGCCGACACACCTGCTTTTCTTAGCTTGCTAATTAACTGAGTAAACTAATTTCACTCTCCTCCCTAATTCTGGACCTCACTTGCTGAGAATTTCTCCCCATTGTAAACCTTTGCAGCTTACGGTCAGGTGTACGTTTTTTTTCCAGAAGCTGAGGTAAAACTCTGCACCGTTTCACTTAGAGACACAGACAAGTGGGGCTTTGCTATGCACTTGGAGTCCCTACTTGTGGTTTTGCTCTTTCACTCTTTGCTTTTTCTCAAGAGCCAATGCTATTTCCAGGTTTTCTGTCTGTCTTGCAGCTTTCACCCTCTCACGTTGTAGCCTCAAAGCACTCCAGAGGACAATTAGGGCAAATTCTGCCTTACTGTCAAAGCACGCTCAGGCACTCTTAGAGCAAGCCAAACTCAAGAAGTGCGGAAATGAAGCCTGAAGGTGCTTTGAACTGGGAAGTGTTGAGCAGTTCCTGAGCTGCATGTGGGTGGCGAGAGATTATTTCATGGAGACTGCCTGTACTCAGCACAGCGTGATGTAAGCATCGCCAGTGTTAGCGCAAACCCAGAGGAATTAATGCAAGGAAAACTGAAATGATAACGAAAGTCACTTTTCCTCCCTTAATGACTTGAGCACTTAGATGGTGAAGTATAACCCTTCACAAAATCTCAGACCTGTACTTCCACACCACAGGAGTGTGCTTGTCAGAGTTATTTATCTGTCAAAGTGCAGGCTGGGCAAAGGGAAGGGGGGAAAAAAGATGAACTGAGGCGTGCTATTTGAGAAGTGCCCTGATTTCCACTTTTGTTTCCACTGAGGTTGTTTACAGAGTTGTGCTACAGCTCTGCTAAGGAAAAAACAGCTGAGTTTTCAACATGCAATCTATATGATCATTGCTTTCTCATGTATTTCACGCCCTTAATTAAAAAATTTCTTTTCAGAAAATTAAAACACCCTAAAACATTATTTTTGTCTTCTGTAAATGTACAATGCTTCAACCATGTTCAGTAACAAGGTTTCATGTCAGCACTGGCAGAGTCCCTGGTAAACAATTAACTGTTGGACAGAGAGAAAGACACCTAATACCTCTAATTTGCACATAGCCCTGTTCCTCTCATTGACCGTTTACTAAATGCTGTGAATTTATTTCCTCGAACCATACAGCAAGCTCTGTGCCGCAAGTGTAAAATAGCTATATAGCAAATGCATTCATATGGATCATCTCTCCAAGTTCTCTTAACCCTTAGAGTCCTCAGGGCAACAGGAACTAAAATTGCGTATCAGTTTAAGCCTTACCTACTGCACTCCTCACTTCAACATATTTCTGACTCTCTTTGGAAGCCGATTCAGAGAAGCGGGAATCACTCCAGGAACTTAAACTGTATATCCAAAAGTCCAGTAATCCTCTCTGCTTCTTTTATGAAAATAAACATTCTATAAACCTCTGTAAAAGAATATGCTATATTTGAGTGCTTCCTATAATGTCAGATAATAGTACACAGCTGCAGTTAATTTACCAGATTTGAATTGTATAAGGTATTTCTCAGTGCATTTGAAAGGAAAACTCCCGTTGAAATCAGTGGAAGTTTTATTTCAGAAAGACTTGCTGGGATTCAAAATCCCTTACGAGATTGATTCCATAGGACTTGGCTTCAAACCCCCCTTCTCCCTTCAGATCAAAATTTCACTCTTTCTAAGTAAAGTTGAGACATAATATTCAACACACAGCACTTGACTGTGCCAAAAGATAGCTAATACGATGGAGAAAATAAGCTGGAACAAAAGGAAATACAGGCTAAGTAGAAAAAGGAATACTGAAGTATATTCTAATGGTGTGATTCTGAATAAGGCTCGCTCTTTGCAGAGTATTGAAATAAAAACAATGAAAGCAAAAAAAACCCCAACTAACAAAACCAAGCCAAGAGGGTTTTGTTTTGGGTTGGGTTTTTGGTTTTGTTTTTTTTTTTTTTTTTTTTCAAAAATGATTGACAAATTTTAGATGCCATCTCATTTTTTCCTCATCCACCACTCACCCTGCAATCGAAACCAATTCTTTCCCACTCCCTGGTCCTGTTCCCGGAGCCCCAAAGCTATGTTGTTTACTAGACACAAACTTCAGGTAGGCCTCAGATCATCACGTCTTCTTCTCTACTTTTCATTCTCAGGAGAGACAAATGACCTTCCAAGGCTCTCAATTTAATGACAGCGTACCCTTAGCTAAACAGAGAACAGGACTTGGATCTGGTAGCCCATACATCAATATTTGGTCTTTTTCAAGTCCACACCAACCTTGGCGGCTCATTAAATAGTATATATTGCGTGACCTTGTGGAATATCAGAAATGACAGTATTTTAAAAATAACAACTATGCAACAGAAACTGGCAAAAATACCAAGCTCAGATATAGATTTGGATTTTGGAAATACTGTCTGGGGTATGAAAGCTTGGATATTGGCCAGATGAAGAGGTTACGAGATTACACATTCTGTAGCTTTTTTAATCCAGCCTTCATTTTCTTGCAAGAAAGGCTCATATTCATTGATTATCAATAATGTGTCATAGAATCATTAAAGTTGGACAGGACCTCCTGAGGTCCTCCAGTCCAACACCCCTGCTCAAGCAGGGTCAGCTAGAGCAGGTCACCAGCACCGTCTCCAGGTTTTGAACTCCACAACCTCTCTGGCTGTCATCTTCCATCTTTTTTTTCCACCAAATTGCTTTAGAAAGATTTACAGTGAGCAACATATAGCAATCCAGTGGCACCTCAATAGTTTTCATTACCAGTGTATATGATTATCCTTAAAGACTGTACATTCAGTTCCCAATTCCAGACTCTTTCTTGAAGAACAAAGCTCAAATCTGTGCAATATCTCACAATGTCTACATCCTCTTTGATTTTAGGCTATTATTTATCATGCAACTCTCAGAATAAAATGTAAGAATGTTTAAAAAATATATTTCAACCCTTTTTTCCCCTTCCCTGCAGCATTTTTCCTAGTCCCCCGGTGAACACTTTCAGATCAGATACAGTTCTTCAAATAGATGCTGAGGAAGCATTAGTTGACCAGAAAGAGACTATGAAGAGACAGAATGATTTCAGCTGTCCTGAAGGATATGATGATAACTTCCAGTGTGACCTCCTACAATGCCAAATTCCTTGCATTCCAAAAACTTTTCACAGAAAGAAAGGGAAATGGAGAAAGAAAGGGCACGCTGGATTTTGCTGTCTTCATGTGGGCAGTAACTAACTGTACTTGGAACTTTCTTTCCCATCTCCACAGAATACCAAAACTAACAAAAGATACTCACATTTTGAAACAGAAGAACCAGCTCATAAAATGGAAGAATTAGTTCAAGAAATGGGAGACTTTCTTTTTGGTTTCGGCTTGCAAAAGGAACATTGTATTTGTGACAGAGGAAGGTTTACATTTGTCACTCATGAAAATGTGAAAACCATAAAGAAATTGACTCCTGCAAATACCGTACAAGCCAATCTTATTCCCAGTTGAAGTCAACTGGAGTTTTGTCACTGGAAGCAGGACTAAGTCATTTCCAAACAAGTGACACAGGTCCTTCTTTCCTATTCATTCAGTAGGAGAAATGTCGTAAATTTGTACTTTCCTGCCTGAAAACTGTTTATAAATACAGTAGAAGAAATGTTTCAAATGCATACTTTCCTGCCTGAAAACTGTTTACAAATATATGTTTTGAAGCACCAGGCAGTCAGTTTGAGGACCTCAGTGTAAGTCACTTTTTGTTGTTGAAAAGAAACTGCCGTCAGAGAGACAAGACATCTTTAATTCATTGACTTAATACTATGTAGGTATTCTAACCTATGCCATCTGAGTTCCTTGTTATTCTTAAACTAAGCTATATTCCACTGGGAACACATAATTCTGGAAAGTATTAAATCCTCCTCCATAGTTTTCAGGAATAGTCGTCCTAACACATTGGTCAGAACACCTTCAATTGACTCATCTTGGTGAATTCATCCCAATATGATTTTATTATGCAGCTACAAAAACAGGTGTATGTGCTAAAGTTCTGACAATGAACAAATGTGGATGTGTTATATATTAAAAAAAAAAGTTATAGACTGACTGGCAGACTAAGTTTTTATAAAACTTATTTTCTAGAAAAAGGAAATAGTATTGATCTCAGTCCAGAATGAAGCACTATGGCACATGGGAAAATACCAGTTTAAGAAATATGCGGAATAGTTAGAAGAATTGTAAGATGGATAAGGAACCGGAAGAAGTAGAAATAAAGTTTGCATTAAAAGCTGGGGCTAGAGGGATGCTTCTGATATGGTTATTCAAGGATCTTATGTATTCAACAATCTTATGCATTATTTTCATTAATCGTCTTGACAGAAAAAGTAGAAGCATGTTGATGAATTTCCTGATGATGCAAACGTAAGATGCATTGTAAATTCAAGCAGTATTATACAAGGCAAAAGGAACATTTTGAGATGTGAAGTTACAGAAAAGGGATGAAATGCTATAGTAAAAAGTATAAGGTTAGGGACTACTAATAGTTCCTGCTTTATACTGTGAATTTTTCAGCTAGAAATAACAGAAAGATATAGATGTCTACCATCAAGCCACCAATGCAGGGAAGCTATAAAAAAGCTAAATGTAGTTCTGCTACCTCAAGAAAGGTATTTCCACAGAAATAGGGAATATGTTTATGTCATATATGAAACCCTGCTGGGTCCCTGTCTGCAATGCTCTACGTTTCTTGTCACAAATGTTGGAGATTATGAATTCATATTGAAACACAGACCTTTTTCAGTAAGGTGTCTTACCATCTAAGAAAGGTTAGGGCTCTAGGATAGTTTGGGTGGCGAATCTACCTGTAAATACTAAATAAAACATCTTATCTTGTTCATTCATAGGTATGAGGCTCAGCGACAGCCATTTGTCCTCAGGAAATTCCCTATCCGGGGTAAACATCATAGAAGACAGAGATATTTACTATATGGCATGCTGTTAGAACAAGACTAAAATTAGTATTTAATGGCTACTAATACAAATAAGGTTAAGAATAAAAAAAAGTTTTCTCAGAACAGAACAGTGTGACACTGAAGCAGCATTGCTATATTAGCAGTGGAAGGCAATATTCCTGGTTTAAGATAGTTTTATGAGAACATGAAAAAGGCCCTAGAACAAATTAGCTTGCAATTACAGAAACTGGGAATTACATCTGGAAATAAACATCCAATGTCCTTCTATAGTCCATACTGTTACACTACACACATCTTTTACTCACAAATACATATTACTTCCTAATTTTTTCTCTTATTTAGTATTTATTAACTCTAATTTAAGGCTACAGAGGGAAATAAAACATCCTCATTTACTCCTTTTATTGGGAGAATCATCCAAATAAATCACAGAGACAATGTTTATAGAGCAACTTTGATTCTGAAGAGCAACGGAGTTTTACATTTTGACACCCTTGAACGCAGTTACTGCTAAGCTATGGAGCAACAACTGGATAGTACTACTCCCACTGTAAAAAAGAATGAGGTCTTATTCAGTTTTATTAGAGTGCGTAAGGAAAATCATTTTTAGGGAGCTTCTAATTTCTCCAGTGGGTGTTAAGAGTCCCAGTTTTTAAGAAGCCAAACAAAACTTTCTGCATTGACTGTGAGCTTAAGAAATTTTTTCCCCCACTTATCTGTAAGCTTAGAAAAATTAATAAGTTGCATTGACACTTCTAGGGTACAGGTCTGTGGTTCTTGGCATTCTAGATAATTTAAATCTGATGTAAACACACTAAATCTGAGCCGTCTATTACCTTGCATTTTTAATTACTTTCTTGCACATGTTAAAATGAATGGCACTTTAGGGACTGTTTAAAATCAGCCACTCCATTTGTAACGTATGGTAGAATAATACATTTTACAAGCTTATTAGTATGTCAAGGTCTAGTCATACACAGACCATTCATTTAAATAACAGGTACATTTTTATAAAAAAATCAATATCTGTCCCACAGCCCAATATTAAAAATAGGTGGTTAACAATGAATTTCCTTTTTTAAGGTCAGATATTTTATTTCTAGTCTATTTCTCCAGCTGGATGAAAATACCAGCAGAACTGACTGCTGTGCCTAATAGCAACAGCAGGTAACATTTTCAGGAACAGGGATTTGATTAGTCATTAATGAGAACCAGCTCATAACACTCTCAGTCTTTGAAGTCTAAAGTTTCTGTGAGGTGTAAAAATGGAGAAGGACTTCCAAAAATCATTAAATGTGAATGAATGTTTTGACCTTGCAATAGTCCGGCTTAGTGCACTGTTAAGTATTACTACGCAAGTGGCACTAACAAGTCTAGCAGAAGCTATTGATGTGCATGTAGTTAAGCACATGCTTAAAAACTCCACTGACTTACGGCCCAGGTGCAGAGTCCATCTATGTGCTGCTACTTTGACAAATTATATTGTCAATATTTCGAGATTTTTTTTCAATAGTTTTCAGCAGAAAACAAAAAATCCACTATTTTTTGAGAAGTCTGAATTTCTTTATTTCCCATATTCTACGGGACTACATAACTGCAAGTTTTCTACACATCATACAACAGTAACAATCTAATAGGATGAGTACTTACACTGATCTTCTTTGCCATTAACTCTCACTGTTCCCTATGTATTAAAGTGCATCTAAAAGAGTGTTTTTCTTTTTGATATGCTGTTACACCTGTATGCATTGTTTGACATTACAAAAACTGATACTTTAACTGTCTTGATCAATATTCCTTTCTATAATAATTTTAATAGATGAAGTGAAATAAATTAAATTGCACTGAAATAAATACCCTTTAACACAGAAATGATATCAAGCATTCTTTAGAATAGGATCACATTATTATCTGAGGATACTTTTCCCTGTTATTGCCATTCCTATTTAGTTTCTGTCCTCTACCCTGTTTAATTGTTTCAGAGTTTGCATATGCGTCTGAAGAAAAATGGAGAATCTTAATCCTTTCTGGGGCAGCTCATTGTTTCAAAGCTTTAAATGTGACACTTTAAGAACCTTTGTGATAGCCAAGAATTTTCTGAGCTCTGCCAAAATGAGTATTATGAAAAAGGAAGAAAGAAGAGGTGACCGAGACTCAGCCAAAAGTAATATTATTAAAGAAATCTTTATAGACCTGACTGGCCAATTCATCCTGTTCTGGAGACTATAGCCTTATTCCATTCTGGCAGAGCCTCCTACCTGACCACACGTTGTTCTTTGGTCCACATCCAAACCCTGCTGATGGACACAGGAGCCTCTCCGGGGAGCTGAGTGCACTTTGGATCGCAGCATAAAAACACCGGTTAGACAATTTTAAAGGCTTGCTGAATAAGGCATTACCTTCAGAAATGAATTTGTGACTGAAGTTTTCAGACGCTAATGAACCATTCTTTTCAACTTTAAGACAGTAAGGATATGGCTTGTCCCCTCCTGCATTTAGAAGTGGGCCTGGCAGAGTTAGATAACGGTTGGACTCGATGATCTTAAATGTCTTTTCTAGCCATAACAATTCTATGATACTATTTTGTCATTTAGTTTTATTTATGTTTATTTTCATTTATATGAAGAACTGAGGCTCAAGATTAAAATGCTTCTGAAAAATGGGAATAGTTGGCTCCAAAATGGAGTCAGCAATGAGATCATGTTCTTGAAATAGGGAGCGGTGAGCGATAGGAAATGGTGATTCATGAAATACCCAAGTGAATTAGGAGCAAAAGTCTAATTTTTTGAATGGCACAGAGACAGTAAGAGACAAAGTTTTAAAGCTACTGCCAATACTGACGGAAACAAAAGTACTCAAAACTGCACAGGTGTGACACAACAGTTACTAAATTAGCTCATAGCAAAAGTAGGAGACAGTAAATGAATATATAACTTAAGTCACACTCTGGATTATAGTTGAGGATAGGTGGAATTTCCAAAAGCATTCAGTACTACTTGATTGCACTGACTTAAATCAACAACAAAACCTTACTGTCTTTGGTAGAAATAAAGCTGGTCACCAGTAAGATCTTCTGAAAAACCCGTCCTTAAAAGCCAGAGGTACAACTAAGTTTGTTACTTTGCCTTAAGATGCAGACCATATGCCTGGTAAAAAATTATCTGTCTTATCGTTATTAAATAAAACTTCTCTGTAAATACACTCCTTGATGACAGTGAGAAGCTATCTTTGATACCAGACTTGAAAGTAGTAAATTGAAAATATATTCTCTACATTGGTGATCTATTTCCAAAGTAGGAAGCATACAGTGATATCTGATTGTGTTATATTTATAAGTCTGGAAGTGTTGCTGCTTTAGTGTTTTGAAGCATGGAACAGGCAAAACAGGAGATTATTAAACGCTTGGATTTCAGACATTCCTGCAAACTTTCGGCAGCCAGCCAGAACTCGTACAAGCAAATGGTAAAATCTGAGGCATTTTTAAAATTGCCTTAAAAACATTTGTTAACCACATAGTTAAAGGAGAATCAACATTCACTCTCTTTTGTTACTACAGAAGAATTTTCTGTAGTAAAGCATCCTGATGCAGAGCTGCCCTGGGAGATACACAAAGGTCTTCTGTATAAACTTTTCTTTTTTTGGTTTTGGTGGTTTGGGTTGTTGTTTTTTTTGAGCAAGTTACTTGTCATATAGTAGCCTCCTTTGATACCACACAAAACGCTGCCATGGACCTGTTTTATGTAAGAAAAATCCCCTCTGATATTCACGAAGCCTAATGTGCTTTCACAGTGGTTCAGCTACCCTCTGCCTCAGGGTTAGACCATCTCAGCCCAATTCCTAAACAAGATTTCTACCCCAGTGAGTGACAAGTCGCCAGGTTCGCCGCTTTCCTCCAACAGGCTGTCTTAAATGGAGAGTGAAAGGAGGAGGTCACATCCTGTTGCAAGAGGGGAAAAGGAAGCTTGTATAGTATGTTCTTTTTTCTAACAAAAAAGCCTGCCACAATCTGGTTAGTGTAATCTGCTCAGATCGTACATAAGTGTCCAGACCTCTTATCTTAGCTGATATAGCCAAACTAGACCTAGACAAATCAGTAGTTCCTCCACAAGAAATAGCAAAAAATTCTTAAAGCGGAAATGTTGTTTAAATAGTAGTCCATTTATTTGCAGATGCAGTTTTTATCTTGTCTCAAAAAAAAATACTAGAATATTGGTATTATAGGCTCTTGTAAGCTTTGTTTCTCACGTTGTATTGTACAGCCAGGAGATTTCTCAGATATTGTGACTTTAAACAATTCTATATGCCATTATTTCAAAGGTAGGTGAATGCAAATAAAGCGTAAAACCTTAAGTGTGCTATTAGCCTATTCTAAATGCCTGCCTTATTTAGCAACAGAAGGGATGCATCTGAGGGAACAGCTTTGCGCTGTGATCCTCCCTTTCTTTTTTTGAAGCAAACAATAGTTCTATTTATTCCCTATAATAAATCTATATAATATTCTTTCAGGATAGCATTTTCAAATGCAGCTTGCACTGTTCCTTCCAGGAACAGTTTACACCCACCTAGAGATTTTGTTCATAGATATTTCACAATTATGTTATAGATTTTAACAGACAACTCACTTCATGCATCAGAATAAGAGAACGGCCAGGTACATTCCTAAAGTCAGGTAGCAAATCAGCCAAAGTTCAGGCTCGGGTGAAATGAAGTGCGTAAGACAGACACACTGACACCTTGCAAATCCAGGTTAAGTATGCTAGTTTGGTCAAAATAATTACCACGTTAACCTTATATCCCCAGGTGAAGCTGAACAGAATCTCTTCTGAGGACAGAGTTAGCCAGGGAATCAGTGGGGAAAAAAGAGGGGGAGGGAAGAAAGGATGGGCTGACTGTGGAGGCCATGAGGAAAAAATGAAAAATTAATCTTCCTTAGGCATCAATATAACAGTTACCAGGAACTTGCCTGGCCAGAGTAAAGCAAAGCCTTCTCCTCCTTCCCCATACTGACTGCAAAATGCTGCAGGAAGTTCCTAATGTGAAACCAAACAAGAACTTACCCTTTCCTGCTCTTTCCACAGTTGCAATTTTCCTGCCCTGCCATCATTCACCTGAAGCTGAAAGTCTTACCTGGTGCAGGAAACCATAGCCTCTCATCTACTTCTCTGGGGGTGGCCAGCTTTTCCCATATACTTCTGCTACCTCCTCAAACCTTACGTAGTCCTCAAAGCTCTTCTATGGTCCAAGCACCCATTCATCAGAGAGCTGCCCTAAAAGATTTACTGGGCTTTTCCAAGTTCTGAAGCTGGAAGTCTGACTGCTGCCATACCCGCACTGGCAAGGTCCCATCTCCACAGAGAACACCCAGATCTTGGCAGTTTCTGAGGCTGTGACCTCTTCATCTTTATGGGCTGAGGTGTCCTGGCCAGAGCCACAGATAATGCCCAGTAAATGTGCATTATTTGTACTTAGATAAACAATAAGAAATTCTTCGGGAAAACATTTTGAGCATTGGCTCGAAGAAGAGGCCACACAAGTGTGCTCACTGACTCCAAGGTGTGGTTTTGCCCAAAATCTCAAACAGTGGCTAGAGAACCGAGCGTGGTCTGTTCCAGCTCAGTTGCAAGGCAGCCTGTAATTAGGTTCACAGGAAAGCAGTGAGGGCAACTGGGCCGAGGAGGCCACGTCTGGTGAGAGGAATGGTCCTTGTGCAGGGCCATCGCGAACATCACGTGTGAGAGGAAACTGGCCTCTGGTGAAAACTATTTCTAGAGGACAGGCTGAAAAAGCCCTGGCTATATATTAACGACACACTACTCCCTGTAGTTTCTGAATGCCTGACTTTCTCCTAAAGCTTTCTTCTTTGTTCTCACCTGACTTCTAAAAGGGCAAGGTGAGTCCCGAACAGGGGCGGACGAACAGCCTGACTTTACTCTCTAATGCATGAAGCAGGTGCCCCAGGGTGCTGCCTGCTCCAAACTCAGCATCTCATTTGTTATAAACTAACACAAACCTCCCCTGGGCACGCTGGACCCAAATAATTCCTTAAAATGCTAGATGAATTAAGACAGCTTTTGTACATAAAATAGTGTTTTTACTTAAGGTGAAGCGATGGGAAAGGTCTGACATTTAGTCTCACGTGACCTTTATCAAGGACAGTAGAGAGCATACAAGTTTTGCCTTAATAACTCACTGTAGC
Organism: Charadrius vociferus; assembly: GCF_000708025.1. Classification (NCBI taxonomy): domain Eukaryota; kingdom Metazoa; phylum Chordata; class Aves; order Charadriiformes; family Charadriidae; genus Charadrius; species Charadrius vociferus. Next base: position 966,501 of record NW_009650091.1, read on the forward strand.
CAGGAGTCTTTGACTTTGATAAAGGTCACTCGGGTCCAAAATGTTGGATGATTTTCAGTTACCCTTATCTGAAATAAAAAAGGCATTCTTATTAGTACAGTTGTCCTCATTTGTAGCATTACTAAAAAAAATGTCATTTAGTTCCAGGAGGAATTTTTTACGTTATTCTCTATCAAACATAGTCTTTTCTACTGTGCCTGTTTAATTCTGCAAAGCTCTCTTCTCTGATCACATATGCCGGCCTCTGATCATGGAGATCATGTGAACTGAGCTCCACTGATGTGAGTAAACAGAAACAAATGGTGGAACAGAGTACAAATGCCACGGCTTCTCCCTCCCCCCCC
>NW_009650091.1:966934-1037948 GCF_000708025.1 Charadrius vociferus
TTCCTTTTCCGGTAGAACGTAACTTTGCACAAAGCTAACACAGCAAGATGAGAGACACAAGGAAGATGCTGAAGCATGTACTTGAAGCCTCAGTAATTTTCAATGCTGTTCTTCGAAAAGTTTCTTGTTCTGTCTGTGAAAGCCATTTTTTTCAAGCTTATGTTCAGATTTTTGTTTTCCACATGGAAATTCCAAGCACTCTAACAACCATTTTTAATTCCTTCCCCCCTTCAGTGTTTACCCAAGACAGGCCACCTTGAATCAATTACATACATAAGGGGCAGAGACAGAGTTTACTTTATTGTCTGCAGAGGAAAATCCTGTCTGGAAACCATTTCTTTCTAGTACTGCCTAGTGTTGCACATTCTTCCCTTCAAAACTCATCTCGAGAGTGACTTGACAAAGAGTTTTGCTCACACAAGTCACTGTGCCACAGGAGAAATACTGATTTGGAGACAGACTGCGTCCACTGCCTGTTGTGGCTGAGGTAAGTAAATTAATTCAGACTGCCTCCTTCTACCCCTACCTTGTCCTTGCAGCAAACTGTGGCAAAAAGGGGAGATAACAATGTAAAGGGGTCAGTTTTCCCTGTTCCAGTTCTTGGTAGAAAAGCAAGTGGGAAACAGGATACAGCCTGTATCTCTGCTGCAACCTGTTCCTAACTTCTTTGGCATATATAGTGTCCACAATACGGAGATCAATTCTTACAGTAGCTCACAGTGATTTACCTTAGAAGCTCTGCAGAAGTTGTGGAGGCAACTACAAAATATATGGTATTAAAAGATCCTTCCACCTATTAAATAATATGCATAGAAACCCAAATTTTCTTTATATCTACCTTTAGGGATGTTTGCTTCATTGACCTCCTTTGATGACATCCTCTCGAGTCACAAATAAAAATGTTCCTACCACTACTATGGTCTTTGTTCTGCAGTCATGGCTTGAAAGAGATACTACTAGAGACAGTGAACTAGCCTGAGGGTAGCTGCGCAGGTTTGCTAGCACTAATGAAGCAAAGTAATTTGGCCTTCAAAATTTTTAGGCTGCAGTACATCCTAGGACAAAAATCAGAACAATCTACAGATTTCCTACCCAAGGCACCTGGACATAAGTTCAGACTCGTTTGAAAACAGACCTGTTTTTCTCAAGAGATTCTGGACAATTCAAGCTGGATCAGACCCCTCAGGTTATAATGAAAGGGGAACCAGCTAAATGCTTTTTATTAGCGATCTTAAATCCATGAAATGGTTAATTTATACACCTTTAGAGAAAATAGCTTTGAAACTGATTTGATAGCAGTTGCTTGGAAGATAGTTTCAACTCTACTAACGGAATTATTGTAATTTCCAGGAAAAAAACATGATCTCTGTCAAGAGAAAAATCTAATATAGGCATGTTCGTTTACGGACAAAGGAAGAAAGATTCAGTTAAGCTTGAAGTGAAGTACCTTCAGCCATTTTGTACCCTACTTCGTGTAAGCTGACTCCATGATTCTATCAAGCATAAACTTCTGCATATAAAACTATGGCCAGCTCCAGAAATAGCATGTTTAAGAAAAATGCTTTTAACTGGGATTGTTTTGTTTTATAGAAAGAACCTCATATGACTGTACTTACATTAATTATGTTAAGGTTATAGCTTTGACCACAAGAATGTGTATTGCATTACATGTGCTTAGAGGAAATACATGGAATGGAATTTTTTCTTCCTCTTTTGCCAGAAAGACTTGGGCTCACTCACCTCTGAAGGCATCTCTATCTGCATCTTCCAATGAGGCTTTTGACATTCTGGTCCTTTATATATTTTAGAAATAATATTTGACTGCTGCTGCCCTCAGCATTTATATATGGAGACTCATGAAACTCCAGAGCTAAATTCAAACTCTACATTGGCTTTGCATTCCTGACCCTATCAACCCTTACACCCATCCCAGTCCTTCATTTTGCTTATCTGGGATTGTTCAGGGAAACAAAGATTTGCTTTGGAAGATTTCTTAGAAGATTTTAACAACACTGTGTGCTTTATGTAATCCTACCGAGTAGCTGGCATGGCGTTAGAGGGGAAACAAAAAGTACTCAGGAGCTGAGAAAGTAACAGTCTGTGGAAGATCCTGCATGGATCTTCCCAGCTAAAAGATGTAGATGCTCACTACTGAACACACAGCCCACCCCTACTCCCACAACAGCAAGAGCAGAAACCCCTGCCATTTACTCCAAGAACTATTATTACCGTCCCAGGAGAATGGCAAAAATAGCATCCTGTTCTGCATCTGGCTTCCAGCTTTCTGTTAGCAGAAATGCACGACACATGGGAAGCAAAACAGGTCACACAAAAGAGGAGACAAAGTCAACCTCATTCTGTGGCTTTGGTTCACTGATTCTCAGATCTTCTCAGCCTGGAGGACCAGTAGCCCTCCTCAGGGAAAAAGTGCAGCTAACCAAGCTTGTGTTACCCAGTTCGAGTGGTTAACAGAAGTGTTACAGGGCTACTTGGCACCTCATCACTAGCTTGACAATTAGTGCATTAATTAATTAATTAATGCTTCCCAGTGACAGGATGAGGGGCAATGGGCGAAAGTTGGAACATAGGAAGTTCCGTTCCAACACACGGAAAAACTTCTTTATGGTTAGGGTGACAGAGCACTGGCACAGGCTGCCCAGGGAGGGTGTGGAGTCCCCTTCTCTGGAGATTTTCAAAACCGCCTGGATGCAGTCCTGAGTGATGTGCTCTGGACAATCCTGCTTTAGCAGGGGAGTTGGACTAGGTGATCTCTAGAGGTCCTTTCCAGCTCTGGAAATTCTGTGATTCTGTGAAACGTGTGACATTTGGCTGGTTGGTGGCTACTCCTTTAGACGTAAACAGTTGACCATCCCGAGAGCAGTACCTGTATTTAAATGAGCCTGCACCAGTACAACTTCAATGGAAGAGAATAAGTCAGTGACGTGTTAAGAAAGCGAGCGGACCAAATCCTGTAAGGACGCACACACGTGCACTGTGCATATGTGCGTGGCTACGTACATAAGTAAGCATCAACTTGAAGTATACATTCTGATTTTCCCCATTGAAATAAAAACGAACTACATGCCCTGTTCTTTCCACAGATTGCATCCAGCATTCAGAAGAGACCCTGAGCTGGCACAGGCTAATTAAGAAGAAAGGGAAGAATTATATTTATGCGTAAATGATACTCTAAAAAGGAAATGGTATCAATAATGTAGTAGTAAAATACTTGAAAGGAAATGGATTTTTGATGAAGTCAGTTTTTCAAAGTCTTTCTCCAGAAAAGAGAATAATGCTTTTAAATTGCTGTTCACGCTGACCGCTGCTACTTGTTAACATTTTGCCCTTGGGAGAAAATACAGCTTAGCAGTAGAAGGGCTCTATAATAAGCATCTTTATCTCCTTGGGATTCTCAGGCCCGTAGTTATTTTTTTTTTTTCCCCCCCTCCAGAGCCGTACTGTAAATTGCATACCACTTGGACTGACTCACACGGGCCTCGGGAGGAGGACGCGGAAGACCGGGCTGTTTTCTCGTGAGAAGTTCAGCACGGTGAAATTCCTCTTCCATTTCAGCAGCTCCAAAGCCATTTTGCACCCAGCTTGACCTGGCAGATGTAACTCTTCTGCTCTCACTCCTTAATTTGTCTGCATTTGGCTCAGGTTCATCGCTTTTTGGAGTGCCCGACGGCTTTCCTGGTTGGAGCTATAAAAAAAAAAAAAAAAAAAAAAAAAAAAAAAAAAAAAAAAAGTCTGGGCCCACTCAAATATCAGCACGAGAGCGATATCGTAGGCGCTCCTTGGAAGCGGCAGAAAGGAAGGGGCAGATGAGCTGACAGCCAGCATTCCTGTCCTGCCAGCTTGAAGGATGTTGCCCGCAGCCAGTCACCATATGTTTGGCTCCAAACTAGGGAGCAGAGAGGCCAGAACGATGCGGAGAATTCGGATGATTTGTTATCTGTCTCTCAAGGGAGCCGGGGAGCTCTGAAGCTTGTAAGCATCACCTGCACTCCCTGCCTTTCCTTTGCAAAGCGGCACGCCAGAGGACCGGCAACAGGAGATTTCCTTTTAAACGCTCTTAAAAGGTTTTTTGGTGGACAAACGTGACGGTTTCTAAAAGGGCCTTCATTCTAGGGTGTCTTCAGATATATTGCCACTCTTTGAATTTGCTTCTGTTTGTTTTAATCAGGTGAAGACTTTTAACCTGCTCAATTAAAGAAAAATAGATGGAAGACACTTCCTAACTGAATACATACAACCTGTGTATTTACAGGACATAATGGAGTACACTTCAGAAATCCTTCACCTAATTTTGACCCAGCAAACCTCTTCAGTGCAAAAAAGTCATCAGTGGGAGAACAAGTAGGATCAGAAAACAACAAAACCGTGTGCGGCATCAGGTTAAACACTTCTACTGTTTCAGACTTGAACTGGTTTGTGAATGGGGATAATGGGGATGTGTTCATGCCTCCCTTCCATTTGGGGTGTTGGAGACCATCAGGGGAGTCTCCAACAACAACAAAGAAGCTCAAGCTACACAAATTAAAGATTCTGCTAGGTTACCAATTTTATGCTCGTACCTTGAGAGCCATCACATTATCTAAAGCTACAAACTGATCAACCACCATTACAAGTGCTGGTTAAGAACTTTTCTTTGGTCCCTACATCAGTTTGTGCACCACCTCGTCTTCCACACTGGGTGGACACAGACCAAAATGCCAAGGCAAAAAAATTCACACGTGCAGAGAAGAAATGAGGAAGGATACGAAAGGAGAAAATAGGGTTACAGGTCACTTGCGACCTTCCAGCATCTGCTGCAAAGGCAGGTGGGATCCGTAGGCAGCCTGAACTTGGGCTGCCTTGGAACGATGTCAGTACACTCCGCTGAGACAGTGAGACACTGAACGCGGGTGCTCAGAGCAAAGTCAGGCCATGGTCCCAGAGAAGAGCGCTCACCTAAAGTAGACGCACACGGGAAATGTTAATTCTAAGCCAATATTCACAAACACGTCATCACCTCCTGCTGTTTCTGGCAGGCTGTAGTTCTGTGTTCCAGTGCTGCCACCGCGCCAATGTGCTGATAGTACGTGCTTTTCTAAAGCGCTTCTGCAGCATGGCTGGTTGCTACAAACATGCATATATTTTTGGTTACTGACTTGTGACCTTAGAGAGTTTATTAATGGAAAAACTTGCAGTTTGAAGAGGAAAGGAGTTTTAGCCTGAAGCAGGCTGTCATTGGACGACTGCTCCATTTCGGAGGTCAGCGAGTAAAGCAGCATGAAGCAAAGGTGATGGAGAAAGGAAGAGGGGAAAAAAAACAGGATTTGTGTTCTTTATGGCTTTTGTTATGGCAGACAAGAACTACACAAAAGACTTTTTTCTGCTTTTGAAGGGACGTTTTTCCTGTGTCATTTCTCGTAGTACAAATCTAGGTATAAGATATGGGCAGCAAGAACATTCTCGACATAAATATGCCCACCTGAATAATTTTAAGCTATTTATATAGTTAGTCTAACAGGCGTCTGGACTTCAGAGTTGACAGCTTGCTATTTTATTTTTGTTTGTTAACAACTAGGTGTAAAATTCCAGTTCTAAAGCTGTAACAACATGCAGACTACAAAGAATTATTAAGGTTACACAAAGATACTAGTTCAGAAAACGTCTGTGGCAACGGAACACAGGCTTTTCACAATAAAGCAGCCATGATTGTTTGAAAGGGATTTGACAGCGACTGTGAAATATTCAACTCTGGTTTATTTGTGTGTCTGTAATTTTGCTCTATGCACTTTCTCCTGAATCGGTATCAGGGTTTCTGTGTGGAATCACGTTCAGTAGGACAGAGGTATGACATTGTGCTGGGACAAAATGCTATGCATCAGGGAGTCGTTTAGGCCCCTTTTAGATATTACTTTTACTCACTATTCGCCTGTACTTCAGTAAAAAAGACAAACTTCTATAGGCTGCAGAACACCAAGGAACAATATGGTAGACTTAATCAATCAAAGAATGAGAAGGGAGATGAACAAACCTGTTCCTAGCTTGGCTTCGCTACCATCCACACTAATGACTTCAAGCAGCAAATATAACCCAAATCTAGCTTTCAAAAGCAGCACAAAATTTTTAATCCCTGTTAAGTTACAGAAATAATGTGTTAATACTAAGGGAAAGACCAAGAGTCAAAATATTCCCAAAGTAAAAATCAAGTATTCTGGAATCATGTGAATAAATAAAAGGCAAAAAAGGAAGCTGCAAAAGTCATCTTAAAAATAGGACAAAGACCTTTGACAAACAACTGTTAAAATATGGAAAAGAAATAAATCTTGAGTGTGCCACATTCTGTGATCTAGAAGACTAAAATAACATTTGGAGAGTCATGAATCAATATGAAATATCTCAGAATTGTTGGCTTTCCCCCAGCCACATCCCCAAAGGCATATTGTGGGAACATTCTTTGCACAAAGTATTCTAGCTGTGATATAGTTGGGAGCTTCCCATGAAGTTGTAGATCCAATATGACTGTAAATACAGTATGTTAAATTTTTTAAGAAGTCTTTCAAGAACACAAAGACAATATACTGTAAGAATACCCCAAACCTGATGCCCCTGCTTTTTTGAGATTTAAAATACCAGACATTGAGAAACACATATATACAATGGCACCTCCAACTTGAATGCACAACTGCCACAGCCAGCACCATATGCATTGTCTTATACTTAACCATGTAATTTAGTGCTTTAGAGGGGGTAAGTGCCATTTAGGAGAAAGACTCCATGGCCAGCAAACTGGGCTAACACAAGATGCTGTATTTTATGTGACAGGAAAGGCATTTCTTGTTTTAGAAAGCTTCGCCCCTCCCTTTTTCCTTCAGCACACACCTCCTATCTCCCACCCCTATATTTAAGCCTATTTTCAGTTATTTCTCTCGAATCTTCCCCCCACCTCTTCCCAACCACCCATATGCAGCATCCAAATCCACTACAGCGAATGTTTGTAAGGAATTCGCCAGTGTTGAATCTTTAAAGGCGGGCAAAATGAGTAAGTCTGGAGCCGGAGCTCAGAAAAATAGTTGTGTGAGTAAACTCTATGCACAGAAATAGCCTAAACTGATGCAGAACAGGTTCCCAATCCAGCAAGGCAAAACATATGTTCCTTCTGCTGCTGTCCATCATTTCATGAGCGTGGCTGCCACTTTGGCTTACGCTCAGTAATACCTTACTCCCCAGGTAGTCCTATTGAAAACTGTGAGACAAGGCGGGGAATAACATTCTCAGTATTAACAGCAGCAGCGAGGCTGTCCCTTTGTCAATCATCTATAATCTGCGCTTTTATTAAAAATAGTTTGAAGAGCTGATATGTGTGCTGACAGTTTCCAGCCCTGGTGCAGCAACCCATTCGGTTGTAAAGGGATTTAGCGCTCCAAACGCTGCAACAAATCTTGTAACTGCCCAATTATCACTTGATGGCCACCACTCTCCGGCACCCTAGGGGCCATGTCATTGAAGATAAGCTCTGTTTATGTTAACTTAGTGTCAGGATGTACAGCATATGTCTATGAAGCTGGATGAGTGCCCTTTTGCAGGATGTTCTGTACGTTCACATTGTGCAGCCAAGAGCCCTGAAGGTGTTGAAAAAGAAGAAAAGGCCTTTCATAGAGCTTAATCCAATTAAAGCACATTAATGAAGGTTAGGATCATCTGTCACATTATCCAGACACATCCTTTCATGCATCATCATCTGATTACAAAGTCTGATTTTCTTTTAAAGCTTTTCATCTTCACCAAGAAAATGTGATGGGAAATTCAACACTTAAAATATTGGAGGCTTAGATGGGATTTCTGTTTCTTTCCTTTTTTTTTTCCCCTCTCTCTGAAAGAAATACGATGTTTATTTTAAAATAGTGGTCTGTCTCATCAGGTGGTACAAACTGGCATGCATCCAGTACAGCCTAGAGAGCAACCCCGAATAACACCTCCTAAGCTTTTGTTTGAGGGAATGTAAAATCTTAGCGCAGATGAGTAAAGGAAGAAAAAAGCAGGGAGATTGAAACACCACACACTACAAATGAATAAAGGATTTCAGGCTCTGTCACTGCTCGAATGGTATCAAGCTAGATTTCTCCGATAGCCTTGAGTGCACCTTCCCATCATCACCACATTAAATGCTTTGAGTAGTCGTCAGAGAGAGATCTGCCATCCTTGATCAGAAAAGAGGGAAAAGCAGATTCTTATATCCGTACAACCCTCTTTACGCCACTTCAACAAGGCAGAGGTGACGAGAGGAGAATTTAGACATCCAGGTGAGCATTTTCTCTCTGCAGACGAGTCTGTGGGTGCAGCAAAACTGCCCTAGCCTTCTGCCTCGCTGCTGGGAGCAGCTGGAGAGCACAAATCCCCACGCTAAAAGGGCTAACGCTAGAACCAGGAATGGTCTAATTTCCAAAGCTCGAGCAACAGGTAAATCCTTTAAAGATCAATGCGATGAGAATCCCGCTTGAGAAAAAAATATTGGGGAAACTCAATAATACAGTAATGCCCTGAAAATACGCCTTGATCTCATCATTACCCTGTGACACAAGTATGACAATTTCTTATTATTTCAGCTCCCCAACTGGTTACTGCTACTGCCCTACAGAAGGCTACTGGTTTCATACCACAGCTGTTAAGAAACTATCGTTGTGCTCCTTATTCATGTCAGTGCAAATGGCAGATACTCATGTCACCTGGGAATGAAGGCTGCTTAGATTAACTTTGCACAGAAGTCCTACAAGTACGCCTAAGCAGTCACCCTTCCAGAGAAGCCCCACTTGCTCACACCGCCTCTCAGTCAACTGCGGAAAGAAAAGAGAGAGATTATTGTAGTTATCCCTCTGCTGTCCCTCAACCTTCATGCCTTCTTGGAAATACTGTGTCAGGACTCATGGAGACTCAGGCAGGCAACATAAATGTATTTTTTTTCTTTTCCTCAGAGCCAACAGGGCTAAACATTTTAGCTTCTGAAGAAATCACAAAACATTGTGTGATGTCTAGTGCCCACTGTTGGCTCGGTCCAGTTGCTGTAGTCAGGTTCCAGGCACATATGCTGAAATTTGTGCAATCTGTACCCTGATATTTGCAGTACTGGGTGCGAAGCAAAAAGGTGAGCAGCCAGACCTGCTGGGCCTCTTTCACAGAATTACTGAGAAGCTGAAAGTATTCATGGAATATGTAGGGGAGGAACTGCTTATTAGCATTCAAGGAGCATTCATAGCCTACAAGGAATGTTAGGTTTTTAACAGATATCTTCTTTGGGGTTTATTAAGTTCAGTGTGTACTTCAAGCAAAGAAGGTGATGCAGCATGCATGACCGGTGTGCTTAATTTCTCAGTTGCATTTAAAGTATTATTAAGGAGCATACCCTGCTGAGGACTACATACATTTCTGAAAATTCAGCACAGACTTTGGCAGAACATGCCTCATCTTGCATTGCTTTGCTATCTCACACACGCTGAAATTAATGTTATTTAAAATCAAAGCCAAAACAGCTTCTCTTAACCTTCCTCCGTGGAAGGGTGGGGGGACCTATCTCCAATTTTGGAACCTCAAACATATGTGAGGACTTGTAACTAGGAAGATATTTACAGGCACAGTTGATGGAAAGCTAAAACGCAGTAAAAAGGCATAAAGCATATTGTGCTATTTTTATCTTCCTATTTCTCATGTGTCAAGCTAGCACAAGTACCACTGCTGTAACCGTAAGACCACTCCCCGTATATTTGTGCTTAGGACACTGCAGACATCATTTTGATTAAACCACCATCCATTAACCTACTGGGGACAGACATTTCCTTGTAAGCAGATGCAACTACTAAAGCTCATTCAGCATCGGGGTGGCCACACGCAGCTTCACTCGCTTTTCCTGAGCCTTATTCTCCAAGCTTCAAGTCCAGTGTAAGAGGTCAAATCCACTATGAACTTATCCCTAAAGCTTTTGGGGATGGGTAAAGTACAAATACTTGGCCGGTCAAGGTCAGTCTAGTCTAAGATTCAATACAAAGTACGTAAAACAAACACCTGGGAATCTAAGGCAACTTGCTATTATATGCATTCTCTCTATTGGCTATAGGTTGACAGTTGAGATCGGTGGCAATTGCACAGCAATATCCCAGCAATATCGTTTCACTATTAACAGCTGTTTATTCTGCAGCGATGTATGTGTGCTTTCGTAATGCCTTCAGTGATAAGTTAATGTCCTGATGCACACAATTTCATTAGCATTCATTTAGCATATATGGATTTGGCACAAATGTTACCCCGTGAACTTGTAGATTCAGATAGCCTTAAACTTTGGAAAAGTTTGCATTCCATTATAACCCCTTCCTGGTTTTATCCCGTTTCCAGTTATCACTGGTCACATTAATCTCTGTAAGCATGTAATTGTTAAATTGTCATTTTATGTAAGAAAAAGTGTGCCCTTGTGACAGGCTTACATTTCTGTGTGTCCTGTCTTATACCAGTAGTAGCAGACTTAACAAAGAGTATGTGACCTGATTTCCCAGATGTCTGTAAATGTACTTGGCATTGAATTTTAAATCTGACTAAATTCAAAGCTCTTCATATAAAACACAACTCAAGTTAACTTTTATCTCTCTTTTTTTCCTTTCTGTCTCTCAGCAGCTGTTCTTCTTTTATTATTTCATGTGCTGTATTCAATATGCAAAGTTTCCTTGTTTGTTAGAGTGCATTACACTTTCTAATGCATCTGTCATGTTGGAAAACAGGAAAGTAGCATAAAGCCTCTCTTGGGATCCCCCCCCTCCCGCCCAGTTAAAGGAGGGCTTAGTTAGAAGAAGAAAAGAAAAAAAGGAAATTTGCCTCTAAGCATCTGGAGAGCTTAAGAAATGGGTTCTTCAGCTTTATGAAACTTTAAAAATTAAAATACCAGTGAACTTAATGCTTAGAAATGACAAAACATGACTGGTCCCGTGAATTCTCCTTAAAAGGATGATTTTGGAGCTAAGGCACCAGACAGATAGGAAACCTGGACTCTGTTCTACATCTACCAACAGCTTTCTGGTTAACCTCTCAGGCTGTGTGAGTCCTGGAGATACTTAGAAAAATAATCCACATCCTCATCTGAACCAATGCGGGATCCTGTGGGAGTGTTTTTTTTAGATAAACCGGCTAGACCTGCTTTCACCCTTACTTAAGTTAATTCTGCCAAAATTGAGCCAAAGTCATACGGCTCAGTCCTGCCTCAGAAGTCTTTTCCACACTAAAGCTTCCCAGCTTTCCACACTAAAGCTTCCCACCAGAGCTTTGTCCTTAAGTTTCTTTGGAGCAGACAGATCACCAGGGGTTGGATCTGGGTATTTCCTCGCAGCAGTCAGGATTTATCAGGCACTAGGAGAAACCTAACCGGGGTGGTATGAAACGGTAACTCAGGCTAATTCACCCTCTCTCAGTCCCAGCAGCAAAAAAAATCATTCCTGCACAATTCTGGATGGACACCGCACCCCTCCTTACGGTATCCTTCAGTATCTCCACAGCACGCTGCACAGTGCAGCAGCTTTCACAACTATGCAGGCTATAGGGCATTCTCAGTAGTAAACAAAAAAAAACTAAAAAAAAAAATCAAACAACATAATTAATAGGCATTTAAATAAACATTAGGTATATCACTGGTTGCTGGGGCACATATGAACCGTGTCCATATATGAAAGTGTCTTGCATGCATAATGTGTGCATCTATATGACCTGCTATGAACACAAGTGCACTTAACATTTTTATACATATTTTTTTTTTTAAAGCTAGACTCAATATAATCAATTGATTTTTTTTTTTTTTTTCCCTTCACAGTGGTGTTTACAGAGCTAAATGTATTCCTTTTGCACATGGCTGTCACTCGCTTGGTAGGAGCAAACTAACAGCAGAAGGTATAACGATTTGAAGCCAGAGAGCACGCAACGCCAGCTCACTTGAAAAATATCCTATCACTATCACTGGAATTAAACCAGAACATGCTAAAACTTGAGTCCAGGAGCACACTGCAGCTGAAATGCACCACAATTCCAGAAGCATGCGGTCACAAAAAAACTTCACATCCCTGACCGGTTCTCTGGCAAGTTTTACTGGTTTCTTCTGATTTCAATGAAGTTTTATTGGGACAAAATTCCCTGTAGTTCCCTGTTTGGCACCTGAGCCAGAGCCTGGAGGGCGTCCCTGGCGGGCAGCCCGGCAGCGTGCTGCGAAGGGCAAACCCACATTCTTTCACAGTGACTTTTCAAAGACTGGGTCTTCACTTTGTAGCAGAGCGACATCAGATCTAACATTATCATCCGTGAAATGGAATAATCTTTTTCCACCCACCACTTCTTCAAGTCCAAATATCCCTGCTGTTTTCCATACTATGCATGGATTTTCCTCAGTTTTGGGGGCATCAACAAATAAAACGGAGTCTTCAGGCGAGGTTACAACACAGATGTTGTCTGACTTCATTCAAAGTTTAGTGTTGACAGTCCTCAGCTACGCTGAGCGACCGAGCTCCGACTCTGGCCAGTCTCTGCAGCCCAGTTTGACCCAGCAAACTCTGACCCTGTTCAAACTGGGTCAGCGTGGGCTGTATTGGAACCCGCCCATGTGGCTCGCGGGTTTGAAAAGCACAGAGGATTTTCATGTCTGGACCCAGACACAGCACTGAAAACCGAACGGTCTCAGATAGGCCAAAAGCACAGCACAACCTTTAAATGCTCTGCAACATTTTGGCCAAGAAAAATATGAACTTGGAGCTCACCCTATAGCTCCTTTGTATCTTGTTACCAGGCTATTTGGTCTTTCCTCCTGCTGTCTTAACATTTTGTAAACACTATTTTATCTCCCAATCTATCTGCACGTTAACATTTTCAAACAATCTGAAGCCACCGTTTGAAAAGGTATTTAGCAGCCTAAAATCCTTTAAAACTTCTAATTGCCTTTTAAATACAGGTCTGAATGTTTCAGAACTAGATCTACAATCAGGAATTATGCGTTAAACACGTTCCTGATTTTAACTATACAGCTGCCTGGGCAACATTACAACTTTATCCATGTAGAGCTAAGAAGTTGTAGTTAAGATTGGGCTTCAGAGGCGCCAGCACGTGGAGCTGGAAAATATCCATCTAAACAATACCTGGGAATTAGAATGGAAATATAAAAAAAAAAGAAATCAAAAGGTAAGGAAAGGGATGAATTAAGGTTCACTGCTCGAAAGTGCAAAAGACTTTTTTTCTGCACTGCAGAGAAAGCGTGTATCTCTTGGTAGAAGGATCAGACTCTTCAGATGACTCTTCTCATTCAGATACATTGCAAATATTAGATCTACGTGATGTGCCCTGTCCTTAATCCACCAAATATTTAATTATTCATGTGAAAGAACAACCACTTCACCAAGAGCAGCTTAGCAAGCTCTAAGCTAGTGGCCATGAATGGCCCGATACCCAAGTCACTTCAGACAAGGTAGGAGCTCAAATCTCCCCCAGGTGAGCACTCCACCACCTTGGCATAAAAGGGCTGGGGGTTTGTGTAGGGTGTCTCTGGGTGACTTCCCTGCTCAGATGTTATCGATACATCTAAATGCCTTCCGAACCAGGTCTGCCTTGGCACACTGCAGAACATGAGGCAGAACATGATCACCTAAGCCAGACCACAGCCTTCTGCCCATGTCAGGCTAAAATGAGACTTAAGTGCTTTAGAGAGTCCTAATTATAATCCTTTGCTTCATCCCACGAGTGCTTCTACCTCCTGTTCCAGGGGTAGGCGATACACCAGATGGACCAAGCTGAGACCGAAACTTGTTTGAAAACGTCTCACCCTACGCCAGCCCTGATGTGACTTTGCAGATTACAACGTGGCCCTCTGTTCTGATCTCAGGGCTTCCCTTCTTGTTCCTGACAGTATAAGGGCAAAAAAACCCCAAAACAAAACAGCCTTCGCTCCCTGTGATAGATCAGCACCAAGAGCCACAGAGTGTGGAGATGAATATCCATATCATCACATTTCTGAGGCTGTTTAGGTGCTAAAAAGTTGCCGTCAGTACCATGCAAGCATTCAGTTTGCAGCCGATCTCCTGCAGTTCAGAGATCATAACAGAACTGCTAAAAATAATAGATCAGAGCAAAAACACGGGTCCCTGATCCAGAGTTTCATAGATTCTTCTGTATCCATTAACTCTTTATCAGTTCTTTTGGGGCAATAGTTTAAATGCCTGTTAATGTCCCAAACATACCAGCTCTATGTCTGAGAAGACTGGGAAATGGTAGTTAAAATACAAGACTCTTAGTAAAACAGTAGAAAGAGTAGAAATTAAGCACGTATATCTGTATGCACGTAGGAGAAAAGAAATTCAGAGATTGATGTGAAGAGTAGGAAGAAAGGCTGGAGGGGCAGAGAAGCAGCAGGAATATTTTAGAGGTAGGAAGGGCGAATATCTTATTTCAGGCATCTGTCTAGAAAGTGATCGGCAGATGGAAGGTTCACAACATCTGGCATTTAAAGAGAAAGTCAATATTTAACAGGATTTCCTCTGTCTTTCAAAATATTGATTTTTGAAAATAAACAGCCTTTAAAGAACGCATACATACATATGAAAACCCCTCAAAAGCAAGCTAGCCATGGTGGTGGCACATCACCCAGCTGTCTCACCTACCTGCCTACCACCTGCCCCGAGGGTAGATTTCAATCTTAAAGACTAGAAATTGAGGAACAGTTGTCCTCAGTTGATCAGGTCATACGATTTCCAGGACTCAAATCCAACCTTGAAGTCCATCTGCAATTCCCACGGGCCATGGCCACAATACGTGTTACGTGCGTAAGAAAATCCAGTGCTGGGCTTGCCTGTCAGGGCTACAAGCAGAAAGCAGCCTCTCACGTCCTCCACCTTGGATTTTACCACAACTGAAATGAGCAGGACATCCTACGTTTGTGTGCAGCTGAAAAGTACACCAGCCACAAGCGCATCATGCCTCCTGCCACTGTCACAAGCCGTAGGGCAGGAATGGGGCAGACGCCACTTCTCTGCAGCGCTCATGTGCCTGTGTTTCCTGCCCTCCCGCTGTGAGACGGAAACGGAGCAGAACTGCGAAAAGCTTTTTTGCAGGACAAGAGATACGTATAGCTCATCTCTGCTTACAAGAGCTCTTTAGGCTGTGTTGGTTGCTCACCTGAAAGTATTATATGTTTAGATACATAAAGATAAGTATTCATCAAACCAGGGCCCAGAAAAAACAGGATACATTTATCTATTCTTACGTGAATGTACATGTTTATATGTACACTCTTCTCAGATGTCAATGATTTTAGAATATAGAGAAATATTTTAGAAAAAGTTTCACTCTTTTAACAGAACATAATAATGAATCTGATTCTCCCCAGGTTCCAAATAAGCCAAACTCTCCATCCACTCCACTCAAGCCTGTTAAATCAGTTGTGACTGTGACCAGAACTGGCACTGTGTTCCCAAAACCAAGGTTCTAATGATCTATATGGCTATCTTGAAAATTAATTATAAATGCATTTTAAAATAGTGACATTTTAGTTCCATTCTTTTTTCATAGCAACTTTTAAATCAAGTATTGTCTCCACATGTCAAACCAGCGTGGCCAAAACCACCACATACGGATTAAGGTGGATGTTGAAGAGGCAGCAATATCTCAAAAATGCTTTCTCTTTCGGAAGGGGAATTTCTTTTTCTGCTCCTCTCCCTAATCTGAAGTATACGCTTCTTCCAAATTGAAAAAACATGTGCATGGAAAAAATATAACAGGAAACTTGGAGGAAGGAGCCACAACTGGAGGTCATCATTAAAAAATTCTAAATTTAGAGCTGTAGAAGGCCAGGAAATGTCATTCACCCCTTACGCACTGGTAACAAACCTAAAGCTGGGTTGGAAAAATCTCAGTCATAAACAAATTTCAATATGTGCCTGAAAGGAAAGTTAAATGAAATCTGTGCCGTGTAGCCAAAACTGTAAATTAAATCCTAAACAATCATGCCCCAAAAGAGTCAACAACCTTAGTCCAGATAAAAGCCAGCTTATTTTATACACTCTGAGAGCTATTCAGATGTCCTAAATTCCATCTAAGCCCCTGAGCCTAGTGTTTCCTTTTTACTAAATGTTTTTGAAAGCCTGAAGCTAGCCAAGAGAAAACACCAAGCACAAAGACCCACGTGCAATTTTGGCCATGTTAAAAAGCCCTAGATGATAAAGGTCTTTTCCCTTCCAATTTTTTTCCCCTCTGAGTTAAGCTACCTTACCCAAAGCCCCTACCAAGAGGTTTGATATCTCTGCATGGAAAGGCATCATTAAAAAATAGGAGGATGGCCACTGTCATCCCTCAAGGTCTCAGGCTTTCCTTGGGGGAAAAAAAAAAAAAAAAAAAAAGGAAACAAATCCCTGCACAGTACAGAAGCCAGTAGTGCCTGGTGCACTGAAGCAGGGGGTACTGTTTATTCACAAGTTGCAAGCCTGTATCCCCAGAAGAACTGCGTACGTGAACGTGAGCCAGCTGAACGGCTTCTTTCAACTTAGCGACTTACCTCCTACGTAATTTCTTTCATTTCAAAAATCTTTCTTTGAAAAGTGATGTGGAACTAAGGCAGCAGCTGTGGAACACTGCTGCTGCATACCTGGTTCATTGCACAGGCCACTCTGGAAAGCAGCTGAGGAGGACTGGACGGTCTGTCTCCTCTCCTAAAAAAAATTGCCAGAATCTGTCTGCGCAAATAGCTGATCACTCGGAATGGTCCAGTATTGGGGGCAGCTTTTGAAGATGACCTCAGTAAGCTACAAAAACCTCGCTGCTGCAGCCAAACAAGCTATTTGTAAAACGCTGGACAAAGAATTTCTTCTGGAATTCTTTCAGAGTTTTCGGCTGCTGGCCGTATAGGCAGCTGCTTACACTGAAGGTGTATGAATTCCTTCTATGCATGATATGACTTGGTTCTCCAAATTACGATTTTAGACCATTTATTCTAATTAATTATCTATTTTTATAGCATTGAAACAAACAACATAATCTTCAGTTTTATTAATTTGACTACATGTTCTGCTCTCCCCTTCCTCTCCTAATGACCGGGAGCTGTGAATAGGCTGTTGTTCTGGCATTAATGGGCATGAATGGCCTGTTAGCATTCAAAGTTAGTGCAGGCACTGGTTGTTTGGCATCCCTGAATTTATGCCCATCTGTCAAAGTGGTTTTGTTCCCTCTCAAACAGTCATATGTCGGTTGTAAGAGAGTACTGGCACCAGGTGTAAGTTCAGAGTAGATACAGCTAGAGTGTTAAAAAAAAAAAAAAGAAGGAAAAAAAAAGAAAAAAGTTTTGCTTTGCAAGAAGCTTCTTCTGATAGCAAGTAATCAAAACAGATGGAGATTACAGACTCAGATTTGTTGACACTTTGAGGCATTATGCCACAAACAAACGCTTTTATCCTTAAAATGTTTCATTGCTGGAAATTTACATTTGAAAAGCCTAATTAAGGGACAATATCGTCCCCCACAGAAAATAAGCAACCTCCACAAATTCAGTGGATATCCTTTGAAGTAAGCTGAAAAACTTACCCTTACATAAGACTTCATTTTGTTAGTGGAGGGCTGGTGTTTCTTGCTCCTTTAAATGAGTCACAGGCATTCAAACAGGCAGCGGCCAGGGAAAGTTGTCCTGTGAAGAAAACAAAAAGCACGTTTTGCTTTTGGTAACATCATTTTCTTTATTCTGATCACATTTCTGTTCAGGAGCAAGAGAAGGTTTGCTCCTTTGACAACAAGCAAATTGCACCTTTTTTAAAACCGTGAACCACATTTAGAGATTAAGGAGATGGGCATACATGTTAGATATTCAGTAGCTTGTGTATTTGTAGAAGTACCTAGGAGTTTTAGCCTAGCAGGAAGCACCTCAGTCTGAGCTCTGACAGAGAACACTTATTTTTCTCCATCTCTAGTTATTTGCCTAAGAAAATCTTCCTACACACATCCTACGTTCAGGGAGAGAGGCCTCTAATGAGAGAAGGATCACCCCATGAACATGCTGGGAGAAGGTGGAGGAGAAACAGACGTGCAATGGGATGAGGGAACAAAAATTGCCAAGCGTGAGGGTAGCAGCCTCCAGTCGTACCTTGGGCACGCTGAAAGGAGAAGGTGAATTGTTGTGCCAAAAAAGGGCACAGGAGTTCAAAACATTACCAGGTAATTTGACTCCAGCAGCTGGACTCCTCATGATCAATAAAGCCGTGAAGCCCAAGAGTGATATCCCTCACTGTTCATATATGTCCAGTGGACATTGAGCAGTGATAATTTAGGCAGCTGGCCTCAGAGAATTGATTTAATCTTCCTTCTCAGCCATGATTACTGGAAGCTCCAGTTTTCTCTCTTACTCTGTTACAGCAAGCGGCAACAGAAATGACGCGGAGATGGCAGCACCTCGATAGGATGGGTGTCTGTGTCAGGTGGTTTGGAAGGTGATTGGGTTCCCCACTGAACAGCCAGCTGTGACAAAGAAGTGTCAGAAAAGCCTCTCAAGACAGCTCTGCCCAGGTCTGCAAAGCAGGTCTGGTGTAAGGCTGCTGTCTGGTGCGCAGCACGGACATACCTGGAGGGTCTGGGGGCACCCTCAGGTCTTATAGGCCAGACAGAGCCTGGGCATCTTCACTGAGACAGAATCACAGAATGGTCAGCATTAGAAGGGACCTCTGGAGATCTAGTCCAACCCCCCTGCCAGAGCAGGGTCACCTACAGCAGGTTGCATAGGATGGTGTCCAGGTGGGTTTGGAATGTCTTCAGTGCGGGAGACTCCACCACCTCTCTGGGCAGCCTGTGCCAGTGCTCTGCCACCCTCAAAGTAAAGAAGTCCTTCCTCATGTTTAGGTGAAGGACACCCCTCAAGGACAATCTCTCTCAGCTAGCATGTGTTACTTGGACTTTGGAGGACATATATCATGGTTCTTTGTCCTGCAATAAACTGACTCTGCCAGTAAATTTTGGTAAAGGCAAAACGAGTACTGGAGGAGTACCCTCTCTGACTGCAGGGTAATGGGTGGGCAAAAGCATCACTTAGATATTGGACTATACTCTCAGCTAGCCAGCAGATCTAGGTAGAAAACATCAGATTTGCAAGACAGCTTTGCATATGAATAGGTACCAGGCATAAAAAAAGAAGACTCAATAAAACCTTGTGCTAAAGCTGTAGGAAAAAATGTAACAAGCAAGTATCTTTCTCCCCACATCAAGGTAACTTGTAAGCTAACGAGCCAGAAACAGATGTTTGGTATCTTACTTTCAGAATCACCAGCTCCCTAAAATGATTCCTGAGTTTTGTCATCTTTGGTGTTCTGCTCAAAGCCAACCATTTAGAGATGGAAATAGTTCTGACAGCGCTATGCTGGCTGGTGCTTCCAGCTACACTCTCTTGTCTGCAATTAAAACATTATGCTTTATATCCTTGTGATAAAAAGGGATAAAAAAAAAATTTCTTGGCATCCAAATAGTTACTATCTTCAGACTTTTATGAGAGTTTTGGATATTGCTTAAGAAAACAGGAAACAGAAAAAAAAAGTAAATAAAATAGAGGTGTTGAAATAATCCCATAATGTACTCCTTTCATTCTCATGATGCTCTGTTGCTGAGGGTTGCCAAACCCTTTCAGTTATGTTAACACAAATTAAAATCATATTAAGGTGCAATTCCCAACTGTAGCTCACACATTAAGATGCCTTAACAAAAATGTGGGCAGACTACTCTGATGTTTGTTGGAAAGAGAAAGAGATAGAGAGAGGGGGCAGAGAATGTAATTCCTTCACAGTAAGTGGAAGCATTTCTGGATGAAATAGTACTAGCAGTACTTATTAAATTTCATAACAGGATGTTCTCAGCTCAAATATCCTCCTTAGTCCTTGATTTTATAACTGAGACTGGCAGAGCAAAACCACTATGAGACCAGATAAATATAAAAGTTTCACTTATTTTAAATTGCTTTTTCCCTCTAGTATCGCTGCCCCCGACTCTCTGGATTCCTGAGGTTCAGGCACGCTCCTACATATCTCTATTCATCCACCAGGGGAAGTCACTTTTACCTTCCAGATTCCTACACTACCAGTTCTTAAACCAGCCTTACAATTTGAGTGCTATCTGCTGGGTCTCTGCCCATCCATCTCCGGTCCTGTGCCCTCACCCCCTGCAAAAATAACCCAAAACCTCCCATCCTCTGAGTTTTCAGAGAAGGTCGAATAGTCGTCTCTGTCTACTTTGCACATCAATTAGCTCTAATTAGCTGGCATACAATTCTCAGCCTTGTCATAAAACCTTCACAGATAGACGTTCAGGGCCAGACAGACCTTTTGTCTTTTATTGACCATATCTCCCCTTTGAGACTCCTCAGGTGCACACACCAGATGCGTTCCCACCTTCTCTCCAGCCCAGAGTAACCCAGTCAGGAAGGGTTGGAGCCTTCCTTTCCTCAAGCAACAGCGCACTATTGCTAGCTTTGGATACGCTATTATTTCCTGGGCCTCCTCCAAACTGTCACCCTGCCCAGACAGATTGTTAATGACTGTTCCCAGGACTGCCTAAGCCTTTAACAGGTTGGTAACTCATTACAGGGAACAATGTCCCTTTTCCCAGGCAAGGAATTGCTCCAACATCAAAGTTCTGCTTTTCCACACACTAATCCTTCTATTTCATACAACATGTTCGTTGGTAACCACACTTAATGCATACCAACACGACTAATGCATGTGACTCATTACTGAGTATTGATTAAGATCAGACAGAGAGATAAGCAGACATTTCAGGGTGATAAGAGGTTTGGAATGACACCAGTCTAAATAAGGAAACAGGATCAGATCATGAGGTAGCTATGATTTGCAACAGATATTGCTGTAACCACCTGTACTGTGCTATTAGATCTATTTTTTTTTCCCCATTATTTTTTTTCCTACATTATCAGTCTTGCACCTTGGTAATGCTATTTTACTCTCACTTTGGTGATTTCTTGTGGAGCCCTCCTCACGCTTGTTGGATCTACCAAAATAAAATCAAATTTATAAGACTTAGAAAACATATGGTTTGCTATTTAGCCTGAACGTTAGTAACACTTTTAAACATATGGCCACAAACAATATAACTACTTATCCAAACAAGTACACTTTTCAGTGTATCCCATATGTACATATTTATATATATAAACACATGCAGAATCAAAGGCTGTTGTGTTGAGATGAGGTAAAGCTTGTCATCTTCTGTATCAACAAGTTGGCACAACCTGGAATATTATTCCCTACACCTCCAACCGAATGGGTATATTTCCATGTTGCTTTAACGATTATGATGGCAGCGCCCACTGCCTCTGCAGGAGTTTAGCTCCCTACGCTCAGTGCCAGCTCCCCACGAAGATCTGGCATGAAGGAGAAGCTGGAAGGAGCCTCAGGGAAGGCTCCTCTCTCCTCCTCTTGAGAGCAGCTTTCAAGCTGAAGGTCTCACCCTTTACCCCTGCCAGCCCCTGGCCTCGCACCTCCTTAACCCTGACCCTCGGCCACTGACTTGACTCTCTGGCTTGACCTGGGGCCTGCCCCATCACCACGGACTTGCTGGGCAATTGTTGAACTGAGGCTGATCCCAGTCGCTGTCTCTGGGCCTGATCACGACCCTGACAGCGCTGACGACTTCAGGCCCCTTGTCAACATGGCATTTGCCCCTCGCCTGCCCGCCTGTCACCATCAGCACCCAACTCAACTGCCCTTTGGGGCTGCCAGCTGTCATTGCTCCCCCACACTGTTCTGCCATCAAATTTGTTTCTTTTAAGCAGCAGCTGCTCCCAGTATCCATCCAGGATCCCGACCAGGTGGAGCCATTGCCAGTAGCAATGGCCTGCTGGACAATCCCACAATTAGCTGCCAAATGAGCATGTCTATTTGAGAACTTCTCTACCTCTCACTCGCTCTGCACTCACTCCACTTATTGCTTGTCCTTGGGAAAGATCAAAGATTATTACATGTTTTGGAGCATAACCAGAACCTTAATTTGATTCCTGGCTCCTCATAACATTAAAAGTTTGAAGAAGGTGTTGATACTGTGGCCCTTGCATGTATTAGCAGCTCAAATTCCTTCAGTGTGAGTGTGGAGAAAGCAGGTGTTTGGCAGTGAGCAGTTTTTCTCTTGTGTCCACTCAAGAAGACACGATGGCAGCACATATCAAGCCTATTGATTGTGAATGCCAGCTATGGGGCTTACATGGAAATGCGTCTCAGCTCCCAACAGGTTAGGAGGAACATTATACAGCTGAAAGCCAACCGTGAGTCAAGTGATTCACAGACAAGTAAAAGAGGCTTTGTTATGTTTTTCCTCCCTTGAAACAGAATTACGTTTCATGGATGGTGAGATAGAGAAGAGCCTCTACAGAGCTCCTGTGGATGCCATCCGCAGAATTCTAATGTATGCTAAGTTGAATCATTAATATTCATAGATCAGTGTTACTGCCAAAAGAAATAATTTTTACAACGAATTTAGCTTACTGCATTCTGAGCTGTCAAATCTCTACAGGATTTTGAAGCTCACAAGCTCCTTTCAAGCTCAGACTGAATCCAGAAAACAAAACTATCTTTTAACTTTAATGAACTTCCATTGTTCTATCTTTTTTTTTTTTTTTTTTTCTCCTTTTCCAGACACACTAATCCTATAGATTCAGCTTCTCAATTTCTCCAGCTCACCATGAGTTTGAAGAGGTCGGCCACTACTAAAGCCATCAGGGAATATCCTTAGATGGTCCTTTCATATTTTCAAAGGATTTAAACAGATTTTTGGCAGAGAGAAAACACAGAGATTACTTTTAGAATACACTTTTTTGTTCACTGCACTTCATTTTTCATAAAAACCTTTTTTTGTTTGGGTTTTTTTTTTAATAGCAGAAATGTCTCAAACTAGGCGATCATTTCGGTGAAAAGACTTAAATCAGCTTTAGTCTAAGCCAGCATGTATTTATTAAGTTCTACTTTTATCTAGTGAATTGTCTTTTGAGGCTACTTTGTTCTCTCCAGATACCACTGTGATTCATTAGGCTGTTGTTCAAACCTGAGCAGAGGACACTATAAAATATCACATATGTCACATGCTGGATTCCCTATATCCCAATCGCCTGATTCTACCCAATAATATCAGAGCAATCCAGCTCTGAAGAAGCCATACTTCACACTTTTTTCTGAGAAAGAGACAAGCGGCAAAACCATATGTTGTTTGTTATACTGAAGGAAGAGGAATAACACAAAAAGGGAGCAGAGTTACCTGTTGCAGCTGATGTCTCAAACCAGGCTGGATAAAGTCTCTTTCTCCCAATATTTTTTAAGATTTTCCTTAGATGGAAATATTGTCATAGCGTCAGAGCTATGGCAAATCGCACTTCATGGTTATGGAAATCTCTGAAAATGTGCCTAAATTCAATCCTTGCACGTGGGTTTCTTTAGAATTAGATCATGGGAAAGCTCTTTTCTGAAAATATGAATATATTTCAAAGAAAAACTTAGATGCTAGTTCTCACACAAAAATAATCTCTCAAAATAACCTGAGGTTCAAACACTGATGGCTAAGACAGAATTTGAAGACGAACAATCTTTGAGCACAACAGCCCCCTGAAACTAGAGATCCTTTATTCGTGTTCATAATCTGTATCAGACTTGCTAGTGTGGGAGGATAAGAATGTGGCCTTGAGTCAAAGCAGCTTCACTGACATGGCAACATTTTCATAATTGATCTGGCTGTGAAACTAAACCAGAATGCCACTGATCTATTTTCTTTGTAGGCTTACAAACCAGAGCGACAGGATTCCATGCAAGCTCATTGCCTAATTTGATTTTCAACCAAATCGCAATTTGTAACAAAAGATTCTGGAGAACATCACAGGCATATTTGTGGCAGAGATTCACACTGTTGCAAATTCACGTGTTGTTTGTTCAGTAAAACAAACCTAAATCAATGGTAAGTCACATTAATAATACTTTAAAAACAAATTGTGAACAGTTATCATAAAACCCCCAAGTGTGTAGACTTGCATTTGTTCACTGCTTTATACCATTGTTTCCAACAGTGGAACAGTTCTCTGAAAGCTGCTATGACTCTCCATCAATACTACAACTATGTTTTTCCTAGTCAATACATACTGGTTCTGCCTGCTTGGAATAAGTTTCCACATCCTGCTGAGACCTACTTAGGAAAAGGCGCGTGGACTAAAAACACACTGCAGATTTTTGTGCTTTGACCACTTCTGTCGAATTCTCTTTTCCCAATCAACCCCTACGTCTATGCAGTGCAACATGCCACTGTGTGGTAATCCCCACACCATTCCCCAGCAGCCTTGTGCTGCATAGCACTGTGCGGTGTGTTGCTGAGTATTAAATTGGGCCGCAAACGACTACGTTAGCATAGCATTGCATACAGGGTCAATCAGCCCTGCATCACCAAAGGAGTCACGATCTCGAGTAGCACTCTGCAGACCCAGATGTATTACCCCCGGTGCTGGAGCTACGCCAGGGCTGGAGCGCACATCCCCTTCTGGATGTGACTGATAAAACCATGACCCCCTGAAGCACTCCCAGTACCACGTCATTCTGCCTTGCTGGCGGTGTCCCTTCAATCAAAGTTGGATCCATAAAGTACACTGGTTAATTTATTAGGTTATTCTAGTCTCTTCTTACAATGGAAAAAGGTTGTGAAACACCACATCCAGCAAAACCCTCAAGGGTGAGGGACAAGAGGAGGAAAATGAGAAGTAGCTACGGCACAAATGTCTTCAGCTAAGAGAGCTATATCCGCAAGAGTATGCGTGAGCACGAGTCCCAGTAGAGTGGCTACACTGTATGATGCAGATATATCTACATTACCTATTTTGTTGCAATAAACTAAAGTCCTATATTCAAATATGTACATCAATATATGTTATATTTCCTAGGAATTAAATATTCTTTACTGTTCTATACTAAAATGGCCTTGTGTGTAAAAACCAAGACTTCTGCAAACATAGAAGTAATTAATGATAATTTACTGTATGGCCTGCATTCTCTTCCTGATTAGACTGTTGATTTTAATGTAAATATCTATTTGTATTCCGTTAAAGATATTTTAATATTTGCGTTGTTTATAGCTGGAGTAGGGAAACAGTTTATGGAAAGCAATTTGTTCAATGTAATACTTCAGTTGCCCATGAATACACCACACTCGTCATTGAATTTATTTTGTATTAAAAATCGTTGCTGAAAAAAATGTTAGTATATAAATCTTGGTCTATAAATACATTTCTAAGCACTTCATTGCAGACAACTCATATTCTACAGTCTAGAATTATGTACAGATCACATGGTATTACTTCTGAATATCTTTCTATAGCTATTTTCCATAACCAGTCCAGCAGTTATGCAAGCATTTCTCTGGACAAATATACTTACCAGAATACATATGTAAAGTGAACACAATTGAATTTGAAAAGGATTTCCAATCCTGGTGGTATTTAATCAATTTTACTTATGACCCCACCAACAAGGCCACAGCTTTTGTGTTAACAATACACAATCTTTGGTATATACCATATACCTAATCATTGCATTAGGATTAAATCCCAATAGAGCTATGCTTTATCCATTAGAACATAGAGTGTGGGCCCAATGAAATGGAAACAAATGGCAGACTGTTGATGTTAACGCATACCTTGTACAGCAACATCAAGGATTTATTTGCGTGCATAACAGCATCAAAGCCCATGACGTTTGTCTTGACTCTGAAAAAAAATCTTTGAAATACACCCCGATGAAACTCCTAAAACTATACTTGTATATATCAGAAAGGGATGTGTTTGTATAAGAACCCTTTGTGATTTTGTGTTCATAGATAACATTACTTTAGATACAAGTAATCACTCAAATATTTGTGTTTGTAACTTTAGTAAAGTTATGGGATGTGACTTCAATTATTCAGCTCCTGTTCTGTCTTATCAGGACAGAAAACAACACAGTAGCCAAGGACTAACCTGATCAATGCGCCCACCTAACCACAATACTGGTACTATGGTTAATATGCAAATATGACTATAGGTCAATCATCTTACCCCCATAAATAATAAATAGCTCAAGAGTCCTTTGAGCTCCCTGAGCAGCAGCAGGCTGCACACCAGGATCTCTCCTTGAATAGGGAGACCTCTCAAGGTTACTTCTCAAGATTCAGAGATTCCTTGCTGCTACAGATCCTCGGTAAGTGAGTAATAGCATGCTAAACTTTGAAATCTTAGCTAAGTGATATAAAGGATTGATTGTGCATATATAATCCTTTAGACAAAAACTGTTGACCAAATCTGGGACTAGGATTGGATCCAGCTGTACCTAGACTCCTCTGAGAAAGAGTTTAGAAAGCAAGGGAGTCCTTTCTGAACCTTGACTCAACAGGAGGGCCTCCCTGACGGTTCTATCTGACCCTGTCCTCTATGCAGTAAATAACCAAGTGTACCTTGCCATCGAAACTTGTTAAAACACTGTCACATTTACTATCAAACTTTGTTAAATCCCTGGTTTATATCAATAAATGTATCACTGCTTCTCTCTACAAGTGCAGCACATCACTCCATCTATGACAAGAATACTCAAACACAAACATTTTAGAAAATATGCTCCTAAAGGCATATATATTGACCAATTCTCAAGAAAACACTGTACCATTTCCTACCACACATTCAATTCTATTTTTTTTTTCATATTCTGCACACCATCACAACTAAAAAGATAGAGTGACAATCAAGACACAGGAATACGTCTCAAGAGATTGTTCAGAGATCACCTTATGCTGAGTGAAAAAACTTATTTATGCATACTGTTAACGTTAATGCGAGCAGAAAGACACCACCAATGTCTTCCAACAAATGAACGTAAGTGGTTCCACAAATGGAACACTTCAGAGCCACTCTATGGGATAATACAGAGGGGCAAGAGTTTACACAGTATTCACTTGATGCCTAATCTTTTCTTCTGCCCTCAAAGTGGCAGTAACTTCAAAAAAATGTATAAGCTAGAATAAATGATGCATCTAACAAGGACCAAATTCTTAAAAACACATAGGCTGTGTAAAAGTGCAACTAAAAATTATGTCCATAGGTAATTTTTAGTCTAAGTGTGCATAAAAATCATAGAATGTTTTTCTCATTAATGGGGCCCACATGGGAGGATTTGCCAGATCAGAAGCGGACATCTGTACTGCAAAAGTGTAGATCTGAGATGCTTTCTCTAAGACCTCATCGTACTCCATGGAGATCAGTAGGCACGATAATGGACTACACATCTCACCCTGAAGTGAGATGCATCTGAAACAAGTCAGATGCTTTATGCCCATGAGATATAAACATATAGATTGCAGACATCACAGTAAGATGAATCTTATCCCACATTAATAAGGAAAGTTATGACTGTAAGTAAGTACTCTTCAGCATGTGGAAACGCATTCCTGGATCATTTTAGGGGGGCGGGGGGAAGGTGCCTGCAAATAGAAATCTGCATGCCAGAGAAAAGTGGATTCTTGTAACGTATTCAGATGGACTAAACAGGAAGAAGGCTTCAGAGTTTTCCTCGAGTGTAATCACCCCAATTAAAATTCAGAGGGACTCTTTTTAACTTCTCCCCTATTAAGCGATACAAACTTCTCCATTTATGGAAGAAGAGTTCATCTTCTAATGTAAAGAATGTGAAACAAGATGGTTTGGCACAGATCTAATTTTGCTTGCATGCATTTCTTAACTCTGTTTCATCAAGCTTCTATTCTTTGTATAAATACTCAAGTTGCTACATAAGCAAATCTTGCACAAATAATGACTGTCATTAAACTGCTCATTTAAACAGTTGATTCAAGCGAAATATCAGGGTTCTCTAGTCTGCCAGATAAGCACTTGGGAAGTGTTGCTCTGTTATTTGACATGTTTCACTTTTTTTTTAAATCCTAAAGAATTCCATGTCTTGCATGATAAGCAGCTTTACATTTTCAACTGGATGAGCGTAGATACCGAAGGAAAAAAAATAATAATCTATCATTGAAAGAATAAACAACTCGGTTGATACTTCATTGTTGACAGGCTTTCTTGAATAGGACCAAAACATTTTCTTGCTTTAGGGCACAGATGGATTTAAAACCTCACAGTGGTCAAAAGCACAGAATTAATGCAAGTTCTAGAAGCGTGGAGTACCTCTGTAAAAGGAAAACCTATGAACAAAGGATATTCTGTTTCAAAGTATTATTACAAAGGAAATTAAAGACTCTCATTTTTACCCACATGAATTCCCATCTAAGTCAACCCACAAATACCTTCATTGCTTAATTAAATAAAAGGACACGTAACATTTATCAGCTGACAATCCATGCCTTTCCCTCTCTGGTAGTATGACCACAGTTATTTAGGGACCTCTGTCATGAAAGACATGGACGCCGCAAAGGACTGCCTGTGATTTAATGAGCTTTCATCTAAAATGCATACACTGGAGCAGGAAACAGGATTTTTTAAAGTCGAGCTCTCGGCCTAGAGCTGAGTTGGTTCGTTGCCTTTATTTGCAGGCCGCTCTCTCCCTTACGTAGGCAAAAAGGACTCCCATTCCTCTGCTGGCGGACAGGCCTCCGGCAGGTTTTTCTCATCAGCTGGGAGGTGACAGCTTTGGCCTCATGCCAGGGGCATCTCCACACCTCCCTGCCCATCCTTCTGATTAATTAATCATTACCCAGAGATTCCCAGTGTGAGAAAAAGGTGTTAAATGACAGCAGGGGGAAGGGGAGCTGGATACAGAGAGCTTATGAGCAAAAAGGAGTCCATGCTCTCTATTAAATAAGACACTACAGTTTAGGATTGGAGGTCAGTTGTTTTGAGCACTCGCTTCAAGAGTAGAAAAATTGAGAATAGGCCTAAAGAGAAAGAAGCATTTTCACAGCAACAGTACAGAGTGAGAGAAGACTCCAAAAAGGATAAACTTTAACAGCAATCACAGATTTCAGTTACTTTTGTTCACTTCCACACTGCAGGGTCACTGTAACTGTAATACTTTGCATACATTTATGTCACCAAGCAAGAGCTAAGTGAAAACGATGCCAATTTCAGCCAATTCTCAGCAGGGAACGATCTTACTCTCATTTATCTCTCATTAACTTACACCTGCAAACTGAGATGTGAATTGCCCAACAAAAGTTGGAGCAACCAGTCACAACAATATCAACACTAGGAGTCCTACAAAACACAAGCAAAAAAACCTCCTGTGGTTGGAACAGTTCACAAACAAGCCTTGAAGGGAAGACAGATTCTCCTTTTGTAGCTGGAAGGGAGCATTTGTGACTCACGAGGCAGAAAAAAAAAAAAAAAAAAGAAAAAAGGGCTTCTCAGTCCTCCACAATCCCCGTTGCATCACTTGCTGAACATTTTTTGCGAAAATAATTCCTCCCTGTCCCAAATTTGTTGCAGTCTTTCTTTGCAAAATATCAGCTTTTTGGAGAGAAACAGTGAGACACAAAATGTTACGCTTGAAAAATATTAGTTCTAAACTAAAAAGCAGCTTGGCTGCCTCTGTTTCCCCATACTCCTTCACAGCCTGGGATTGCTGGCTGTACGACTGCACCAAAGGTAGCGACATAAAGCTAACAGTCTCAGGGCTCTTCTGTAAGCTTTAATTGTGTTTTAAACTGAAGAGTAGCAGTGCAAAGTATGATGGGGGAATATCGCCAATGGTGAAAATTTCAAAGGTTTTGACTTGCAAAACTAAAATTTCTTCTTCACCTAAGTAAGCGGCTTTGCCCAGGAGGAAAATAATGCTGACCTTTGGGTGTGTTTATAAGCTGATTATGCATGAAGGAGGTATGAAGTGCTTTTCCGTTTGCTATGACTTCTCCATAGGTAACAAACTTGTATAAAGCTGTAGTGCTGTGCAGGACTAAATATTTGTATTTTGTATCTGAATAAGAGCTTATTGAATATATTGAAGATCCCTAAAACATTGCTCAGCTTGGAGAACTGGATGCAGAAGAGCAGGAAGGACTCTATATATCTTTTATATGCAAAGTAGGACAGATGAAAGGATTCCAAGGAACGCCATGGATTTAGCATTTACATACAGAAATGGTGCAACATAACCATCATTCACCCTCCAAGTAAATCTCTTTAAGAACTAGCTATAATCCAGTACTGGTATCATTTAAGCATCAAGGAAAAGATTTCCTATTTTTTCTTTGGGTTTCACTCATATAAATTTTAGAAGTCTTTTGACATGTATAACCAACTCCTGTAAATCACCTCCTGCAGAAGTAAGTAAACCCATCCTCCAAAGTAGGAAAACTTCCCAGGTTTCTTTGCATTTGGATGGCATAGCTTTTTCTTTTTTTAAAGACAATTTACTTAAACTCATTCCCCACATTCCTTTCTTCCCCAGCAGATAATTTCTCAGAAGAATTTGGCTAGCTTAATTGGTTTCACCCTTGATTCTAGAGCAGTTCAGTTCCAGTGTGGTTGTCCAGAAGTTGCAACATACAGACCATGCTCCAGTCTCCACCTGATAGCTAGCACAACTTCAAGAGGCCTCAATTGCTTTCCATTTTGAAGCAGAGATCAAATATCTTGGTATAGTTTCAAGAAAATCTCTTAATTAAAACTTGGGAAGTACGTAATACCCAGGAGGCCACAAAGGCATGATAAGATCAAAAATCAAGCTTACACAAAAGAGGAATTGCTAAAATAGCTCAAAATTAAAATTCAAAAGATTAAATAGTTGAAAGAGAAACAATGGGAGTTCATATTTTGCTTCTTTAGAAGTATTTCTTCTTATGAATATGTTCACACAGTACAGTTTAAGTTCAAACGCGTCAATACAGTAAAAATGTCATTTTTACTGTTTACCACAAGGCCAAAGAAAAGTCACTTTACATATCCTTGAATGCTCTGTTCAACTGTGTAAATTACTCAGGTTAAGGGAACACAGATAGCGGAAGTTCTTATTTTGTTAATAGATGAAGGTTGCAGAAAATTTTTTAAAAAATGGATTAAACAAGACTCACATTTCTCTTTACCGGTGGAAAACAATCTATTCTGAAATTGAATAAATGTAGCATTTTAAAAATAAGTGAGAAGTCTCTTACACTAAGTGAATAAAAACAGTGGTTTAATATTTAGGATTAATGTGTATCCCTTTGCTTTGTGTATGACTTACAGACAGTACAATTCAAGGCACAACTTCATTACAGTTGAATGGTAAAATAAATCTTGTTTATGAGAGTTTGTTTGAACCCCATTCTGAGTCATACATAGAGATATGTAAGTGCTTCCGTGAAAGATTACCTTGCAGTAAGTATTCATCCTCCTAAAACATAAATTCTGCAAATTATTTTTAGATGTGCTAAAATGTAGCTCATTCAGCAAAGAATGAGCAGTTTGAATGATGAAAAGAAGGGATGTGAAAAGAAAAAAGCGGGCCTTGCAAATTTGCAAATAATATAATCACAGCGAATACGCCTGGTACTGTCTGTTCATACTCTTGATTCTCTTAGCAAGATTATATCCTTGAAAAAAAACACTTGTGAGTTCAAACAGAGAAGAGGGCATCTCCATGGCAGCTACTAAGACAGTTTTTTTACATACAAGGAGAGAATAAGGAGCTTTTACCAGGTAAGTACAGCCTTGACTATGATGGAGAGAAAAGTGTAGCAATCAAATTCAAATAGTCAGCTTGTGACATGACACACAAAAGGGGAAGCTACATCACCACTGGTATTTTTATAAGAGTTCTCCAAACGGCAACTTACTCCAAGGAAAGTATCATTTGCAAACACTGAGCAAGGTGCCATCCATAGTCAAGCAGGGCAGGCTGTTCCCCAGGGCTAATCGTCTGTACTGGTTTTGGCTGGGATAGGGTTGATTTTCTTCATAGCAGGCCTTATGACGCTACGCATTGGATTTGTGACCAAAGCGGTGTTGGTAACACACTGATGTTTTAGCTATTTCTGAACAGTGCTTGCAGAGCATCAAGGCCTTTTCTCCTCACGCTGTCCCCACCAGTATTTGGCTGGGGGTGCACAAGAAGCTGGGAGGGGACACAGCCGGGACAGCCGATCCCAAGTGACCAAAGGGACATTCCAGACCATATGATATAGTGCTTGGCAATAAAAGCTGGGGGGATGGGAGGAGAAGGAGGAGTGGGGGACATTTGGAGTTAGGGAGCCTGTCTTCCCAAGTAGCCATTAGGCGTGACAGAGCTGTGCTTTCCTGGAAATGGCTACACACCTGCCTGCCAACAGGAAGCAGTGAACAAATTCCTTATTTTGCTTTGACTGCACACAAAGCTTTTGCTTTGTGTGTTGAACCATCTTTATCTCGACCCACAGGTCTCCTCCCTTTTGCCTTTCTCATTCTCTCCCCCATTCCACTGTAGGGGAGAGTGAGCGAGCGGCTGGATGGGGTTTAGCTCCCTACCGGAGTTAAACTGCATCAACATCTAAGTCTGAAGTCGAGTGACTGATAATGTTTTTTAAACGAAGACTAATACAAATACAATCCTTTCAGTGCATCTCTTCTGGCGTGCTTCAAAAAAGTGAACCCCTTCTAACAACTTTTATCAATTTGTATCATTATACTATCTATACCAGAGCAGTATGAACAGCAAGAGACACCTGAGGAGAGTGTAACACACACAACAAAGGCACACCAATTACAAAAGTTAAGGAAGAAGGATAAAAACCAAAAAAAGGTAGCTGTGATGACAGTATGACATATGACCCCAGAATTAGCTTGTATTGTACCGGGCTCCATGAGGATATTGCAGAAGAATTTTCCTACCTCATTTAGAATCGTCAAACAATGAAGAGAAGAAATAAGCAAAGGAAGAAGCAAGTAAATATTACAATTACACAGAGGCACAGAACATTTTTGTTACTCTAGTTATGAAAGCCAAGCATGCAGATCAGTGTGGTAATTTCTAACTACTGAAAAGGAAAAGAATAGAGTCTCTCCTCAGAGTATGAGCACAACAATATCAATGCTAATGACTATTCTGCAATTGCAAAGTAACAGCGTTTCAGTACCACAGTGATTACTTACCACATCATATTTAAAAGGTTCTGCTAAAAATGAGTTACAGCTGTACATTCCCACTCCCAGCCACAATCCTTGCTGGGTAAAGGCACCACTTACAGATGTGAGGTCCACAAAGGAGAAAAGAACCCTTTTCGGACACAGGTAAACCTTAACACTTAAGAGACAGTCAAATATACCAAGCAAATAACATTAGAATGGGAATCCAAGCAACTTCTGTGGAAAGCCTTTAGCTTCTTATAAACCCATTATGAACTTCCTGACTTCTGCAGCCTTTGAGAGCTAGACAATAAACCATGCAAACAAGTGCTACTCACATCTGCTGACTTTTCTAACCTTTATTTAGTAGTACAACCGATTTTGAAGGTCACTCCAGATGCTCACTTAACTGCTTCTCCACACTGTCAGGCCACATTCCTCTGACATGCAGACCAATGGTAGGATACTTTATGCCCATACTAGCAAACAATTCTGTCCTTAAGAACAAGGAGACAGCACCCAAGAGTACCTATGAGAAATGGGCCTCACCACAGGCTGGTCATTAAACCAAACCAAGAGGGTAATAGCTGTCCTGATCCAAAACAATGACAAAGACCATCTGAAAAACAGAGACAGATGAGTGTTTGTGCCCACAAAAGTTCACTGGCCACTAAGCATGCTGCATTTCAATCCTAGCTGATTTGTCCAAGAGCCGAGGGTGACCTCAAGACAAACGTCCTGACGGGGTTTCCACTTTGCAGCGTCAGACACTCAGTCGGTGCAAGCTCAGAAGGGTCACCCTTCCAGTTTGCTTCATGGCTTAGTGTTTGGCACATAGTTATCTCACTAGTCCAGAACAACACAGAGCTCAACCCTACAAAGCATGGCAACTCTTTAACGTATCTACTGTCATAGGCGGGAATGCTAAATACTTATCTATGCTTCTCTTCCTCCAAAAAGACACGGGGGCAGATCTGCTAGCAGAAAGTGAAGTGCAATCCCTCCAAATGCTCTAAGTGTGACTAGACCTCTCGCTGCCCATTCACTGATCGGAGACACAGGAGACCATCGCTAGCCTTTCTGTATTTCCAAAGGGTTGTGTGACTAGTGGTGGTTTCTCCAGTCCTACTCTGTGGGACACTACTTAGCCAACAAGTAGGAAACGCTATAAGAGGAAAGTAAGGGAATGATGATCATTGGGATTTGGATGGGAATGGGGGAAATGTTTCTTTTGAGGGGGAAGCAAACACAAAATATCTTGAAGCACATTCAGCCAAGCTTACCGAGGCGAGCATGTGTTTTCCATGCTCTTTCCTCAAAGTACACGGAGACCCTGCCAGTAAAGCTCTAAACTGATGTTGTGTTTAACTACTACTGCAGCCTTTACTTCGTCATAAACTTACCTCATCAAAGCTTTTTATATTAACGGGAACAAGGCCAGGTCTTTCTTACTGATGTAAATCCAGAAAAAGCATCACCAAAACCCATAGATACACCAAGTTTCTGTTTGCGCATGTAAATCACATACTTAAGTAAACAAGTGTGTGTTAAGTAAGGAATTTAAGTCCATACAAAAGGAGGGCCAATTAAAAACTCCACATAAGGAAAAAGGGAAGCTAGTAACACATATGTAAAATAAATTATATAGGAGCACTGCTATTAATTTGCGGAGTCAAGCTAGAGTTAGGATTTAAATGCTTATTGAAATATATATACAAGATATTTTTCCTGTCCCTTGTGTACTATAAAGGGCTTAAAAATAGTATGACATTTGGGATTGCAGCTTTGCTCTTATAGCTTTTAATATATAAGCAAAAGTACTTGCATAGCTATTTTGGTCACTCATTGGGAGAAGTTATTTGAATTTTCACGTAGTCTGGCAACACATCTGCAATTATTTTGTGTTATTTAGAACACGTTTCATGAAACATAATACCAATTAAAGAGCTGCTCTATATTTAAATTTGACCTTTTTTTTTTTTTTTTTTTAAGGCTGGGTGTACGTGCTTAAGTTAAAATCATAGAAAATAAGAGGATTTAAATGTATTGAGGATGGTATTACCATCCCCACTGTTTTTTGTTTCTATAGCATTTTTTATTCCGGGATTGCAACATGTTAATTAAGGCTTCTGTTCAGAAGACCTTCCGTCTCCAGAAAGGCTGTTTAGCACATGCTTAGTGAGACTCGTGCATAAGCTTAAATTTAAGCTCATTTTAATGTGACTTCCTGAACAGTGATGTGGCTTTAGCAAGGGATTTTTTTCTCTTTACAATTAACTAAATTTCATACTGTCCCTGAGGTCTTCTCCACTCACATAGTTTAGTCTTTTTAACGAATTTTGCTCTACTGTAGTCCAGGGAAATGAAATACAGACAGACTGAGATCCATGTTTTCCAATCTGGTCCTTAATTTGGGGGAGATTTCCTTTCCCATACCAGCCTAGAATCCTAGGGATTTTTCTGAAAATGAAGACTTAACTCTGTAAAAGGGGAAACTCAATCATAGGCTACTCAGATTTACTGGTTCTTTCATATTTGACTCTAAAATTGCAGAAAAATAGCTTGTTATAGAAACATTAGATCTCTGGTCACCATTAATGTCAATGAGAGTCATTAGAATTTACAGCCTCACAATGTCAACAAATAGATAAAAGAATGTAAAACATTCAAGGACATAAAGATAAGCAAAATTATGCTCTATTTGATCACTGTTACACGTGCTTCGGGAGTTCCCCTTTAGGATATATTTATGAGTTCTGCATAATGATTTAAGCAAGTAATATGTCGAAACCAGACAATTCCATTCCCAGCACCGGGAGCCCAGTAGACACAAACCTGTTCTCCTCTGGAGGTGTGCAACCACGTTAATGCAACAGTGAATCCAAGTTGACTTCCTAAGTCACATAAAGATGGCACTTCCTCTCCTGTTTCAAGTTGTAACTTGAAGAGTATTTCCAATGCACCATAGGAAGGGTTCAAGTGAGCAAAGGGAAATCTACTTTCCATTAGCTCAGAGAAAAGGTGAAGCACATCTGACCCAGAGGTCCCACCCACCCTGAACTGTCCTGGCACATTTCAGGAAAGCAAGCAAGATCATATGACCAAGAGCAAACAGTTAATATATTGCATCCTTGGCGTATATGTGTACGTAGTATTCAATATTTTTCCTCTCTCTAGAGCATTCAGCTTCGGTCCGGCAAGTGGGCTGCACACCACAAGTTGAATGCTTATTTTCTGTCACTGCCGACTCCCAGCGGTGCTCAGTGGACTCCTCTTGCAAACCAAACAGCAATCACCAAGCTCAAATAAACTTTGGTCTCTCTTACGCTGTGTCTGGCCGTCAGAGGTAGGAAAGATAGCAGCATTTTTTTGTGGTCCAGCTGAAGTCTTAACACGCGGCTGCTGTTTGTAGATCAGCTCCAGAAGGAAAAGTGTTTTAATAAGGTAAGCGTTGAGAGAGTTTTGCATTTTTCTCAACTCTGTGGTCTTAAACACACCTTTGGAAGTAGCACTTAGCAGCACTTCAATACAGATGCTCTTGCATCCCTGCAAGTATAAGTTCCTTTAGAACTGTATGTCAGGAAGATTTCTCAAAGGAAAATGCACTCTGTCGGAAAATCCCTGCTGATCTCACAATGTAATAGTAACTAACTACTAATAGTAACTTAACTACTAACTACTAGCAATGTAATAGTAACTAACTACGGCAGTTAAGCGCTTCGGAATAAGTATATTTGTACATCAGCTTCCCAAACACACAGGAAAAGTGGTGAACTTTGCCATTTACTCAGAGATTCACAAGCAGCGTGAGGCAGGAATCCTAAAAACAGGCTGAAGAGAGGAGAGGGGTTGCTGATGACCTCCCCCGACAGCTCCCTCCCTCCTGCCCCAAGCACTGGGAGCTCCCAGGCAAGCACCGTGAAGCGCTCGCTCAGTGCATATTCAGCAACCTTATGCATAAGGTTGCTGAAAAACACTAGAGATTTTGTCATTTCAAACTGCGACTTTTCGCTGTCCCAGAAACACAAAGGGCCCACGCGAAGCAGCGAGCCAGCAGCACGGCGCAGTGCTTATTAAGCCAACAGCTGGATTCTGTCCTGACTTCAAATTTCTAATTTCAGAGCTTAGCCTCCAGCAATGTGTCATTACTTGTCTCATACTGAAGTAACAGCAACGTAGATAATCAAAATAACAAGTTTTCCAGAAAATCTCATTTCCAAAAGTAGAACGCGTGACACCTTGCCTGGTCCCCGCTAACACTCGCTGTTTGAAACTCCATCTGCTCTAGATATAATAAAACTCTGAAAACATGGACTTTCTGTGGAGCTGGCAGGCACACATCTCCACTCAAAACATTAACATGATCTTGAACACCGAGAGTTACTTTTTCTAAACGTGGCATTCAAAGAGAGTGCTTGAGAAGTACTCTCAGTTTGGGCTTATAGTTCTTCTGGTGTGTCTGACGGAGAGAGTTGAACTAGAGATCAGCACAAACTCTGGTTTGTCACTGACATCTGTTGAACGTTACGGATTTCATACTTCCCATGACCCAAGCACACAAGTCTGCGGGCTCTCAGAGATGGCAGGCAGCCTTTCTCCAGAAGGTCTCAGACAGCTTTGGATCTGAAGAGAAAATATGAGACAGACCATTCTCCTCTCTTGCAATACTTTGAAAGAGAGACCTACTGGGACAAGCTGAAGATGGCCTCCCAAATACCACCTGCATAGACCTGTACATTGATGAAATTACTCTACTGAATCCGTTTTTTGTTGATTTTTGTTTATCTTCCAGGTGCCTAGCGTTCTGGTTAAGTTCACTGACAAATAGTCCAAGTATATAGGCACTCCAAATTCATATGCTGTCATGCAACTTATGTTGTGCTGCAGATAATTTAGCTTGCTAGAGAAAGTCAGAAGCTGCTCTGATGCGTCACACCAGCAAAACATTGTTTTGTGATAAAGCTAATAATGGCATCATAAAAATCATTATTAATATATTAGTTATAATTAAATTACCAGTTTATTAATATTGGAAATTTGGCATTATGTGTTATTTCTTATATTATTATCAATAATAATATATATTTAGCATTATAAAGCTGCACACTGGCAAAAGGCACTTTCTTAAATATTTGTTTTGCTTGACATCAAAAGCAGGAAGCCTGAACTGTTTCCCACCAAGAACATTCTGGAAAACCTCTTTGGGAATTGCAGCCCCCTCAAAAATACCACACACCATCACAGAATGCTTATTTAAAACAGTTGGAAGAACGTGAGGCTGACAAAATGTATGAGATTGTGCTTTCAGTCTCCACAGCTTGCTCTTTTGTATAGCATTTGCCATCTTGCCAAGATATTTATTCCACCTTTCAGACCATTATTCATAATGAGAAGATTTATTTTATTTGTTTGAACGCTGTGATCAGCATCATTTTGCAGAGTATGTATTGATCTCTTTAGATTTGTGTTCATAGAAGTGTCTCAAGATATTGTGAACTGGAAGATGTTGCCCTCCATGACCAGAAGCATGTTCCAAACACTGCAATCAAATATTAGGTCTGATTACAATGTTACATATATATATTTTTTCAAAATCTGATTAAGTCTATTAAAATAATGGTATTTTCCCAAGCCAGCCCCAAAGACAAGGCGTCCCCTCAGCAACAGCAAAGCTCCCCACAGAATTCTAGCGGACCACAAAAGGAAATGTGTTAAGGGCTAAATTAAATCCATCCTTTACATGGGCAGAATAGGACAAAAAGAATACAAGAATAGCTCTTTCTTGCCATGCTCTGAGCACAGTGAGCTGTAAACAGAGAAAGGGAAGCGGCATTACGGCTGTATCCTGCACTGCCCAGGGAGCTAATTCAATCCCACCACCCCAAAGGGTGGTAAAGCCTGTTATGGAGACACCAATTCTGAAGCATGACGTGTCTGAGCTGCACATTTCTGAAGGACTGGGGAGCATTCAGGGGAAATATTGCTACAAGTTCACCTTGGCTTTATCCTTCCTCCCCTTCCACAAATCTGGCACTGGCAACCTCAGGAGACGGAATGCTAAGCTAGATGGACCTTTGGTCTGGTCTGGTGTGCCCATTCTTATGTTCAACCTCACACAACTTTAGAATTTTATTTTTTTTTTAAATGAGGGATTTTGTTTTCCTGAAGCGCATTTCTCTTTCTTTTTCCCAATGACCCATCAGCTCATACTCTTCCCCCCAAACATTTCAGAGCATCTGAAAGATATGTCTAGGTTTCACAGGTATTTCATCTTTCAAATCTGCCTTCTGTATTGCCTATGGCTTCTGAAAAGCACCAGCTACTTCCTACTATTATTTCTGCTGTTATTTTTAATAGAGGCTGCTTCTGTTCGGCGTGCTTTTGAAATCACGCTAATTGCACAGTTATCTTCTGGCACATCTGCACAGCTGTGTGCGGAAAGACCTCCCTAGAAGCCTTAAGGTGTACTCGCTCATATCAAACAGATATTTCATCTGTTTCAGTACATAACAAGTTATTCTGGGCTGGAAACCAGGTGAAGATGGTTTCTGCTGGAGTGGAGAAGCTGGGTCTCCTTGCCCAGGCAGCGGGATTCCTAAATCCCTGCAGAAGGGAAAGGCAAGGCCTTCAACTGCAGCAGCTAAATCCACCCAAGCATTCAGTCAGAGCCCTCCTTTAGGAAGTCTCACTCTTAGATCTTAGAAAAGGTCACGTATTTAAAGGGATACGAAACAAAAATGTTGTTGCTGCCTAATTTTCAAGGCCATGAGGAAAAGGTTTCTCAGGGGCCTCAAAGAAAATGTCAAGGTACAGAGAATTCTTTTTCATAAGAACCGTTCCTGCCCAGATGAAAATTTACTACTCTCAGTCTGCAGAGGGAAGAAAGGAAAACAAAAATAATGTACATACTATAACAACCCCAAGGCACCAAAAAAAAAAAAAAGCAGAAAAATAATTCACAGCAAGGTTAGAGAAACATAAGAGAAGAATTACAATAACATAAAATAACAGGTGTAAGAAAGCCAAATGAATGGGATTAGATAGGGTTGGATCAACATGAGACACTAGCGTGGCCTGACCTTTGGAGCAAAGGTGTACAAACAGTAAATTACTGCCAAAAGCAGTTTGTGATCTACTGCCAGGAGCAGCTAATTTGCTCCAGTGGAAAAGGAGGGGTGACATGGGATTACAGCTGCTGTTAATACGTGGGAGAGGACAACGCAACGCCTATTTCTGGGCAGCAGAGTGGGAGCCAAACAGAGCTGGCAGGCGACTTTTTGGTGCATTCCTCGTCAGGGTTCAGGGACATTTCAATGGCCCAGATAGTGTCTGAGGCACGTAGGAGAAAGGAAAACAAACCCCAAAGTTGCTGCATGCAGACATGAAGATGACGGCCTGAGTTTGGAGTGGTGCAAGGGTAATGACTGGGACGTGGTACGGTATGGATGAGATACACTGTGTGTGCAAAAACCAGTTATGTGGGCAAACTGCCATGGGGAACATGAAAAACTGGAACGTGTTCCGCCCTTACTGTGTTTGCTATATATTCCATATTGGGTGAGAGACTAGAGAGCCTGATATTTCATTCAAGAAAAGATAGCTACCTGTGACAATAACTGTTAAAACCATTTTGGGTTGGACAGGGGATGCACTGTAAAAGTGCTTGTCCTGTCGAGAGAAAGAGCAGACGATCCAAGGTCAGCAGACTTACTTCAGAGACGTCTGCGAGAAGATAATTTGGAAAGAGAGCCGTTACCTGCAGGTCATGCTAAAAGATTGTGCAGTATCCCAAAGTGAAGAGAGCAAAGAGGACCCCTAAGGAGAGCTCAAACAGTATTCATGCTTGAGCTTTATTCATTTGATCTGATGTCATAAATTTATGATCCCCGTAAATGGATATCGCTCCCTAGTTGGTCTTTATAGCTGCTCACAAGGTAACACACTGACAGCATTGCTCAGCATTTACATCACCGCCGTCTGAAATGGATACAAATCATAGATATAAATGATATATTTGCCTACGAGAAGGACCCTTACTTAGTCAAAGCAAAGCTTTAAACATTAGGAGACAGCCAATGTAAATATGGCTTTCCCCGTGAGTTTCACTCTTTTAATTAAATGAATTGTGTTTCTCTATCATGAAGCTGCTATAGTCACACAAATGCTGGAATACCACTGTGCTTAGCGGAATAAAAATTCACTTCCGCAAAGAGCTGACAGGCAAGTCCTCCTGCAAGTCGAGTTAGTCTAGAATAAATTTAGAATTTATCAGATGCCGTAAGAGTTTGCAGTTTTACTAGCAAGTAAGAAATCTCCTTAAGTTTATGATCTTAGGAACCTAATTGTAAACCAAATGCAATTATAAAACTATATATTATAGGGTGTTGTTAGATACTTCCCAGTTATACATCAACAAAATTTCCATTACAATATTATTTCATTCTACATTCTTTGACTATAAAACTAGTTTTGGTTATAGCAGCCATATAATTTCTTTGCTACATTTAGATGTGAGACTCTAGACTGTGACATCCTATAAATACATCTGAGAGAGATAAACTTCCAACACTTGGTTGTTACTTAACAAAGGAGGAGAAAAACAGACAGAGAAGAAAAGAACTTACTTTGGTGAGGTAATCTGGTTGACTTGCTAGTACAAAGGAAGGAGAACTAACCAATTACCCTTGACACTTAGGCCATCCTGTAACAGAGTAGGAAAACAAAAGCCTTTAAAGTCTGACTTCAGCACTTTGCAAAAACCCCCCGCTTCTCAGGTAGGAATTCATGATAAGATGAAGTCACAGGTACAGCAAATGCCCAATTTGGTATCATGTTTTCTAGCAATTCTGCCAGCAATAGTTAATAGGATTTGAATACATTCTTATTCGGAGGTGTTTCAACAGAGTATTTTCAAAGGATGGTACTTTCTGGTTTGGGTTACCAGATTTCCCCCCCCCCCCTTTTTTTTTCCCCCTCACAAAACTTGAAAATGATCCTACAAGGAGTTATTGACAAATGCTGTTTGTTATCTGAAGTGGCTAGCGGAAGCATATCCTCCTCACAGCATGAAAGCACATTATACTGATATGTTATAGAGAGCCAGAAGCCAAATGAAAATTTTCTCCCACAGCCTATGGAGTCTGACAATGATAATACTTTGATTACAAAACTGAAATTCAGGCTATGTGGGCTGAAAGGCTTCCCAGAGCTCGCCAGTCATTTTGAGTTTGTTTCTTTTCTTGAGGAGAAGCCATAGAAATCAGAAGAAACTTCTGAGGCTGCTCAGCTTTCACTCCATGCCAAGCACAGCTTGAGGGCACGAGTTCTGATTATTTGGGGGTTTAGTCTTGGGTTCCGCTCAAAATCCCCCAATACCAAGCGAAATTCAGAGAAAATAGGAAGCCTCCCACCACTGTCATATCCCATCTCAGCAATTCACTGGGAACGTTTGTTCTGCAACTCCTCTTTAAAACCGCGCGATAAACCTAAAGCAGCTAATTGATGGAAATTTATCTCTGCATCTTTGCCTAATGCGGCCACCCAAGATGCTGTAATATTACTAAATATGTAACAGAGAAGAAAGCAATTGAACTCGAGCCAGAAGCACAGTCATTGCTGGAGATACAGGCTTTTCTGTGAACGCTCCTCACAAATGTTAATTTACAGACAAGAAAAGTGGAGAGACAATTTCCAAGTATGGAGAAGTGGGACAAAAATTGCAGTAGAGTATATATACTGCATGGCTTCAGGGAGGTTATGTGTCCGAAAAGGAACTGCTCTGAGCACGGGTCAGCGGCAGAGAGGGACAGCCTCTCTGCAAATGAAATTCCCATCTGGAAAACCACTCTCCTCTGACCTCGTGAGGCCCAGGCGCATCCTCCGCTCCGCCTCCGGGGGGTGGTTGGCTCCCAGGAACAGTAAATTCACTCACCTGAAGTTGTTCCAGACATTTTCTAACTTACCTATTTGCCCTCCCTAAAAAACTAATGCAATTCTTTTCCCGGGTAACGTTAACAGGCTTTTCACAGTAACTTGCTTTCAGTTTCCTGTAGTCAAAGTGAGAAAATTCTTAGGCATGGTTTAAATTTGAGATTAAGCTTCATGTTCTTTGTATGGCTTTATAGTAGGCTCGTACAGCAAACGCAGGTTTACACATAACAAACTAATGTTGTTTAGGCTTTCGTTCAGCTCTTAATAAACAGACCACAGAATCACGGAATCGTTAGGGTTGGAAGGGACCTCTGGAGATCATCTAGTCCAACCCCCCTGCCAGAGCAGGGTCACCTACAGCAGGTTGCACAGGACAAGATAGAGACCTTTGTCCCTTCAGAGTGTCTGCTGCACCCTAGACAGTTATTCAGGTAAACCAAAAGAGTAAAAGGAAGCTCTCCAGAACTGCTATCAAAGGCAGAGTAGTAAATACCCTTAATGTGTGTGAAGAGGGGAGGAGAGCAGAGACTGAGTCTCACTGATACGCTGGACTGGCCTTCTGCTGTTACTCAGCAGAAACCAGGGAACAGATCTTCCCTTATGTTCAAACTCTGCTTAACGTATGAGAATAGGGCTGAGCACTAGTTACATCTTCCTCACTCTTATGCACAGTCTACACTCGTAATGTAAGGGCTTAGTCCAGCAACACGTGCCTATCAGAAAGTACGTTCAATAGCCAGACTACTGCTATTTCTAGCTCAAGCTGACCCTTATTCTGCAATAGGTCTGAGGCGGCTTTTTCTGCCTTATGGAGAACAAGAAACCTTCTGCCTTCTCTCTCCTTCCAGGCTGAAACTCTTAAGTGAGCGCACCACAACTGAGAACCAAGGCCAAGCTGTTTATAAATTATAATGATAAATGATAATAATTATCGAGGTTCATTGCAGCTGGATTCGCTGAAGTACATACACACTTAACCAGTACGACTGAAAACTTAACCATTCCTCCCAATTCCACTTTTGTCATTTAATGCCATGAAAAAACACGGATTATTTTTTCCATTAAGGAGATTTGTAAATCTTGCACATTATTCCATTAACAACCGAGGGACTACTCTTTCAAAAAAACAGTGGCAAGAAAGAGT
Source organism: Charadrius vociferus (assembly GCF_000708025.1). NCBI lineage: Eukaryota > Metazoa > Chordata > Aves > Charadriiformes > Charadriidae > Charadrius > Charadrius vociferus. The sequence continues at coordinate 1,011,058 of NW_009650091.1, forward strand.
TCAGAGACCAAAAGAATAAAAGGATGAACAAAGGACACGGTGACTTTTTAAGGTGATGCAAACATCTTTTCTGAGTGCTTTTGAGCTGAACTTCACATATGCCTGTTCCATTCTCCTTTCTAAGGCAACTCTAATGGCTCTTTTAGCATTGTGACGACACATGCATATGGATGGCAATCTCTCCTGAGCTCCCTGAATGCTTTAAAAACCCAAGAGACTGCATTTTAAGTATTTAACCAGAGCCCTTGCCTCCAATGTATACATCACCTTGCAAATTGCCAGTGATACAGAATATTCATGCCGGTTCATATGGGACCAAAGTTATGCTAAACGTGACAGCAGCAGCGCTGCCATCACATATGTTCTGAAACAGCCCTTGGTCAAAGCCTCAAAACTACAACTGTGTAGGCTTTCATGTAACCAATCCATCATTTATTCTGTTTGTTGCCCAGCGCTAAGAATGCAAACCATGTCTAAGTTTTCCTGCAATGCAATTACTTGCTGATGCTGTGCCAAGTTCAGACTAATGGTTTTCATGCATCATTAAACATGTTCGGAGTGAGGATCTTACAACAGGTTTCAAACTAACTTGAACCGATTTTATTATCATGTTTTCCATAAATGGCCCACTTCTCAGCTTGTGGCTCTGTCCTCATAAACATTTAAAACATATAGTTAATACATCAGCTTCCCAGGAAGTGCCGTATTAGCTCTTGACTTTTTTTTTTCCCCCCGAGATGAAATTTATAAATCTAGTGCCTAGTAATGGCCCTCCAAATGAGATCAAGATCTCATTTTCTGCCTTCTATTAGTACTGTCTGGCTTATTTCTCTGCATTGGCTCATTGCATGTGTGTGTATATATATCATTATAGGTCCATGGGGTTTTTTTTCAGATGAAGGAAAACAACAGACCATCACAATTTTGTATGAGCTGTCACTAAGGAATCAAAACAACGCTCCAGCCTTGCATAGCCTTTCCTCACCTCACCGTTTTCTACTTCACAAAAGGAAGCAACTCTGTAATAAACGTATTTACCTTTTACACAACATCCCCATTATAGGTATTTAGCAAAATAGGAGGGCTTAGAGGAGGCAGGATGGTATACTCCAAGAGATAGAAAGAAGCCTAAGTAAATACAAGGCTATGACATCTGCCTGTCTTATGATGACAAAATAAAAGCTTGTATTTTGACTAAGTCTTCCTTGAAACTGTAAGTCCAGATTCCCCACACATAGGGGTTTATAAGCAGCTTAAACCTAGAGGGGGCTGGCGAGCTGGATGAAAGTGTGCCTTCTGCCCCAATTCAGGTTCCAGCCTTCCTGCTGTTTGGGGGTTTAGAGCAAGAACCTGGGATTGAGAGCGTAGGCTGTCTAATCTTTCACTTCCAAAGTCTGTTTACAAACATATTTTTGTCTTTATTTCCCAGTTGTCTTCTACGCATTCGAGTGTACTAAGAACTGAGAAACTTAACATTTATGCACATATCACAACTTTGACTTGTTAATAAAAATTACTGTGCAATTTTATTTTCTAGCTCAATGGAAGCTATCATGTTGGAGGGGGGAAAAGGGAGTATATTTTTGTTTCCCTTAGTTGTATAAGCCATGAAGATCAGCACTTTTTGTATCAATATAACTGCATCCACATATGGTAGTATTAAAGAAGGTAAACTTTTTTTTTTTTATTTAACCTGTGCCAGAATAATCAAAAAGTTTACGAACCACATGCAGAGAAACTGTGAAGGCAGAGATATCTGGTAACAGGCTGTTTTCCATGGTTGTGTTCTGCCTGGAACAAGTTCCCTCCTGATCTGAAATACCCAAGTCTACTAACTGGCAGGGCACATTGCAAGGTGCCTGTATTTGTGCAGAGTGCAGCAGAAGATAGGTATTACATCTGTGTGTGGGAGAAGCGCTTCAGTTTCTGGCAGAGGGCTGATTTCTCCTTGCTGCTGGGGTAAGCTGCTATTTAATTTCACGGTGAATTGTGTCAGAGCTCTGTTTTTCTTTGCAGTATAAAACCTAGCAAATTGCCAAACACAATATATGTTTGCTTTAAACAACCTATTCTCATTGTCCATTGAGGGACAAAATTCTAACCTACTAAAATGAGTATAATCCCCTAAAATCACTTTACCCTGTGGAGGCAGCAGTGCATCAACAGCTTAGGTAAAGTATCAACCTCTCTCTTTCATAGTTAAACGGTCCAAGTTTCGCATGAACTGACTATTTTTAATACACATATCCCCACAGACCCCTGTCCAGCAGAGAACGGATATAGCTACACCCATTTTAAAGATGAAAAACCCTGACACAGTCAAGCTACGGGCCAAATAAACTGTGCCTAATAGGATTTTCAGGAAGTCTTGCACGCCTCTTCAGAGGCTTCAAACACTGTGACAATCTGGCTTCTCTCTGCTAAGTCACTCTTCTTGTTTTGTCCTCCGTGCATTTCGCTACTGCGGCTGGAGAGGTCTGAAGCAAAGCAGCCTAACATGGTTTCCAGTCTGCAAGGACATTTTACACTTTAGAAACAGGGTACTCGGTAAGAAACATCACCATACCAAGAACAAAGCAGACCAAGTCTTTAAGTCATATATGACATATTGGTAGTTGTTCAAGGTTATTAATTTGAACCAAGTTATTCACCCAAGGGACAACAATAGCAGGCAGAAGTAGTACAGTTATACATAGATCACAAGAAACTCAGATGCACGAAACTCTGAGAGCTGTAGGAAAACTTCATCTCACTCGTCCTACCACAGGTGGATGTTGTATCTGCTGTGGCAGAGGAGGCTGATCATTTTATCAAAGTTTCTTCTTACTATGACTTGTTCGCTACACAAGCTGAATTCCACAATGCTATTTTTCCTATCGGCTCTAAAATTTCTTTCGAAAAACCTCTGCCGACCATTTTTGCCCTTGCTTCCTGGCCCAAATTTTCTGATTTCTGACTGACGGTTGACAGATTCCACTGACAAATGCTGGCATCTGAGCATTTACTTAAGTGCTCAAAACACGGCACGTTTGTTCAGCCCAGCAGCCTGGACTAGGTGTTTCTGGTACTCTATTGTCCGTTACTGTTCTTTGTTACACTTTAGAAATCATTTTAAAATGGGGTAATGAGAGCTACCAGCATACCACAGCTTTAAACAGTCACATAATACTGCTCTGTGTTGCTGTGACTTCCACTGCTCGTTATTCTCAAGACTGAGTTTAATTTTTTGACTTCAGAGCAGCAACATCCTTAACTTCACTTTTCCTGGGAAATGCTCATTAAAGCACCCAAAATGTTTTAACACGGGAAGGCTTCCTGACCATAGGAATTTTTTTTCCATGACTGGGGTTGCAACACCATGGTAACTTTGCTCCTATAAATTGAGGATGCCGTAGTCCGACCCTTCGCCTGCCTCCTGTCCCCTTCTGCGGCATCCTTTTTCTTACTTTGTGCCAGCTCTAGTCCTTGTGTAAATGCAAAGTGAGCAGGTCAGGGCTTTCCAGATCAACCAGAGCCTTGAACCCTCTCCTTAGTAGCCAGGTAAACATTTCAAGGTTGAGGCTTGGAGGTGGAAATGCATCCCCTGTATTGGCTGGCTTTGTACAGACTGTGCTCTGAGACAAAGTCCAGATTAAAATGCTTCAACACTGAACTGACATTACTTTCTATGACACAAAAAAAATCCGATGGAAGGACTGTATGCAGTGGGGTTTGGATTGAACAAAAAATATGTGACCTGTTAAAAAATGATAATGTCTTTCTAAAAGACAATGTCTCTTCATCCTCTCCATTAGAGTACACAATGTTCACAGGCATAGGTACATCTTACATAAATTACTGATGGTCCAAACAACATATGGTTTAGTTTGAATATTTTATTCAGCTCTGTCATGGGATTTAACTTTAAGTGAAGTCTTAATTCTATCTGAAAGGCCCCCAAGACTACTTCCCTAAAAACAAACCAAAATCAAAGAAAGTCTTGGACTGAATCCAAGCAACCCGTTATAATTCAGAATTCAAAAGGCAATGTCACAAGGAATGATCTAAAGTCACAGGAAAGGACAGAAATAGCAGAAGAAAGCTTTTTCTCACACTCTGTCTAGCGTATTCCATCTGTGTGAGAAATTGTACTGGAAACGGGAGACCTCGTATTTTCTGTGGATTAAAACAACACATGCTCTTCAAGAGTATCCTCTTGAACAGTCTCTAGCAGGCTTTGTCTGCATTTAAGAAAATGAAACACAATATATTGTTACTGTCCTCATCAAGAGATACAAGAATGGACGTGTTGTCAAGTACTCCCTAAAACTAGGCTGGGACTAATAGAAATAGGATATGAAAGCTCACCTCCCCATTAAGCTTTTATTCAGGTTGTGGTACCAAAGTACCTTGTGAAAATACTAAATAAGTGAGCATCAGATATGAAAGATTTTATCCACATTTCAGGTCCTGAAGGGAACTTTCCCCACATATATATGAATTCTGTTAGAGCCTGTCCATGTTTCTCGCTGAAATGGTTAATAGGAAAACAGTTTAATATCATGGATTTTACATTTTCACTGTAAAACTGTCATTCTGAAGATGCACATAAGAGAATCCCACATAGAGGGCTACCTGATTGTCACCCAGTTTGTCTGATCTTTCCACACGTGCCTTAACTTAGCTAACCTCGCTTTGTCTTACTTCATGAAAACCCTTGCTTTACCTGTCTTCCGGGAAAGAAGTTAAGCACACACCTAACCCGAAACACACGAGTCCTGGCCTCCGCCCTCTCTTCCACAAGCAACCCATTTTGCTGCTCTGCTACAGCAGCAGAAGCGAGTCCTAAGAGAGCCTGTGGCTACCCAGATGTGAGGGTCACCATTGGCTTCAGCAGTCTGAGGAACAGATCCCATTTTTTGCTCTTTGCTCATCTCAAACATTCATTTATAAACCTGTAATCAAGCACGCAAGGGTTGCCATTTAACGCACTGACCAAAGCATCCTAAATCCCAACGTTATAATTCAATTTCTTCAAGATCTGTCTTGTACGCAAGCTGCTGGGGTCCTTTTCATGTAGATTTTTGTTGCTGCCACTTGTTGGTGGCCTACATTTGATTCTTTTCTTACCCCTGTTGCCTAGCAGGGGAAAGATATATAGGTGCCTAATAATGAACTCAAAATAAGATTCAAATCATCTAGGCTTCATTTTTAGTTCTGCGGACACAGGGCCTCAGAGCCTTCTAGTTTTGTCATTTATTTTGTATTTGTAAATCCTACTCTGAGTGTAAGGGGATTATGAGAACTGCTGGGGACAAGGGAATAATAATCCTTACCAATATTTCCTTTGAAACGCAGACCTTGAGTTCCCTAACGGTAAATCTTTCCAGTGGATTAGTCACAGAGACTCACTGCGAGAACATCATATCTCTGCTAAAGTTAAAAGTCTCTTCTAAACATATTTAAAACCATTTACTTCATTTATAAAACAGCTATTTTTCAATTGATGTTGTTCTGCTTACTGATTACTGAGAAAAGTTATTAAGCTTTCATTTAAAGACATTCAAGGTTAAAAAAGCTTTTCTTTCATTCATTAAGTATCTGCAGAAAAATGGCCTTTTCTTCATACATTTACAATAGAATAAACACTGAACTGTTTCACTGTTTAAATTGCATTAGAGGAGAACTCAAGAAAGGCCCAATTTGAGGGCTTTTGCCCAAATCATAAAAATCATAGAATGGTTTAGGTTGGAAGGGACCTTAAAGATCATCGAGTTCCAACCCCCCTGCCATGGGCAGGGACACCTCCCACTAGACCAGGTTGCTCAAAGCCCCATCTAGTGGGGTCTTGAACACCTCCAGGGATGGTGCTTCCAGAACTCCCCTAGGCACCCTGTTCCAGTGTCTCACCACCCTCAGAGTGAAAAATTTCTTCCCAATATCTAACCTAAAACTACCCTGTTCCAGTTTGAAGCCATTCCTCGTCCTATCACTACATGCCCTCGTAAAAAGCCCTTCCCCAGCTCTCCTGTAGGCCCCCTTTAGGTACTGGAAGGCCGCAATAAAGTCTCCCCGGAGCGTTCTCTTCTCCAGGCTGAACAGCCCCAACTGTCTCAGCCTCTCCTCATATGAGAGATGCTCCAGCCCTCTGGTCATCCAAAAAAAAAAAAAAAACAAAAAACAAAAAAACAAAAAAAAAACCACCAAACAACCCCCCCAAAACCCCCAAAAGACAGACAGAAAGTAGAAGAAGATTCTTCAAAGGATGATGTGAATCAGATAACTTCAAACACTTGATTTAGGTACAGTATTAACAGACTAAAAAACAGTGTCATAAACAGTATCCTAATTAGAGGCAGAATGTATATGTACTCAGTGTCCTAAAGACTGTCCTTAAAGGCAATCTTTCTTTTAAGACCAAACCACAAGTAGTTCCATTTTTCCACTAGTGTTTCAGTTAGCTGTCACCATCATAAATTAATTATATTTACTCATTTGACTAAAGTATAAATCTTTTATTTACTGAGTGATTTCGGTCCAGTGCTGATGTGAAGTAAAATATTCACTTGTGAAAAAGAAAACAGGTCCATTTTTTATAGGATTGCATGGAATCCCATGAAGGAAGGTGCAAGAAGGCAACTTCAAACCAGAGCTGGCAGACATCATCTAGCCTTTGCCACCCAGCTAAATCAAGGCTCTCCAAACTTAAAACAGGAGAGAAAGGACTGAGATTCTCCCCATCAACTACTTATGGAAGCGTGAGAAAGCAAGCTATACCATTGCTTGTTAAATCAAGTATGGCTGGAAAAGGAAAGAGATTGGTCCCAGATAGATAAAATTCAGATACATCAGTTGCAGTGCTATGAAACAAAACAGAGGGTTAATCCCAATAATAAAGTTCACATTATTTTCATCAGCCCTTATAGCAAACTGTGTGGCATAAAATCTATTGTTCAACAGCCACACGTTATCAAACCAACCTGACGGCATATTCTAAAAGCACTTTAATAAGATGCTTTCACTTTGTAGGCAGTCCAGGGAACATATGCAATCAGAAAAGCTGAAATATTATTACTATGCATAAACTGTACTATCATCGCTCCTAGCTCTTTGTCTTGTTGTGTGTTCATTGTTTTAATTTTACAAAAGCATCATCATGTTCTTCCTTAATCTCACCTCCGTTTATCCACACCACCAGTGAGCATCTCGCTAATGAGATTTCTAATTTTTGTGAGATCTATCTCTATGGCTCTCTTGCTTTCTCTCTCCGTTTCATTATTTTCAAATGAAAAGGCATTAACATTACCCTTAATAAAAATATTATTCTCAGATGCAGTCTTTACAAGTCCTGCACTAATACTTTCATGAGATTTATCTTTGAGCAAAGACATCATGGTGGCAATTTAAGACTCAGAACACTAACTGTGCTTGAATTCCTTCCAATCCAAGTACAGTTGGCTGAGAATTGATTTTCCATTGCAATGCGATGTTGGCATGCCTGCGCTGTATAGAGTAGGCTGCCTGCCAGCCTTACCACTGCCATGCAGGAGTAATAACATAATTTTATATAGACTTACAAGTTTATTTCTTTGCAAGCTATCACAAAAAGAACCCGAACTTTTTCTTCACTAGCAGCAATATTGCTATTTGATTGACATTCCTTCCAAGGGAAGCTAAATCATTACAAATTCTTGACTCTGAAATAGAACTTTAATTGACTCCGTAGTGGAGAAATTCTACTAGAGACCCTTTTGTGCAGTCTGATCTAGGTTATCTACAACGGTTTTTAATGCAGTGATGGTGCATTTGCTACCTGGTCACAAATCCCAGTCTGACACCTCTTGGATCTTTATTCTAAGACAAACGCTGAAATTCTGTGCTTGACACCAATGATCACGTTTCCCCAACATCCCCTTCTCACGGGTTATACACAGGGTAGATGCTGATCCAAAGCAACAGTTTCAGAAGTATTTTAAGCAAGAACAAGGTAGGAATTTCACTTAAAGAAAAAGATTTATACTTCAGTGAGCTACCAGCCACTCACCTACAACTAAAATGCTGCCTTGTGCCATTAGAAGTGTTAGAAATAGAGTGAACAGGATCAGAAAACCCACTGGGGCTAAAGGGGACCGATGAGCTTCCTGCATTCATTTTAGCTCCAAACTGCTCCCCGAGAAGACTGTACTGGCTCAAAGGAGTGGGGAGAAACAGAGAGGAAAAGTTGGATTGCTTCTTTTGATGGTGTGCCAGCGTAGAGCACTCGTAAAGCTACCACTTAAGGGTCAGTTTGATGCTTGTCCTACCCAGAGAGGCTGTGGTTCCACAGACATTTTTCTTTTCACATTCATTCTCACTGCACCATCACCTCTTATAATCCCCTTGGTGGTATGAGTTAAAAATATTGGGGAATGGATGTAAAGGAGCACTTTTTTGGGGGTGAGGAAGTGGATATGTAACAGACATCATGACTTCTGGCGTACAGATGAATTTGAGGGGTATAATTCAGTCCCAGTCTGTACAGAAATTCAGCAGATTGTCCGATTCTTTTATTTCTTGATTCAAAGCCTTCCTTTCAACACAGTATTGAAGAAAAGATCTAGAAAACCAAAAGAAAAAGGAGACAGAGGGAGAGAGAAGAAAGCTTTATGGAGTCTGAGTATCAAAGCCCAAACCTGTAATTCTGAAAGCTCACATTCAGCCCCCACCTAATCTTGGGCATGGGGTAGGAGAATTCTGTGTCTCTTCTGTACTTTTGACTTCAACTTTTCCTCACTACCTGAAATTGTACCCTTGCTCAACCCGGACCTACCAACTACAATAACGTCAACAAATCTGAAAATACATTTTCCCAGCGAGGACAGAAAAATTCCTCCACTTACATTTTTTTAAGGATTTGCAGATTTTTCTCAGGGCATAACAGGACTCTATTCTTCATAAAATGAATGTTGGTATCACTCTCAGGACTCCACTGTATTTTGCACATGTAGGTTAGGAAAGTCATTCTATGAAACATATGCAGGTACACCACCACCACCACTACTACTTCATAAAGCAGAGAACCTGAAGCCCACTTCTCTTCCCCACTGAGCTCCCTGACTACTGGGCACAGTGACATACAGCCACAGTCTTTCTTGTCCACTCTTTCTGATCACACGTTTTCCTGAGGGCGATCAAAGACTAACTATACATTATTCTTTTCTGGAGTTATGGAACTACCTTGGGAGGAAGCAAGTGAATTCGTATCCTGACCTCCTAGGTAAATGCTCAAAAAAAAAAAAAAAAAAAATGAACTACTTCTTAACGAGAGAGCACATTGCAGATAGGTTTTAAAAGAATAACTTAAATCTTTCTTAGATCTTGATTTTTTTTTTTTTAAAGGCACTTATCTTTACCAGCTTAAATCAACAGAGTTTAAGGCATTTATACGGTCAGAAATATTTAAGTACATCCATGGCGGTATCATCTACCTGTAGCTGGATTTTGAACCATTTTGAGTGATTCCTTGCACAGAATTCATGGTATTCTGTATTTTGTTTTGAGGAGACAAACTTTCCCCATATTCACTCACAGCTGCAGGGTGAAAGAAATTTAAGATTTCACTATGGGTATTGGGGGGTGATACTCATCCTGCCTATCACATTGCCTAAACCAGACTTTCCGTGCCCACAATGACTTGCAAATTGTAGGTGCTGAGTAAACCTGAGCTATCAGAACTTCACTCTTTGTTGCAGTATCTTGCATACGCCTGCCAAGACACCAAAGGCACAAATTTCAAGCTGCCGAGAGTATCATTCTCTCTTAGCCTTGGGTTATAGCAAAGGGAATCACTTGCAATACAGAGAGTAGCTAAGCTGAATAAGGCCTAAAGACTTAGAAACACACAAATGTACTTAACGTTTTATGCAGGTATCTAGAATTGGACATGGATCTAAGTACTAAACTTAAGTGGCATAAAGGGGACTGCTTGTATGCTTAAAACAGACTGGATGCTGGAGTTATCTGTAGAAATCATAGCTCAGTGTGCGTTTACCAAATTAATCCCGATTTTCCTAATTTCAATAATTTTAGTTTAAATAGTTGTTTATTTTCAAAAGTACCCCCAAACTTCCTATCACAAACCCACTAAAAATAGGATCAAGGTAAAAAGAACTTATTTTTTAGTGGTTTGCACAAAAGTACTGTGTCCTCTTTCGACTCCATCAGCACACTACCAAATAATATCCTCAGAGCTGTGCTAACATCATCTGGAGATGCTGCTGCAGGAAGATATTAAAGTACTATTTAAATGTAAGTTGTTAAATAAACAGTCTTGCCTGGATTCTGTTACATTTAAGAGACAGGAAAACAAATCAATGTTGCCAAATGGGAAAGGATGAGATCAATAGGGGGAGAAAGTACATTTTCAAGGCATTAAAAGTCTGAAAAGTAAAAACAAAAGTTTAAAAACTCTGAGCAATTACCTGGCTGCATCCTTTTAAATCAAAGTTCATGGCATTTATAGAATGCTAGACATAAGATAATACCTAGCATCTGAGTGCTTAGCATTGCAGTTTTCTGATAATGTACCTCTAAAGGCCTAGACCTTAAACAGAGCTTTGTAATCATCAGCCATGATTTATGGAAGCAGTAATTCCCCCTCTACCTATATTTCATGCCATTAAAAAGAAAGATTGGTCTGCCAGTTGAAATTCTCTCTCTTCAGGTAGAGTTAAAAGAACAGTGAAAACTATGGGTGACCCACATTTCAGCAAAGTTATTTTCTGAAGATTAGCTACATTGGTACTGAATAAAAGCCTGAGTCGTCTTGAGCATTATTCACAGCTCTTTCTGTTATTTTTCTGTCCAAGCTTCCAAAAGGTACATGGAATGGTACATGCTACTGGAGCTGGGGGGAGGAAAAGTATACTGAGGCTCTAGAAAGGGATTTATAAATCTAGAAAGAGTTTTATAAAAAACAGAGTTTGCTTATTGGCATATAACGCTCGCTTTCATTACACCAGTGTGTCATATCTTAGCATGAACACAGACCCCAGGTAAAGTGAAACGTGGAATACAAGGTTGGAAGGGACCTCAAGGATCATCTGGTCCAACCTTTCTTGGCAAAAATGGAACTGTTCGGGTGCAGAAGTAGTTTTTCTTCCTTGTAAAAAAAAAAAAAAAAAGACATAAATCACAGTTTCAGGATCTTCTTTCAAGTCAATTTTGGGTGCATCCACATATAATTCTCTTTTCCTCTTAGTAAGGGTAGCCACAGCACTAAAAGCAATTGTAAAGCTTAACAGAGCTTCCGAGAAAAGAGATGTGGCAATGCTTACAGCAAAAACTCGCTTCCTAGTTCCCAAATGGCAGACAGACCTTCTCCATGCATCTCCCTAAATGTGTGGAAGTACCTTACTACAACCACTGAAATTTGGTATGCCACTGAAATTAAACCCCGCTCTCTTCAGAAGTTCTGTGCCACTTGGCTTGAGGCAAAAATGTCACATTCAAGCTTTGTTTATCCTCCCCAGCTCACATGGAAATCGGGATCCGATTTTTACTGCAGATGTGCGTATCAGTTATACATCTGCTCTGTTCCCTCCGCCTCTTTCCCACAGGCACGGTCAGCACCAGAGAAAACCCTGAGAGAGCAGCGAACACTCCTCCGGCTCTCAGAGCAACATCCCAGTGATGCCAGGGGAAAATCAGGGACTGGGTTTGCTGGGCTGAGAGTATGCTCTGTCGGCTTAACCTGGAAGTGAGCTAAGTGATGGGGTGAACATAGATTGAACATATTGGTTCAACTGGCCCTCATAGGCATACACCCCATACCAGGAAAAGGACACGTAAGAAGAGGCAAGAACACGCCATGTTTCTGTGTGTGGATAGAGTCATTTTACACCTCTCTACATCTGCCGCATCTCCCTGCTACAAAACTGTTTTCCTTGGATTTCATGTAGCAATTATGCCATTTAACTGACCGCTTTCTATCATTACATACTGGCTTTTGAGGATTCTCTAATGTCTAATGCACATCTACATTCATTTCACTCTTAAGCTTTGGCCTCTGACTGCATATCAGCAAATTATAGCTATCTTTCTCACTCAAACAGCTTGGTTATCTAAGCGAACATTAGGTCAGAGACACAGGTGTTTCTACGGCACTGTTAACCTTAGCCGTTAATTTTTCATTTATTTTGGAGCCTTTGTCAATTCTATGTCTTTATTGCTATTCCTCACAGTCATAAAGGAAGGAGAAATGTTTAACTACTGCCAAGTAATTTCCAAATCAGAGCAAGGTTCTTGCTAAGGCACACAGTCAGTTTGTGAATGGAAGTAGGGGTAACATTTTAGCAGCTGTGGGTGCTACACTACACCTACAGAGTCTGTAAAAATAAAGCCAAAATCACCCAGATGTTCTTACATTGCTGTGCCTGTGAAGTCATTTAATATTTCAGTAGATTTATTCAAAACTTTCCAATGTAAAGGGGAAAAAAAGAAAAAAAAGCAGCCTGTGTGGGCTGCATAGGTTTTGTCACAAGTAGAAAGCTGTCACTTTAGCAATATAGAAGAGGGACAACCGATAGTACAGAGAGACACTGAATAGAAACATTCAGAGCAAAGGCTCTTGAAGTTCCTCGTTAGCTACAGTCTGAAGGAGCACTTCATTCTTCCTTCTTAATTACTTAATCTGTGTCACCCAAAGCACTTCCCACATAGAAAACCAATTCTGGAAAATGGTTTCCGTGAATGTGTTTTGACAGTGCTCTATAGCCAGGAGAGAGGGGCGACCTACATACGGTACAAGAAGCCACATTTTCTGAAGCTGTGGGACCAAGTGCTACACCATGTGAGCATTACCTGCTTGGAAATGCCTGCTGAAGAGTTTTTATGCTATGAATTACCAGACAGATAGGTACGTCACTTGCTTAAATGGCAGAGTTCTGCATTCACAGTCATTTAAATCTGATGGCAACATTAGGATTATCACCAGAAGCTAATCAGAGAACTTCTGCCAGGTAAGACTTAAGCGGCTTCACAGAACCACTAAAAACCTGAGGCAGTACTTTGGAGCCTGTAAGAGTGGGTTGTTTTTCTTTTAAAGGGTTTTAAATTGTGTTACTGTGGTTTTATACATTATTTAATGACTTTTAAAAGAGTAATACAAGTCTCAGCCCTCCAGCCACACAGCCCCACCACATTTCCCCCCCACCCCCCCAGCAATTGGTGGTAGAAAGCATCCTAAAAACCTTTTAAATCATACAGTTAAAAATATAAAAACATTATTTCAAAGCCTAATGAATCTGTCTCCTTTGCTTTCATTCATTCACCTACCCATTATGCAACCCACCTCCCTACACAGTCTGGGCTAGCTACCACAAAAGTAAGTGGAAAACAAGAAGGGGACAAACTTGGCTTGACTTTTACAGATCTCAGAGCCAGCCAACAGACTGCTTCTCAAATATTTTCTTGCACAAACGGTCCACGGAGAAACTCATTCTTTGCCTTTCCCATTGCAATTTCCCAGCCCTGTACACCTGTTCCCTGTCACATTCGTTCTCCATCACCGCCTGCCACGTGGAAGGAATACTATACAGTGCACCACCTGCAATCAGAGGGGAGTTTGCAACGTGCAGCCCTCCAGCTTTCTGCGGGTCACCAGTTAATGTGCCAGAGACCCCGCACCAGGATTTAACAGCCCACAGGGTGCAAAGACCTGACAGAAACAAAGTTTTTGTATATCCTCTTCTGTAAGAAAATGCATTCATCTCAATACTGACTTAAAAGGCAGCGGTACGTAACTCCTGAGTACCACTGAGGTTCCCACTCAGCTGGAGACAGCTTTTCCCTCTCATAGACCGAGGGCTTCGCAAGAGCCAGCCTCTCCCACATCCTTGATCCAGCTGAACTCAGAGGTGTAACACTTCTCCTCCTTTCTCCCAGTTAGAGTAGTGCATACCAGGAAAGACAGAGCCAGCAGGTATTAGCCCACTGGTAATAATGAAGGGCATGTTATAGGGATGGAAAAAAAGCTGCTATAAAAACCATCTAAAAAATGGATACTCTGGATGGATGGTCAATGTATCTGCACGAAATACTTTCCTATGCATTTCTGAGATGAAAAACTGCTTGCTTCAGTTAAAAGCGCAGATTTTTTCTGAGACATTGACAAATAATTTTGATAGAGCCCAACTATTTTACAGTATCTGTAGAACCCTGGCAGTTTTATAGTACCCTCCCATGTTTTCAAGCTTACAGTATCATCACATTGTTTTGAAAACGTTAAATACTCGTCAATAAACATACACGTGTGTTTGCTTGCTCAGAGACAAGTTTTGTTCCTATAGAAATCGGATTTTCTATCTTCAGATTGTAAGTAGCAGCCAGGATGACTGACTGACCCAAGTTTCCAAATACATAAAAATAAACTAAAAGAAATACAATGATGATTTAAGAACAGCAACTACAAGGGAGGTATTCCATGAAAGGAGAGGCAAGGCGTGGGTCCCACTAATTCTATTTACTATTGGCTTCAATAGATAAAAGATTTTATTCACCTAACACCTGATGCAGGGCATTAACAAGAGACATAATAAATCATACAGATTGGAAAGGGCTTAAAGAAACAGAAAATGCAGAGATAAAAGCAAGCCTTGCGTTCCTTATTCAATATGTCAACTTTACCCTGTACATTTGAGTATATATGGACTCTTCACGTTCCTTTTACAGCTAATTCCCTTTACACTCAGCAAGGAAAGCCCCTTTACTAGGCATAATGCAGTAAAGTTCACGAACTTCTGTACTGAGACATCGGTACGCGTGAAATTCCCTGTGACTCTGCTGCCTTAATGCACCGCGCCTCGAGAATACGGACAGAGAAAATTTTCTTGGTTAATCTTCACCAAACTCAGCTAGGCTATCCCCAAACAAAGAGCTAGGAGCTCCACTTTTCAGAAAAGACCGATGCCCAAAAAGCCATCAGAATGTCATCAGCTGGAAATTTGTGAGAACTGCCATTCACTTAGCTATGGGAAGGCAAGACAGATGAGAACCAAAGTAGCATTTCTAAGAAGATATTTGAGATGTTTCTACTGAAGAATGTTATAAATATTTTATTGGAAGAACAGATAGAAATTTCAATTGTCCCTTGAAGAGCTATTGTGCCAAATTTAAATTCAACTGTTACAGTATCAAATGGAGAGATTTTAGTCCTGCTTTTATTGGAAATCAAAATGCAATTTTAAACCGTGGAGCCCCTACTGATGCCTCTATAATAGAAGCATTTTGGAGCTGGACTCAAATGGTTTATTCCACTCATCAAACTGACACTGAAAAGAAGAGATTTAGCCTTGGAATAAAATAGCAATTTTTCCAGACAAAAAGATTGCTGGGAAGATTCATTTTTATTAAAGATACAGAAGAGGGCAGCTGTTGTCTTTGATTATATTTACAAAGTATGAATCAGTCTTAACATACAAAGATAGCAAACCAGAATAAATTAATGCTCACCATGTGGGGACATATGCAGATGATAAGGATGATCACAGCTCCTCATTTCAATTATAATTTCAGCATGTTGCTGCTACAGATGTCTGCCAGGCTTAAGGAAACCATTTCAGACTATCATTAAAAAACTTTATCTGGGAAAGGAGAAAAGGATTCAAGATGGAAATAAGAGGTTTTGTACACAAATAAATTGAAAGAGGAATCAAGTGTTCCATATCTAAATTCACACTATTTGCCAAATGAGGCTTGGGCTTTCTCCCGACAGTCAAACTCTCATGTAGTTAAATTTTGAATATGTGCAACACAAGGAAACATTTTGTCCCTTATGGTGACAAATAGCTATAGCAGCTCTTGGGTCACAGCACCCAGACAGAGCATCCCAAGACAACTGACACTGTGTATTAACCAAGTGACCACTTTTGCAGATGCAGAAATGAGGACATTAAACTGAACTACACATTTGGTTTAAGGCCAAAGAGAATAAATGTCTTTAAAGCTACTGCAAACAGGGGGAAAACTACTTTCTTCCAGCATTGAGACACACATAGATTGTTACAATATTCTAAAGATTACTTGTTAGATCGTGTTCATCCAGTCATTTCAAATGGTACAGTAATTTTTAACCTCTGCTATTCTATGACAAGAAGTATAAATAACAAACCAATGTTATTTAGAAATTTTACTGTGATTTTGGACTAAGGATTAATATAATAGAAGAGGAAATTAGGAAGTGCTTTATGCTTTATAGAAAGTGAGCTGTTCGAATTTGCACGAATGAGAAAAGACAAAAGGAAAACACAGAATAAGTCTTTGACTTTCTGAACACATTCTGCAGGGTATGGACTTACATAATAGGAGAAATTTATATCTGCCTACTTTTCCTTTCACTGTCTAGTTGAATATTGATACTCTAGAGACCATCACAAGAAACTCTACATAAGTCTATGAATTTCATTACAAATTTACAATACTGTGGTGAAGCCAAATACTGTGAAGGAGAGATCAGTGATCTCTGAACAGAACCATTAGATGCTACATAAAAAATAATTTATCTATGAATTAGTACATTGATCCGTCTGGTTGCAAACTGATTTGCAAGCAACATAAGTATCTAATCCTGTCTGTGCATGGGAAGAGAAAATGTTTAAGGTATCTGCAATGGAAGGACTGACTTTGTGTGAGTGTCTGAATAATATTATTACCCTTTCTAGTAAGCTGTATAGCAATACTATATAGACATACACATAGGTGTAGCATGTACTTCCACTACAAATGTAGTGCTTTCATCTGCCTTACACAATCAGCTATCACTAAATATGAGATTAAGACTGGTGTACTGTAATCACACTTAGGATTAATTTTACAGTGGTAGAATTACAATAGATATCATACAGAGCATGAATGTTTTATGTCTGTATATATTATTACTGACCAAATGAAAAAATGCATATCTGGCAATATAATTACCGTGCTCACTCTCTCTGGTCTCCAACTCAATCCAAAGAAGCCAGCTTTAAGTCAAAGTAATTAGTTATTTCTTTTCACCCCTCAAACTGCCATACCCCAAATGGTTTATCTGTTGCCATGTCTAGTACTTATAAACACGTAATAATAACTTTTGCTTATTGTTCTCATTTTACAGAAAATCACAAGTTGTATACAGAAAAAACAATTAGGACTGGTGACTGCAGAAAGGTCACTGGTGACCGTCACCAAAGGTGAATTCACAACCAATAGTCAGTATTTGAGAAGACAACAGAGGAAAAAAAAAAAAAAATCACCTGGAGTTTTCTGCTTTGGGGAAAATGAAAAGATAAAGACACCCTTTGTTAAAAGAACAGATCTCAAAACTATGTAACAGGGTAATCTTTGCTGTGTTGGCAAGGGTCTATCAATGTCCTGGGGATGCAACAGCAGAATGTAAAGAGCGGTATGTCAGATGCAAGCCTTCCCTCAAGATTGTCCCAGATGAGTATGTCAGTAGTTCATCTAATAACTCGTGTATACATTGCATATTAGAATTAAGAGATACGCTAATACATTCTGCTCTCCTCCTTTGGATGATTAAGTCAAACCCCATGTTGTTACATGGGGGTTCCCTCCTCTCCATTGTGCCTTACCTATTGCACCCTTCTCCACACCCTCAGCATTTTGCCTTCCTCCACCCAGTGTGTAGTTGTAAGAATACGGTCATCCTCTTCTCCCCCCTTAACCTCCTGTTCCACCTTATTCTGTCTGTAGACAGCCTCTTTCCTTCCCAATCCCCGGGTCACAGGAGCAGCTTGTAGCAAGGGCGAGCACACCGCAGCCCCAGCTGCAGTGTAACGCTCACTCAGCAGGTTAAAGCAGCCAACCCATCCTTTGTCTCCCTCCCTGGTTGTAAGAGGTACAGGCAGAAATCCTGTCACGCACACATTGTGCAGAACACCCAAGGGTTCACCAGGTTTGGCTTAATTTGGATCAATTTATTATCCTTGTCAGACCCTGAAACTCATCATCCCTGGTCCTGAAGACTTCTCTGGGGAAGGCAGCTGGAGGCTGTCGTTCAGAGAGCAGCAATTTCCTCCTCCCTCTCCATGTGGGTTTATTTTGGCAGCTATCTGTAAGCTCTACATACCGGAGAGTATAACCTGATCATTTCAGAGGAAGATTTCATTCCGTCAATGACTTCTGTTTCAATCTACCAAGATGTCATTTCTAGACACTATTTCTGTGCAGGGTATACCAATATTTCAAGTTTAGATTTCTGCTGCGGTCCCTTTCTTGGGGAAAATGTGAAATGATAAAAGGTGCTCCTACCAATATTGTACTAAAATTATGCATACATAACTTAATTGCTTCTAAGGCAGCCAATTTCTCTTTGCTATTGCATGGGTCAATTAAGGAGACAGACTCATAGCAAAAAATACTTTATCATAAATTTGTATTAAAGCAGTCTGTATGGCTTTCACGTGTGGTTAAAAAAAAAAATCAGACTAATTAACAATAACAATACTCCATGATAGCTCATTAACTGGCAGTAAATGTAAGCTCAGTACCACCATTAAGTGCCACAGGCCAGCTAAGGTGATATTCATGTGAAAAATCATGAACATCAAGGGATGCAGCTCAAGTACTGTTGATGGCAAGAATGAAGCTTGGAGCATCTGGTTCTGTGTCACTACTCTGGAGCAGCAAGATTTGTCAGACATCGTTGAGTGTGAAGTTGTTCATAGGCCAATTAAACCACAACCCTGAGGGACAAGTGTGAGACAACAGTAAAAAAAAAAGTAAAATATATTCTTGCTAACGTACTCCTTGTTATGAGAACAACTATGGAATAGCACTGTACACAGACTGAATGTTTATACCAGCATTGCAAAAAGCTAGGTAAAACAATTAGGAAATTTAGAAAATAAGGGGAGTGGTTAAAGCATATTTGCTTTCTGCTCTCCCTGGTCAGGAGAATATCTAAGAAAAATCTTCACTTTCAGTATTTGAATAGTCTTTTTTAAGTCCAGAAGGCTTACATGTTTACTCTTAGATTCATATTTAAATATCTTGAAGTAAGGTATTTTGTACCCTATGTTGATAGGCTGTTTAAGAATTATGTAGGTACGTGGTTCAAAGCACTTAAATTATTCTATCAGTAATCAAAATGTATCCATTTGTATTTGATCATTTCCACTCTTTCATTCTTCTACATTTTCTATTACTATATTCACTATTAATAACCGTAATTTATCTTCTGATATAGCCACGCCATTAGGAAAGATGTCTATAGATTCTTTTTTTTTTTAAATAAAATTAGGACATTACTCTTATCCATTTGAGCTAATCAAAAAGATGATTTTAGCCTCTCTGTTTAATGAAGAAAAGTATATTGCAGAAACATGACCACTGGTGCAAAGCCAGGGAAAACACAAGACAAATGACAGTAGCTTTTAGACACATTACACCAATTTCATTCCAGCATCACCACAACCTATGAATTTAGAAAGAAATATCCATTGAATCCAGAACCTTTTTTTCTTTTAATTCAAGACTATGTAAACAAAAAAATTACCAAAAATGGAATGGACTCAAAAGTGCAACTATCTTGTAAAGTAGAAGATTCTCATCAACTTCTAAAATTATTCAGGAAAGAAATGTAATCAAGGATTTAAGTGTTCTAACATATAACGGACTGACTTATTACACGTAGTAGTCAGTTAATGCACAGAAAACAACATGTGAAACAACACAGCATAGCAAACAACATGTTTTCAGATAGTTATGTTGTGATCAAATCATGTATTTGCTATGTTTGAATTATCCTCTGCTGAACATGTCCTGAATCTACTTCAGACAACTCAGCATGGTTGAGCTGCCCAAAGCAATTTCATGGCACATTCTTCATATGTTTATCAGGTATAGGGATTTTAAACAAAAAAACCCAACCCTAAAACCAAATAAAAAACACCAAAAAATAATCTCCAAAACCCAACACCTTTTTATTTGGTGATATTCCCTATAGGGCCGTAGCACAAGGGTTTCTATGCTTCTCCTAATAAATGTCCAATAAATTCTATGGGAACTAGCACAAGCGCTGAAGGATGAGAAAGAAACCCACATCAGAATATCCCACAGTGGTTAAGCTACTCTCCTGGGTCATAAGCAGCCTATTCCTTTAAACTGGGAAGAAAATACAATTGCTTTGTTGACAGCATAAAAGGCTGGCAATTTTTATTAGGAATGGAATCTAAATCCCCTTATTTATCTCATTCGAAGTTTTGTTCTGTTTCTTTGTTTGGCTTTGTGAGGCTTATTTTATTTATTTTCAGTGTATGTAGGGTTTCCACATCAAAATACCGCTCTCACTCAAGATTATTCTCTAGTCTTTACTCAGATTTGAAAATGGTATGTCTTCAGCCAAAACAATATGCCTCATCAGGGGCTACACACTTTTGTCATCCAGAAGAAACATCTATGATGTTTCACTATATTGAAAGCAATTAGGCACTAGAAGAGTTGGATGCCTGCGACTCTTACAAACTACCAGGATCACTAAATAGTAAATATTTTTAAATCTAGACATTAATTTAGCAGGGGGGGAGGTGCAGGAATTCAAGAATAATAAGCTTGAAATGTAATAACTGATGAGATGCAAAGGAAAATGAAATACATCCTAGACATCATACCCAGGCACATTATCTTTCCCCCTCAAAACCCCAAAACTCATGAACATTACCGTTCTTCACACTACCCGAAATTAAAGTTCCTCTCACAGAGTGTTACAGAGCATTCAAGATGACAATATCTTCTGTGTTCTCTGGTATGGAAGTGTCTACAAAATTTTGTGGCTTTGAATGCATGTTTTAGTCAGTATGGTTACCTCCCTGTGCAAACATTGTATATTTAACATCACTGCAGCGTCCTTGGCTTTCACTCTAGATATGTTTCTCAGCACTGATTTTTATCCTAACTGAGCAGTCTAAAAAATAAGGTACTCCCGAGCCTGTGACGAAGGGTATCTAAATGTGATTGTGTCCTTCTGTGTTACTTGTGATTTGAAAGCGCATCTCCCTTTTGTTCCATTGTAGCAAACCTTCACTCTTGGATTAATCTTAGCATGGCCCATCTTCAACACATATATACAGAAGCTTTTCCACTTGCTCTAACTCATTTAAACTGAAGATAATCAGTACTTTAAGTAATATAGCATATCTACTCAAAAATCTAATAGTGACCATACGTTTAACAGCAAAACCTACAAAGCTCTTGGGGGGTTTCCTCACCTTTCTTCTGTATTCTTTGCCCTACTATCAACTATTGCATTCTTCATTTTACTGGTAATTATCACATAGAATTACAATAGTTTAGATATGAGAGAGGTTGATTTTTACATAATTCTGGAAAATATTAATAATATAAGATGTTTTTGTGCTATTTGATTGGGAGAGTAAGGGGAAACTTCAAAGAGCTCAAACTCCCCTAGGGTTTACATACTTTAAAATAACAGTATCTCTGTATTGCCAAGAGGGGGGAAAGAAACAACAGACCTTCAAATTAATATTACATTGGCAGCAGGTTTTTACAGACTACTTTCGGGGCTGTGTGCTGACTCCCTGGCTTAATGAACAGTCTGATTTAAAGCTTAAAATTATTAAGTGTTCTACCAGAGTAATAAATAATGCAGTTTATAATATTCCTATCGAGCATATAAAACTGCATTTGTCTTCCATTAACAACACTTTTTAAGTAGCCTGACCTCTTCAGATATATAAGAACATGCAATTAGTGCAATTTGTCACAGGTCCTTTACATTTTAATAAGATGTAATTAATTGTCTGTTTAGTCTAATTAACTTTGAAACCCTGACAGTTCTTGCTCTCTGGTATAAAGCACAGCTCCTTATTTGAATTGCTAATATTGGACGGAGTGCCTCCATACAACAGTAAATTTAAATCTGTGTACCTTTGCAGACTAAGAGGCACTGGGCTAACCTACCAATATTTGCATTAACTTTTCCAAAGCCTTTTTATCAATCTGTGCCAATATATAGGAGTCAATGCGCTTGTGAAACAGCTAGAGCTACCATACAGTACTATTAGAATTCTATTAGTGATCCCACAACTGAATAATTCTGATTATTTCGGTCACACTACTCATGTATGTCTCATAAGTCATTTAACAAATGAATCGCAGACTCAGGCCAGAGATATAAATCCTTTACATTCTTTGAAGTTAACCTGCAGCTCAAAGAAATGTAGTGAGGTATTAAAGAGATGACCCTGAAAACATGACATTTTACTGATCAGAGAAAGGTATCAGCCGCATGGAAGTAACATTGAACATAGTTAACTGTTAAAAGCTCTGGAATTCAGATTTTGGGATTCTTTTTCAGCTGTATGACATTATGACAATATATCTTGATTTAAATGCAAATTATTACTTTAAAATACGACAGTTTTATTTGATATTCTCTCCATGATGATTTTAAGTACTTCGAGGATTGAATTTGCAGATGATAAATGACTCTTAATTCAACTGAATAACAAATAAAGGGCAGATTCTGACATCCTGTCCTCTCCTGAATAAAATCATTCTCTGTAAAAAATACTGTAGAAGTTAATGATCTTCAGAACTGTAGAAACCCGAGAATCTGTACAGAAAAGAGCATGTGGAAAACAGACACCATTCGATGAAGTGTTGATTTATGTTCAAAAAGAGCATATATAACACATTCAATGGAAGTTTTTGCAAGCTGAAATAATGTTTTGGTTTTTTATCCTGAAAACAGGAATATTTTCAGTCTGGGATTCTGTGCCTGGCCCTCACAGCATGGCAAGCAGGGGGACGTATAAATCTCACCTGCTATAACATACAGACACTGACAGGGACAGAATGAGCACCAAAGCAAATATGAGGTAGAAATTATTTTTTATTACTTTAGGTATTTCTAGATGTCAGATAAAAATGAGAGCATTGCTAAAAATTTTACAGAATGACAGCTGTGCCTTATGGATAACATTCTATGGTTTGATGTATGAGGCAGAAAATGTGAAAAATATTGTGAAGTACCACCCTGACATGATGATGGAATACCACAGGAAGCGTGATAACTCCAGAGGAATGTAATAGACCACCGTTAAATAAAAGGAGGAGGCCTCAGGTCCAGCAAAAAAAAGAAAAAAAAAGGAACATCAAACACTGTCTTCAGAAGAACCAAAGTTGCAAAACTTTTTCTTTTTTTTTTTTCCCCACAGCTGCCCAAGTTCTGATGCTCTTTTTGGAATGGGATTAGCCCTCCGAGTTTCAATAGGCACAGAGGATTTTGCAAACATTCCTACTCTGCCTTTTACAAAACACCAGAGGATACAGCCTCTCCAGCATTACAGAATTTATAGTACAGGCTATTACAACAGACTACGTATTTTTGAGAAGCACTCAAATATAGCACATGAAGGCTCAATAGGCAGTAGCTACGCGGCTAAAGCAATTTAAAATAACTGTTATAGTTTCATTTATCAAAGTCTGCTCCAAGCCCGGCTCTAAACAGTGAAAAGTCAAAAAGGAATAAGTACCAAATCCACTTAACATCCCGTTAAGTGTCCACTTCGCATCACGGATACATACCATAAAACAGATGCATCCACACACTTCACACTTTGATACTGAGTATTGTCCCGTGCTCTCCCCTGGAAGGAAGGGCCGCACGTTGAACCCTGGTCTGTGCATCAGCAAGAATGGCTGGGTCTGCCCTGCAAGGCGAGACCACACGCAAACCCCATTCCCATTTTAACAGCAGGCTTGGATGAGGCCTGCATCAGCAGAGGTCCCCTGCATCCATGGCTGACTTCAGGAGGAGGCCAGGCCCCTGAGAAGAAAGGGCTGCCGGATGGTACAGCAGGTCCCCCAGCCAACCCAGGTGCCCACCTGCCTCACGTTCTGCCCTCACCCTGCCACTATTTTATTGACAGAGCCCCATCCTCACCCTGCAGGGGCAGATGTGGTGCACATGGTGATGACGATAGCATTGGTTTGGTTGGAAGAGACCTTTAAGACCATCAAATCCAACCATTAACCTAGCACTCCCAAGTTAGCCCTGAATCGTGTCCCTCAGCACTACATTTACACATCTTTTAAATACCTCCTGGAATGGATTAATAACAGTTTTAGTAGTTAATAGTATTACCAAGCACTGTACATAAAGAAAGTAAATATTTTAAAATACTGAATATAGATCAATGCACTATTATGCACAAGACTCCACCTATTCAACACTTAGACCCAATAAACCTCATCCGAAATGTTGTGTCAGGCATTGGGCACCCCAATTTAATGAAAAAAGACTAATTAAAAGAAACTAACGATAGGGATCAAGTATCAATAGGAATAAGGCCTACAAAACCTGACCCAAGCAGGAAGGCAGTTTACTAACTTCAGAAAAAAAAAATGCAAGGCCAAGTCACATGACAACAGATTCCCAAATACGTAAAATTTGTTCTAAACTGACAGTAATAGATCTCTACTGGATAAAAAAGGAATTAATCATTGCGTATTTGGGAGGTGGGAAGCGATCCTTAATTTAGACATTAGGAAAACTGATTTTTAACCATAGCATTGCAAATACATCTGTCAGGGATGCTTTCAGTATACTTGGTTCAAAGCACGTAAGCAGATAAGTTCATCTTTCAAAGTCCCTTCTAGCTCAACCTTTCAAAGAGTTCTAATAATAGAAAGAAAAAGTCATTCCTCATATGCAGCAACGTTTGAATGGAAGCAAACTTCTATCAATGGTGACTTATAGATATTTTTTTGTTTCATAACATATATTTGCGGTGAAATAATTTTTGTCTGCCTCTAAAAGAAAAAAAATCACAGCAAGAGTTCTTACATTAATATATTCTAAATTAATGTGTGCCAGAGGAGAAAATCCACTGAAGAAGTTTAGCTTTGTTGACAGTAGTTGACATGCAGGTATGATTGATGTCTGCCTTCCCTCCAAGGATGAATGGAAAAGCTGGCAAATGCCACATATACATAATGTGTTGAATTTTAAACCAAATTGGTTTTCAGACATCGTACTTGACATTTCCCCCTCATACTTCAAATTATTCCTTGGTACAAATTGCATGTTTATATAATGTGTTTTGCTGTACAGTCTGGTTTGATCACATCTCCTTTAGGCTTTCTCCAGGCAGCTGTAGTTATAAATAGGCCAAAAGCACTGCTTGTAGTAGAGATGAAATAGAGATTACCCCTGTCAAAAAAAAAAAAAAGAAAAAAAAAGCCAAGGAAAAGCTAAGTCCTTTGTATTGAGCCATTAGCAGAACACTGAATTTTTATTCCTCTTACTTTAAACCGCCACCCAAGCTACTACTGCTTGCTTCTATTAAGAGGTGGTAAAATACTAAAGGAGAACTCTGGCCTTTCTGATGTGTGTTATGAAGTTAAAATAACAAAACCACAGGGAGCCATTTCAAAGGGCTCATTGGCATATGGATGGTCCGACTGCCACAGCAGTCTAATAAGGTTCAGGGAAGATACAGCCTATGTGATCGCAGGAACACGGATCCAATCTCAGGACGTGAGAGATACAGTGGACGTTTTACCCAGTGTCTCTGGTGATACAGCCACACCGGTGACTGGTTTATCATGCTCCATGCCTATTACTGAATAAGATAACCTGTTCTATGCTTGAGGGGTTTCTTCTATTCCTGTTTCATCAAAACTGGTTGGGGGGGGGGGAAGAGTTTGTAAGCTTATGGCTTATATATTTATTCCTGGGAGACGTGCACAAAACCTAAGGCAACAAAATGTGTGAGTGATATTTGCTGTTACCGTTCAGATCTCCAACCGCAATTCCTAAGTGTCTATGTTACAAGAACCTGGTGAGCTAAGGTCTAGCCATGGAGTGGAAAACCAGTAACTGCAGCAGTATCTGGCAATCAGCAAACAGACAGTTGTTTGCTTAAACACTTTTAAGCATAGCACATTGATTTGCACTCTGCCATATTCACGCATAACTAAAATAGATAAAATCCTGAGTAAAGAAGGTGGAACTCCAGATATTGATCCCTGGACTGGTATTGACAAGTGCAAGTTCAAATGTAAATATAAACAGCCTGAGTTTCACCTCAAGCTAAACCCCCAGGCATGCTGAGGAGATTTGAACTGTGAAGATTTGCCTACAGGCAAAAGAGTTTGCTGAAACTGTGGCACTCCAGTTATAGATAAGGATGTGAGAATAGCTGTAAAACACTCAGTTCAACAGGCATTACCCCCAACTTTCTCTTCTCCACCAAAAACAAAACACCACCACCACCCCCCAAAAAAAAAGACAACACAACCACCAAACAACCAAAAAGCAGCTATCTGTTTTAGGGTAGTATTTCCATTTCTAAAGAGTAAACCACCAAAACCAACTTTCAAATGGATACAGCCGCTTCTTTCAAAATTTGGGGACAGAAGAATCAGTGCTTCACAGTTATCTATTTTAAAATCAACCCAGTTTGCATCAACTTGTTTTATGGTAATCAAGTTTAATACTATCGGTGAACACTTCACATAAAATTCTGATCCCATGATCTGCTCTGAAGTATTTCATTGAACCAAATGGCAATCTTTTCTCCCCTTGTATTTTTTGAAATTATATTCACTGCACTGATCACGGTGCAAACTCTCCGGCTGTCCTGGAGTTATGCCTTTGATGCACATACAGTAATTCTGTGTTAAGAATGCAAAAGGAGAGATAATGAATTAAGTTGCTCATTCCCAACTCTGATAGCTGTTGCAATCTACAAAAACGGATCGACGCATCGTACCCCCCTTCAATTTAGGTCAATTTTGTTTGTGAAGTGCTGATAGGATTGCTCCCTATCCTAGATTCTGCATGCTAACTTTTAAATGCAGGAAAAGAAACGCCAACTGGGGGCGTTGAAGCTGCATCACATCAGATGGTG
>NW_009650091.1:1037983-1083250 GCF_000708025.1 Charadrius vociferus
CCAATCATTAAAGCGAAATCTAAGTCAACATTGAGTGCTATTAACTTTCATATCGATGTTAGAGAAGAAACACCCTGATGGGAAGATGACACACAGTTTTAGCTATTATTGCCATCTTATTTCTCAAAACTGGAAGAAAGCTTTAAATGTTGAACTTCTCATTGGATAATTTCCATGTTTTGTTACCATACAGAGCTTTCAAAGAGTACAGCGATGGAGCCTTGCTTAACATCTGAACTCAATGAATAATTAACACATACTAGAAATCACTGAATCCCCTGCATTTAAATTGTATAATAAATGCACCAAATATGCACATTCACATCAGTTATGCAGTAATTCACCTCCTTGATTGCCATTGATTTGCTTGCGTTTGTTTCACAGAACCTCTAAAACTTCAGTAGCAGGTTTTGATGTTGGCACTTAACGACCTTGCAGTAACTGCATCCTGTGACTGGGTCAGAAGCCAGTCTCTCCCTCTGAGGGAGCACATCCATCGCCTGCAACCCCATCAGGGTTAACCCTGAAGGAGCGTATCTACAGCAAGGCAAGGTGGTCTGTGTAACCCTCTGTTCATCACTAGTTTATAATGAATCTCTCATTTTAATCTAGGACTCTTGCTGTCAGAAAAAGTTAGCTAACCAAAAGTACTAATCAAACCACCTACCAGAGGTCCTAAAAGAAGCATCTGATAAAAGCACAATACGAAGGCAGTTCATTAACCCCTTGCTTTCTCTGCAACCAGGTTCCTGACACATTCACTTTTGAAAAAGAGAAAGAAAATACACATCCTTCTTTTCAAAACATTCAAATTCAAGCTACCAATAACATGAGAAGTGGGAAGAAGAACAGAACTGCTGCTAACTGGTATCACAGGTTATAAAGCAATCATTCCTGCGTTACAAAATTAAACCAGGTGAAACCAACATTGTCCTGAACTCATTTAATAACCAAGTTCAAAACTGCTTCTTGACATTGACTCATACAGTGTCTGAGGGTGATACTATGCACGCCTACCTACCAATAAACAGCAATAATTTAGACAATGTACTCGCATATAATACTGTTTTTCAATTCTACCCCTTCTAAAAATAAGCAAAATAATTATTTTCTTTTACAGGAGCTATAATTTATTAATTCATACATGTGTGAAGTGTATGATCACCTTTTTTCCCCCCCACCTAAAAGCATAACCATTCCAGAAGTTGAAAGTACTACTAAAAACATTTACCTGCATTTCTCGAGGGAGTTGCAACAGATCAGAGATGGATGGTTTTGGACTTATTTTGAATTACACACATTGAATTTTTAATATATGGAAATCTTAATATTTGCTCTCTGTGGAAAAGCTTGGCTGATCAGCAATCCAATAGTCATTTCCTTGCCCTGGAACAAAACCTAAGGCATTTACTTAGTTTTTATTTGTTCTTTATTTAGGCAGACTTGCTGACTTCAGTGGGAGTTTAGCAGAGCAAGAACTGGAAATAAAAATTGAATGAAGACATTAACATCTGTTCACCTGGAAAGAGTATCTGGATTTTTCTTGGCTTACTTTATATACCTGCTGCTGAATATAACAGGGAATAGCACAGTTATTCACAGAATATTGTAAAATGGATAGTTTTATACAACCCTCTAGGGAGATTAAGGGTAGAAGAGATACCCGAACTTTTTTTTTTCTGAACTAGACATTGAAATTCCGTCATCAGACAGTAGCTGTCTAGCAGAGCTTCAGCTGTGTCAAAGGGGACTACACAAACGCTTCTGGCATACTCAAAACCTTCTTTGTTATACTGCAGAGACAAACTCAGGTAAATAGAAATTATAAAATGAACCTCATTATACATTGCTGAGTTTCCTACTAAAACCACATCATGACAGTAACTTATAAGCACCCTTTGTTTTGTGTGGACCAAGTGCACTGCTTATGCCCTCGTTCCTCCCGTCTTCCTGTAATGTTAAAAATTACAGGTTTTGGCTCTCCGGCTCTTGTACCACAGGTTTCACTCTTGTTTTGGGTTCTCAGGAGAACACTTTGGACTTGTATTTTGCAGGGACATATGGTACAGACGTTCCATGGATCCTTCTAGACTAAATGTCTATTTACATCAGTTGTCTGTTATGTTAAATGAGGAGGCTAAATGACTTCTTGTCCTTATTAATCTGTGTTCTTTAGGAAAAACCTTTAGCTTTAAATGCTCCGCCCTGTTGGTTTCTACTCTGCACATTCCAATTTCTTGCGTCTCACTAGCACAAGTTGTTTCAGGAAAAGAGCAATAAAAGCAAAGCATTAAGTGTAACGTAGATGTCCTTTATGACACACTTCTCCAAAAACATCAAAACAAAACTTCATGAATTCAAACCATTTCCCCCCACCTTCACTCTACACCAGAAGATGTTGCAATATCAGCTCCCTCAGATGTCTAAGTCATACGGCTTGTACTCTTGCCTGACAAGCCCCAAGTCTGCCCAAACTGAGTACACAAAGAAAGTTGGCAGAAGGTTTCCAAATTTAAGTGAGCTAACTGCTGGATTTTGAAAGAGAAATGCAGCACAAACCAGGGATATTGTACCTTGAACTCTTGGAGGTAGAAAAAGACCGATTTCTTCATAGCAAGGTCTGAGGTATTTCTGTATCTGCTTTTGTTTTTTCAGTTTACCAGTTATTTCCAGTATCTTAAAAGCATCGAGCATCTGTGCAACAAAGCAACTCTTCTTTGCAACACGGGACTTCTGTGTTTCTTTCCTCCCCATTCCCATTTTGCTTTCCTGTAGATGCATGTGTCTTCAGCCATAAGAAAAAAGCACCACAAAGGAAAGCTTACTGGCTAATTTCAGTCAGCTTCATTGTAAAGTATTTATATTTTATATCATGCTCCTTCCCCTAATTCTGTCCAGCAAGCCGCAGATGACCAATTACTCATTTTCTCAACCATTAATTCTAGATCAGGCCTTAAATCTCTTTGAGAGATCACCAAGCCCTTGAAATTTCAAAGTTTGACAGCCTGAGCTTCCTATGTCAAATGGTTATGAGCACACTTCCGCGTCTCCATGGATTTTACAGCACGGCTGCTGTGCATTCTTAATCTGAAATCGCTTTCTGCCTGAGGCTGGAATGCAGACCTATCTTCCAAACAGATGCAGAGCCCGGGAGTGATCTAACTTACATTAAACACCATCGAAGTTATATTATGTTTGTGTGTCTCTGGAAATTAGCTGATAGATAAGCAAAAAAAAAAAAAAAAAAGAAGTAGCACACTCGGTCTATTTGGTTTAGTCAGAAAATTGGCCAATAAACAGGGATAAAAACCAGCAGAATACCCCAGCTGCTAATTGCTTGGGCTGCTAACAGACTCCAGTCTTGTATGACGATAATCACCCAATACACTCCCGGGACTATGAACTGTCCAAACAAAAAAAGATAATCTGTCATGGATCAAGCAGAATATTTTATGCATTTCAGAGCTGTAAGGATGGAATATCATTGAAGTAAGACTCTAATGAATTTGAATTAAACTAAATGGGAGGGCAATTTGTGGGTGTAGGGAGAGAATTATAGTACAACTCTGAAAACGTTTGATGTGCAGGAGTTCCTGCAAATATGCCTACCTCTCTCTTCAAACTCCGCATTAATGATTTGCCAGTGTGAGCAAACACTTGGCCTGGAAGATTCAAGATTGACCCAAAAGGTATAGCACTGGCTGGAAGGGACAATGCTGAAGCTCTTACTTATGGTTATTATTTACTCCACACGTTTGAGGGCTGGTGTTTTTGCTGTAGTTCGTGATCTTTCTTTTACCAGTAGTAAGAATTATTTTTAAAAGAGATCATAAATTGTATTTCCGTTTCCCGCTTCTACAGACAGATTTGAGTTCCTCCTGATTTTATATAGTCACTCCACACAGGTAAGGAGTATTTGGTACATAGAATTGTGGAAAAGTAAGTCTGAAAGGGAACCCTGTCTGCCTCTTAGCAGATTTAATTAATCCTGATATAGTTTCTCAATTATTTGCTAGGCCTACCTGAAAGGCAGCCAACAAAAAAAAAAAAAAAAGGTTTTATTTAAGTGGGAGTTTTTTTGTTGGGTTTTGTTAGTTTGGTTGTTGGTGGTTGTTATTTAAACAGATCCTTTCAGCTGATCAAATCCCTGACTGACACTCGGGGCTGGCAGAGGTTTTAGTGACCCACCTAAAGACAATTGCAATTACCTTCTTTTCCCCAGGCCGGGTGAAACCCTACCAATTAAACACTACAGCAGGCTATACTCGCTCCCCTTTTCTGAACTTTAAGAATATCATCTAGCCAAGTTGGACAAAGTATTAACCCACGCTGGAAGCGGACAACCGTGCTCTGGTACTGATGGGGTATGAGATTGCTCTGCAAGTGACAATGTTCTGCTCACAAAGCCAGGTGGGCTGATTGCCTTTGCACAGCAGCAGAGCATTGTATGTTCTGCCTCTAACCTATTTCAAACCTGGCTTAAAAAAAACAAAAAACAAAAAACAAAACACCAAACAAATGCCAGAAAAAAAACACCCAAACCACAACTATTGCCTGTTCCGAGCTCATGCATGTGCCTGCTTCTGCCTAGATCTAGAAAAGCTCTTTTGTCCTTGAACTGCACCCTTTATCACTTGAATTTGTCACGTTCACTGTAATTCCTTCTTCAACAGTATTTGCAGCACTTATCTTCCCATTACCTGCACCAAGTAAGGAGAGTAGTACTTTCCAACAAATGCCAGCATAGATATTTCAATTTATTGTGGAATGCTCATTACAACTAGTGCCTTTAGCTAGATAATGAGGATTCATAGGCGATGCGATACAGCTAAGATCTCAGTCCTGGCATAACACTGCAACTGGGATGTCAATGGATGCCTCTGTGGCACTGAGAATGAGACCAGCTACGAAGTACTAGAGCACAGCCAGGCTATTAGGTAATAAAAACGGCATTATTTAAACCACTTCTCAGTTCCTTGGACTTCAATCTGTGGCTGCCTGTGCATTAGGCAGGAAGAAGAAGATATTATTGGAAGAATATATCTCAATCTTCCATCACTTGCCTTCTTTTCTTATCTTTAGGAAGAGAGGGGAGAACGGGAATTAGTTTTCACTTAATGCCTTTCTTCCGATTCCATTTCTTTCATTTGCTTGGCAGAGGAGCTGACTTGAAATTTTAAGTTGCAGGGTGAATTCAAGCTCTGTCCTCTTCAACGCTCAATGTCTTTATACAACCTCAAACTCATGAGCTCTCCCTGTGATGCTCTGGCTACACGATAAAATAGTGTTATACTATATACGTATAGGGGATCATGAAGCAGGAGTGGGAAGCTGCTAGGTGGAGCACTGCACACAGGTATGATGCCCTCACTTTAAAATTAGTAACTGTTGTGGGAAACCTTTGAAAGCTACTGTCTCACACTTACAACAGCAACAACAGACCATCAGACTCCCAGGTCTAGTTTTTCCACACTCTAGCCCCAATGGAAGTCTTCACTACTGGTCTTGTTTCACTTTCTTCAGCTCTTTACTGTCAATGTTATAAAATCCAATTGCAATAACCCATTAAGTCACTTGTGCACTCGGAGGGCCAATCCCCCATCTTCCTCGTGATGTGGTCTTCCACTTCTCTGTAACCTTGCTAAAATCTGAAAGCAAGAATCCATGGGATGACCGGACTCTAAGAGTTTGTCGACGCTTCCTTCCTGCAAATCGCTGCCCTTCTGGCAGTAGATATAAAAATATGAAAAGTACAAAGCCAGATTGGAAAAGGGACCTTAGCTCAGAGTATAGGAGGACAGTAACCAGTATTCTATACTGTATGGGCTCCCTAGTGTTTCCCTCACCTGGAGTACACCTTGGGATTCAAGGGTATGCAAGAGAATTTACTATTTATCTTCATGACCCTAGAAAATTTCCACTCCCCAGCACCTCATCAAGGTGCTGCAGAGTGAGCTACCTAGATTTCAAGAATATTCTATCAAGTATTCATACATTTATGCAGTCTTTTACTTCAAGGTTTTCCAAACTATTTAGAAAAATAATATAGTATATAAGAATTTAAGTATTATTATTATTAAAAATAGAATGCATTTTATTGGTTTGATTTTTGCCAGAAAAGCAATTGTGATACATTACCATTCCTGGCACAGTTACAGGAATTGCAAATGGAAAATATGCCATACAGAGTTATTTGCTTTCTGCATTAGGCAGAGACACATTTCCAGTGCCAAATGCCTTTTGACATTTAATTTGAAACCCAAGATACCTTCAAGTTAACTATCCAGGAGTAATAATGATAGAGCACCAGAGCATTCCATTTCTAGGAATGGATTTTTCTGGTTGTTTTAAGTATATGAAGACACATTTTACGTTCAATACCTCCCCTACTTACAAACCATCTTTTCTTCAGCAAACTATTCAGTCTGTTCAAGGACTGACTTTGGGTTGAACCCTCTCTGCATTCTGTTTTGGATTGGGGTTTTGTTTAATGGAGAGCTAGCAAAAATATTAGAAGATTTAGATACATGTCAGTTACCTTAGTATATTATTTTAGCAGTGGCAAAGTTTTCCAAATAAAATTTTTCATAAAGTATGTTTCAAGATAAAAAATTGAGAACTTGTGCAGAATCTGACTTGTTTCACGGAAAACTACTAAGAAAAATATCATGCTCAAGTTATATTTCATGCTTTAGCCCACCATTATATGGGGGGGTACAGAGTGCAAAATTTTTGCTGCTTTCATTGAAAGTTATTAAGTGTCAAATAGCTGAAAAGTTATTTAATACCTTTAAATTCAGATAACCCATATGCATTTGTATCTTACCCTGGCCCAAACCCTGTAATATTTGTGGTGCCTTAAATAAACAATTGGCAAAGAATCGACAAGAGTTGAAGCAGGACCACAGACTAATTCAGAGAGAATTTGCCAGTCCAGATAAGACCCTTACTGATGTGCTGAAGCACTTGAGAGCTACTTTCAAAGCCAAGTATGGCTTGAGGTATTAAAAAAAACAGTGCCAATCATTTGAAGGTAGCGGTAATATGCGTACAGAGATATGATATGATGTGTGCACACCGCTGTAGCTGCTCTTAAAGAATTAATTTTACGTAAGTGTTAAAACTTCCTTAATGACACATTAGACAACAAATTAGCGTCTCGCGAGAAAAGAGTGTCATCATTTGAGCCGCATTAGTACTGAGATCAGTTGTGTGAACACGAAAAAGTTTCTTTGCCTACAAGAGGCCAAATTAACAAGCGAAGCACTTAGAATAAAACAGAGATGTAAATTAACTACATAACATTTACAGGCAAGGCTCTTCATCAGGAAGGGCAATACTTACTGTTTTAAAAGAAATTTTAATAACCACCCCCTTTGACTATTTCTTCCATCAGTGTTTACTGAGGTCACAAAACAGATTAGATGAATTTCATGTTTTAGCAGCATAAGCACAATCAATTACAAGATGAAATCTGTTTGCTGTATCTCACAAATGAGCAGTTCTCATCGACGCTTATAATGCATGGTTATTTCACATGAAATTTGCTCCTCAAGCAAATTACCCGGCTTAGAGTTTCACTGGGGCAGTGCAAAAATGTCGATACAATAACTTGCGCAGGCTTGCAAGCAGAAACTTGGGTTATCTCTTACATGAACGATAATCCATTTCTGACCCTGTCTGTGTTGAGAACAATAAATAACCCATTTCTGACTCCGTCTGTGCTGTTTTCTCAGTCAACAATTATTGCTTTAATTAGCCATTGCTTTTTCAGAGTTTGTTTTCTGGTTTGCTCTTTATAAATCAGAGATGGCATATAGTCTAACTAACCAAACCACCGAAGCATAGGCAAAAGGAAGCAACTATATGTGTTTATTTTAATCTCTTTGGAGACCAGGATTATTTGGATTAAAAGGAGCAGCCATTCAAATACATTTTTTTCCTCACCCAGAGACCTCTAATAATCTGACTAGAAATCCTAGAGCATTAAAAAGAAAGCCAAAACAACTCTCTACTAACAAAGAATGTGTTTCAACTGCATAAAATCCTTTCCCATGTGGAAAACAAATAATTTTATCAGTTTAGAGCAAGATTTAAAGTGTGAATAACAAATTAACACATGGCAAATAAGTCAAGTTTTAAATATAGTTCATCTCTCCAATAAAAATTCTCCCTGCAAATGAAATTCTGAGTAAGACAAATGAAAGATGATGGAAAAAAAGTGTCAGCCAGAGTGAGATATGTCAAAACTGCAGTAAAATAATTCAAAAGCTGTCAGTAAAAGTGATATATCTGTATGTCCAAGTACTCACAGTTTAAAAATCATAGTTATTAAACAGAAGTACTTTGCTTCTTATTAATAAGTAGCTAACTAAGTCTTAAGTCCAAATGAAACTAAAGCAATATAGACAGCTCCTAAATGGGCACATTACAACAATTATATTCCCCCTTCGAGGCCTACTAACTGGAGTTAATAGAAAGAGGGCTGGCTTTATGAAAAATTTCATCCTCCAAATCAAAGTCTGATTCAGCTAAGGTATTTGTTTATTTTAAAGAGGGTATGGTACCCTAGTGACTCCCAGCAACTGTAGCATTTGACACCCCCGTTTTCTCCCATCCACATTTGGGTGCAGCTCCCAGAAGTCAACCTAACCAAAATTATAGTCTGGGTGGAAAACTCAAAGTCCATTCAACTTAGCAGCAAATATAGAAGAATGCAGAAAGTCAACAGTCCCTCATCAAATACCTTGAAGGGGTTGGTTGTTTTTTTTTGTAAACGTGTTTATTTGAAGTATAAAAATCAAAATTTTTAAGCAAAGAGTGTTTGGTTTCTTGACAAGTCCATACTTAGTTGAAAAATCCTTCCAGTGGAAAAAAAAAAATTGCTAAAAAGTGTATTTACCTTTGAAAACCAGTTCTGATGAACGTTTATTATTGCTATTATTTGTACCATTTCTGTCCTTAGTACACTTTCACAGAATTCACAGAATTGTTAGGGTTGGAAGGGACCTCTGGAGATCATCTAGTCCAACCCTCCTGCCAGAGCAGGGTCACCTACAGCACATTACACAGGACAGCGTCCAGGCGGGTTTTGAATGTCTCCAGAGTGGGAGACTCCACCACCTCTCTGGGCAGCCTGTTCCAGTGCTCCACTACCCTCAAAGTAAAGAAGTTCCTTCTCATGTTAAGATGGAACTTCCTATGTTCAAGTTTATGCCCATTACCCCTCGTCCTATCACTGGGTGCCACTGAAAAAAGACTACTCCCATCCCCCTGGCATCCTCCCATTAAGTATTTGTATGTATTAATAAGATCCCCCCTCAATCTTCTTTTCTCTAGACTAAAGAGACCCAAGTCCCTCAGCCTTTCCTCATAAGAAAGGTGCTCCAGTCCCCTAATCATCTTTGTTGCCCTTTGCTGGACCCTCTCCAGCAGTTCCCTGTCTTTCTTGAACTGGGGAGCCCAGAACTGGACACAGTACTCCAGATGCGGTCTCACCAGGGCAGAGTAGAGGGGGAGGATGACCTCCCTCGACCTGCTGGCCACACTCTTCTTGATGCACCCCAGGATGCCATTCGCCTTCTTGGCCGCCAGGGCACATTGCTGGCTCATGGTCATCCTGTTGTCCACCAGGACTCCCAGGTCCCTCTCCACAGAGCTGCTCTCCAGGAGGTCAGCCCCCAACCTGTACTGGTGCATGGGGTTATTCCTCCCCAGGTGCAGTACCCTACACTTACCCTTATTGAACTTCATAAGGTTTCTTTCTGCCCAACTCTCCAGCCTGGCGAGGTCACGCTGTAAGGCAGCACAGCCTTCTGGCGTGTCAGCCACTCCTCCCAGTTTTGTGTCATCAGCAAACTTGCTGATGGTACACTCTATCCCTTCATCCAGATCATTGATGAATATGTTGAACAAAACTGGGCCCAGTACTGACCCCTGAGGGACACCACTTGTTACTAACCTCCAACTAGACTCTGCGCCACTAACCACAACCCTCTGAGCTCTATCTGTGAGCCAGTTCTCAATCCACCTCACCGTCCATTCATCTAAGCCACACTTCCTAAGCTTTCCTGTGAGGATGATGTGGGAGACAGTGTCGAAAGCCTTGCCAAAGTCAAGGTAGACAACATCCACTGCCCTCCCCTCATCCACCCATCTAGTTACTTTGTCATAGAAGGCTATCAGATTAGTCAGACATGACTTCCCCTTGGTGAATCCATGTTGACTACTTCTGATAATCTTCTTTTCATCCAGGTGCTTTGAGATGACTCCCAGAACAAGCTGCTCCATCATCTTCCCAGGGATGGAGGTGAGGCTGACCGGCCTGTAGTTTCCCGGGTCATCCTTCCTGCCCTTTTTGAAGACTGGAGTGACATTGGCTATCCTCCAGTCCTCAGGCACCTCACCTGTCCTCCAGGACCTTTCAAAGATAATGGAGAGAGGCCCAGCAATGACTTCCCCCAGCTCCCTCAGCACACGAGGGTGCATCCCATCAGGCCCCATGGATTTATGTATATCCAATTTATCTAACTGATCTTTAACGTGCTCCTTGTCAACCAAGGGATAGTCTTGTTTCCCCCAGACTTTCTCTGTTACCTGCAAAGTCGGGGTCTCACAAGGACTGGCCCGAACAGTGAAGACAGAAGCAAAGAAGGCATTTAGCAACTCCGCCTTCTCTGCATCATCCGTCACCACAGCACCTGTCTCATTCAACAACGGGCCCACATTTTCCCTAGTTTTCCTTTTGTCTCCTATATACTTAAAGAAACCCTTCCTGTTGGCCTTGACATCCCTCGCCAGGTTCAATTCCAAGGCTGCCTTGGCTTTCCTTGTTTCCTCCCTGCATACCCTGACAGCATTCTTGTATTCCTCCCAAGCAGTCAGCCCCTTCTTCCACCTATTGTAAACTCCCTTCTTCCACCTGAGCCTTTTCAGAAGGTCCCTGCTCAGCCAAGCAGGTCTCCTTCTCCCCTTGCCTGATTTCTTGCTCTTTGGGATGCACTGATCCTGAGCTTGGAGGAGGTGACGCTTAAATAGCAGCCAGCTCTCTAGAGCCCCCTTACCCTCTAGAGCCCTTTCCCATGGGATTTGCCCAAGCAATTCTTTGAAACGATCAAATTTAGCCCTCCTGAAGTTTAGGGTTTCAACTCTACTTGTCATTTTGTCTATTCTACACTTAATCCTGAACTCTATCTTCTCATGATCGCAGAGTACTTTTACTTACCAGAGTAAAAACAGTTTCCGGGTTACATCCACGCCTTAGACACCTACATACCTCCTAACTACAACTTTTAGGGCCTAATTCCAAAATTTGGATCCAAAAATGATGCTTAGTATGAACTTAGAAAGTATGAATCAAGCTAAGATTTCACTGGTTGTGACAGGTTGTCATAACCCCTGAATTAACAAAAAGAAAATGGAAAATCATAGAATATCCTGAGTTGGAAGGGACCCACGAGGAATAAAACTGATCTCTTCCTTTTCACAGTGTCATATTCCTAAGCGATACTTAAGCACTTTTATTGCTATACCCTTCCAAGGCTGAGTAAAATATAAAACACAACTGGCCAAAAATATTGGTTCAGTCAAACACACTTCGGCATTTTGTATTTAAGAACTCTAAAGTCAAAGTTGGAAGGTTTCTAGATATTTACGTTGCGTTCTCCGAGATTGAACCATATGTATACATATGCATGAATTAAAATAGTTAGACGTGGAAGATTCAGTATCTTTCTTTCATACTAAATAATTTCACTTTTAACCGTATTGTTCAAAATAACGATCAAGCTAGATTTAACTGTAGTAAAACACAGTTTAAAACTAAAGAATGGGAAGAGTTTTAGGCACAAATTTGAAGTGGGGAAAAACTAAGTCTAATAATATGGTTCACTTGAAACGGAATTTCATGTTACACACAGAACAAACTCTGGTAAAGCAGTTTGTGTCTGACTCAATCCAACATTTTATATTACAATTTCCCAGTTTCTCCTTTCTGAAAAATCCCATTCTCATGATACCAATGGCAATTTCAAAATTAAAGTAAACACTAAGATGGCAATTGTAACACTTGTTTTCAGGATCAAATTTTCCATTTCTCTAGCTTTTTAAATTTCCAATTATTCTTAGATTATTTTAATTTTATTTTTTTTTACATATGAAATACCACATTTCTGTATTAAAACTGATGAAAGGCTGAGAAGCATAAGTTTGCTTCCAGCCCAATGCATTTTATAACTGGTTCAGAACTACTCAGGCATCGAAAGATCTTTAACTAGGGTTTGGAGAGAAAAACATCTAGAAATATCTTCTTGTTGGGGGCAGGGATTGAGAGGAGCTGTCTCTATGCACATTATGAAGACTGTAGAGAGCGTAAAGGTAGATAAGGGCAATTCCACTGCTGAAATAAAAGTAGTTTAGGGGTTATTATTTATTTTAGATACAAATCAAATCAGTGAGAAGTACCAATAGTGCTATCAAAATTCATCAGAGTTAGAAATATAGAAGTATGCTAATAAATATGGCTAATAAATATGCATTAAAAAAATATATATATACACATCAGGGTGCCATTCAAATTAATGGCTATAACACCCACAGTGCCTATCCAGCTAGGGCAATATCCTTTTGCTGACATAAGAAAACAAGCAAAAAATTACACGTGACACCTAAGCAATCATGCAGAACTATGTCTTGATTAAATATCTACAAAATAAACCTCACACACTATGGAAAACATCAGCATACCCTATACTACGACATTTATTGTTGCATAGATGAAAAAAAAATATTAACAATAAGACAGAAGGAAACTTAGAAATATTCTTTTCTTCCTTTTGCATCCATTTAGAAGAACTACAAATTACAAGTGTACCAAGGTATAATTTTCAGTAGGTATAAATATATTTCTAGGAACAGTTTTCCCTCTCTAAATTCTTAATGCATTTAGCACTAAACACCTACGGACCTAATTGTACAGTTCTACACATGTCTGGAATCCTAACAAGGAACTAACCTGAGGTATTTCTATCAACTATAGCTGATATATAGTTCAAACAGTTCACACACTTGTCGTATGTGCAGTAAAAGGGCAAGAGCTGCAAGACGTAAAATGGAACATTCCCTTTGGGCACAAGGAAAACAAGATCTTCACTGGAGTGGTCCAAACACTAGAACAGGTTGCCCAGAGGAGATCCCGACATTTGAAATTTTTAAAGCCAAACAGGACAAGGCTCTGAGCAACCCGATCTAATTTCAGTTAACCTGTCTTGAGCAGGAGGTTGGACTAAAGAGTTCCTTCCAACAACAACCTTTTTCCAACTGTAACATAAGTTTGGTATTCATGTAAAAAATGCAAATAGTGGCACAGAGTACAATTCCAGCAGGTTGTTACCAACCAGCTCTGAGGAAAGGAGGCACCGATTTTTCAGAGGTAAGAGGAAAAAAAAGTCTTTCTTTCTCCAACTTTTCTGACTTAATTTGTTCCTGAGAACTTCAGCGTCTGGTATGAGGCGCCCATCTTCTGCTTGACTTTATTTATAGGAGCTACTGCAGCAGAACATCACCTTTCACCTTTTTCCTTCCCATGACCCACATATTCCCTGTACGGAGCAGCTTCAGACTAGAAGGGACTAGAAGAATTTTGCTGGGGAGGGAAGGGAGAATTGCTGGAGAAGAGATGGACACATAGCAGGGTTAGACAACTCCACAGCAGGTCAGGCATGAGGCTGCCGTCACAACCTTTTGATGTCACATGTGTTTGCAATCACAGCAGTAACGTGGCACCCTGGTACCACCACAGCATTAAATATCACAACAACTGAACTTCTCATGGCGTGATTCAGATTCCTCTGATTACTTGTCTCCGTTACTTGCTACCTCACATACCTTTAAGTCATCTGAAAATTTCATCAGTAAGCATTTTACCTCAATGTCTGGATCAATGATAAAAATATAAAGTAGCGCCGGCCCTCAGGAGACCATTGCAAAAGTGGCATTTCTCATTGATCTCTCCCCATTAGCAACTTCATTTTGATACCTGTCAGTGAGCCAGTTTCTAATCCATCTGCTGTGTAGCTTGTTAATGCTACATAATGCAGTGTTTTTAAATTGAAATGTTATGTGGTACTAAATTAAATGCCTCGGAGAAATCAAAGCATCTAATATTGACACAGCTGTCTTGATCAACCAGACCTTTAACTCTGCTGAAAACAAAACAAAAGCAGATTTGTCTGAGAAGAGGTTCCATACTGACAAGCCTAATTATATTTTTAGTTTCTCATTCTTACTTAACAGTATCACAGAGTAGCCATTCATTGGGTTAGCATCTGGCTAATGGTTTACCGTTCCACCGACTCATTCTTTTTAACCAGAAAAACTGCCTTGCCTGTCCCTTACATCTTTTGTCAGCTTTCCAAGGAGCACAGATTAGCACCAGGGCAAGACTGTGTTCCTCAATTCCTTACCGTCGCACATGATACATTCCTAACATTCATAACACACTTTGCTACGTGTGCTGTCCTCCTCCCAGGCCTTATGGCACATGGTCACAGCTATCTAAAAGGTCACATTTAATATGGAATGGGAGATTACCTATAGGACTAAACAAAAACAGTTATTTGCTGTAACTTCTAAACCCAATTCACATGAATTAAGTAGAGCTGACTCTACCCAGGAACTAGTTTCAAAGCAGTGGTCCGATTTCTCCTTGTGACTTGTCATCGGGGCTGCAGCAATGGCTCAAGTATGGAAAACTCTTCCCTGTAGTCTCTGAAAGGATCCTTTCACACTCCCAACATACACGCTTTGGCTCTGCTGCCAAAACCGGTGCCAAACTTGATGTGTGGGTCTCTGAGGAGTATTGCGGGGTTTCCCCCCCTCCCCTCCATTTTGTTCCAAGAGAACTAAGGTGTTCATTCCAACTTTTCTATAAGAACGTCAAAATTTTAAAGTCCTGTACGAATGAAAATTACTATTCTCCTGACACTTCCTAGAATTATTTCCAGCTTCTTTCTTGCTTAGTTCCCTGCTAATGTTTTAAAAACATTAAAGCTCTGCTCCCAGCTTGTAAGTTATTTTGAAATTCAAATCCTGTGACTTTTGAAGTAGAATTGTTTCACAGCTGTCAGGAAATACAGGGAGGCAGAATTATTTTTCCCCAAGTCACACAATGGCTTTGTATCTTATCAATAATAAATATTTATTTATAGGTCAGATCATGAACAATTTATTCTCTTTCATACAGTCACAGACATGTAAATAGTCATGTTTAATAGAAAGGATTTTTAACCTGAAAAAGGACTACATAAAAATGGAGTAAGTGCTTCAAAACCTGATCAACAATAACAATGTTCATCTAATGCAGCTTCATAGAGACCAGTGCAGTATTCATGCTTAAAGCTGCTATTAGAGTAAAAATATCCTGACGCTTTCTTTGGATCCTTTATGCATTTAAGATGCAGAAAAAAAACTCAAGTAGAGGAAGACAGAATTTAGACATTTATGCAAAAGGAGGAATTAGATTTCAGTGTTCACTTTGCCTCAGGTACACTTCAGGGAAATGTGAGACATAAATATGCATGTATTTGTGCAAATAGGTATAAACCCCGTGCATCATTTTACACTGCAGCTTTCATTTCAAACCGTGGAGAAGCAAGGCAAACCCCTCTTCACCATTCCCCCTTTCTGCAACACCGCATATGGGATTTGTTTTTAAAAGTTATTTGACTCTCAAGGAACTGCAATGTCCTAATTTAACAGTGCCATTGGGAGCCGTCAAAAACCTAATTTTGTCAGCCAGCTTGGCAGCTGTACACCCTGCCTCTTCGTGGCAAGGAGTTCAGGTCTCCTCTGACTGTCTGTGACAGCTCTCAGCACTGCAGCTCCAGACACCTGTTTCCAAGTCCATCACGGCAAGAAACAAGGTCTGAGGCGAGAGCTCTCTCCTAACATAAAAAAGTGAAACTGCTTTACATAGCACTGGAACCACACTGAGCAGGACAGAACCACGTCCAGTCAGGTGGACGCTTCCATGGTACCAACAAACTATAGTCAATTAACCATAGGAAGTCTCCAACGGAGGAAGAGTCAGGTGGCACGTGTCCGTGGGTCACAGCACTGCTCCAGTCTGGCTTTGCAGTTTCTTTCCCCCCATCGGGGAGTTATGCACCAAACTAGGTTCTGAAGTCAGCCTTGCCCACCTTGCCCCTTCTTTTACTGCGCGTGTAACAGGAAAATAAACACAGCGGGTGTCTGTTCAGGACACACAGGTGTGCTAAGCAGTAAGTTTGAGGATAGCGGAAGATTCTGGTCCAAGCCTCAACTGTTTAAGTGAGTCAAACAGTGAGACAAGTCAGGTAAAAGCATTAGAGAACTGGATTACAAATAATTAAAGCATCTATCTTGTATATGAAATACATTGGTACTTACAAGTTTCAGATTTTGAGAAACTAGTTCAGTGGCCACTATATATGGGTTCAGGCTTACAAATTACTGTATACTGCTGAATGGGATTTTTTCTTAAATCTCAGAAAATATAATATTTCAACTATCCTATTTTGTCACCCAAAAGAAGTGATGACCTTTAAAATTTTCTCTTTCTCCATTGATAAAGATCCAGCACAGAAATGAATGTACCTCTTTAACAGTCGCCTCTAAACAAGAGATACTAAAATCTACACATGCAGCATCCCAGTTTTCAGTCAAAGACCAGACTTTTGGCTGTTCTAAATGCCTACACATTCTCTCAATTCTTCCTCTTGGTGTGCATTGTTTTGATTCAAAAATTCGATCTTTGAACTGAGTAACCTCTCCTCCTGAAGGTTTAATTGAGCTTTAACTGGCACCTGCTAGGAGAATAGGAGGTTCTGATTGCAGCTTTACCTAAAAACTCTGCTGAGCATCTCCCACACAAGTCAATATCTTACAGCAACTGTCAAGCAACTTGTATTATCAATATGTTATAAAATTAAACATGATTAAACACTACAAACTAGTTTTCTGCGTTGTCCAACCCTTTGCCATGGGTACAACATCATCCTGAAGTTCAAACCATACATGGACTTGCAAGACATTCCCCATACCCCTTTTTCACTACTTTGAGATCAAATCATGAAATATACAGGAACCATTATAAAGCAAGCAAATAAAGATCTTTTTCTTTTGACGCTTGAATTCAATCTACCCAGTTTCTTCTGTTTATTTAATTAAGAAAAACAATATTAATTAAGAAATTAAAAAAATTATCTTTCTTCTTACCTCTAGATTGAGGGGGTTTTATATATACTGGTCATTTCTGAAAACCTTAAAAATTTATATACCTGCAGTTGAAATATTAGCTCTTGAATG
Organism: Charadrius vociferus; assembly: GCF_000708025.1. Taxonomy (NCBI): domain Eukaryota; kingdom Metazoa; phylum Chordata; class Aves; order Charadriiformes; family Charadriidae; genus Charadrius; species Charadrius vociferus. Next base: position 1,055,327 of record NW_009650091.1, read on the forward strand.
TTTGAAAGCCAGTCTAAAATCGACCAGCCTTGGGATGAATACTATCAAACTTTTAAGATAATCTTCCATTATGTTGAGATCACATTTGATATAAGAAAAGGAAATAATGTTTCTAGAAATTTTGATGACTTTTGTTTTATGTGATGTGTGCACAAAGCTCAAGAAAAGCCACTTGGGCAGTTTCTGAAAACTACTGCCGTGTCCAACACATGAGAAGAAATTCAAGCCAGAATTTCAATGTGTTAGTTATAACTTTCATCAACATTTTCAGTAAGAGTAAAATGCAACTTTACTGGTGGGAACATAAAGGTAAGAAAAACCCCCAATTACTTCAACCTGCTTTTACTCGTGAAAGCATTAGGGTTTTGGCACAGAGTTACAGCTGCATTTTGAGGCCAATTAAAGCTACTCAGTGTTTCCTGAAGGTAGCATTTAATAGAGCACTCCTCTGCAGTATCTGTTATCTGCTGAAACAAACAGCAACTAGAAAAAACCCCACAGTTCCACTAGGGATAGAAAGAGCCACCAGAAATGAAGCAGTACATTTTGACTGTGAATTTAGGTTATACAAGTTAGTTCATCCCTGGTACCATAACACTTGTGTTTTTTGGAGTTATGCTATGCTATAAATTTAATTTTTCAGGACACATACAGCAGAGACTAAACTTTCTTTTTATTTTGCAAACAAATCAAATTATCTACTTTCTCTGTATGCATTGGCTTTCAATCACATCTTAAAACCTGTTATTTTTTCAGAAGAGACAGGACAGCATTTCAAGTATCACAGTTGTATACACTCTAGTTTGTTTCCTTACTAGGTTATAAAGCTCTGGCTTCTGAATATCTCACACATCAGTGCAGTTTTTAACATGCCTTTCCCAACTATTAAGTCCAGTCTCCTGCCACAACCATGCAGTTCAAAAGCACAAAATCCACCACCTCTGCAATCCATCTGATTTATAATCTTGATTGAGCGTGTCCCTCCCGGTTTCCACAACTGGATCCACATGTTCACACGTATCTCGTATCCACATGTTCTGACTCGTATGAGTCAGTAGAGCAGCATATGGAGAAAGTTTTGGCTGTAAATCCAGAACCAGATGGAATAGAATGGGAATATTTTTACTTTCTGCTCTCTACCTATGGTTTGGGATTCAGCTCTCAGGCTGCCTCGTTCATCTGTAGGGCTGCACAAGGTTTCCCGCACTCTCCAAGGCAGGACAGGGGGAGGGAACCCACAAAGAACAGGGTACATTCCGATTTCAAGCAGTTGCACTTGCACTCAGACAGTTCTAAAGAGTAGTATGTTAATTTAGTAGATCATAGGAATAAATCCTTTGCAAACTCATTCCCCACTATATGTCCATTTACTTGGAATTTCAGCAAAGATGCATCCTATTTAGGAGCACTCATACCTGAACAAGTTCTGCAAAAACCAAAGTCAACAATCCAAATGAAATTCACATCAGCTACGCGCTGGAATTTAGGCATTCCCTCAAAACACGTTAAATTACTGGAGAATTCTGCATTTCCAGAGCCCCACACTGTTCCAAGATACTGTTCTTGGAAATCGATTTGAACAGGAAGAATGTACAGTCTTAAGATTTTTCTGTAATGGTAAAAGGTCCCACTACCCCTTTCTCCCCTGGCCTTATTTAAGTGAACAAGTGATTTTTTTTGTTTTTTTTCCCAATTTTGGCTGATGAAAAGCACTTTATTCTCTAAGTCTCATCTGGAAAAGTGAGGCAACTTCTATTGCAATCTATGAAGCTTTTAAAAGATTTCAACCTTAAGTCAAAAGAACTGATTTGCTATTGCTGGGCTAAGCCTAAAGTAATCTAATCGTTGAGAAGTTATGACACAGGAATTTTATTAAGCTCCCTAGATGTTCTTCAGTAACTTATTTAACTATCATAATTTTATATAGCATTCTTTCTAAACTCCTGCTCCCTTCCAAAACCTCTAGAATTCATTTTTTCACATACTGGAACTTCCTTTCTTCTTCAAATTAAGTTTCTTCAATATATTATTTTAAGAATTGAAAAGTAATTATTGCATTTAGTGTGCATCTCCACTTCATTTTTACTACCATTCAAAGAAAGACAACATTTCCAAATCGTACTTAGTCAATACTAAATTCTGAGTAAGGAATTTGCTGGGATGTCTTCTACTTCCCACGGAGTCAGAATCTCGCTCTTATTTGCACATGTACATATCTGTATAACTTAAAACTTTTTCTCCAAAGAATTATTAACTAACTCCGTGTTCTAAACATATAGCATGTCAAATACAATAGGTAAGAGCAGCAGTACAGCTTTCCTCCAAGTGTCAGAACCACTATAAGGAGAGCAAGCATTCGTGCGTGATGGTCAGAAAGTTTATTTATAAATTCTGTAAAAAAGACAAAATATTTGATATGACTGTTTTGTTTCTTTCTCTGAAAACAGCTGATTTCTTCTGAAGGCATTGCACATCAGTCCTACTGATGGTCTATTAAAGGATGTCCTGTAGTTCTTTAAGGCTTCTGCATAAAGCCGCACAAAGTTGCATTTATTTGGACAGTGGACATGATTTCGATCAGGGAGACCATGGGCTTCAAAGGCAGATCCAGCAACAGAGCCGAGAGACAAAATTAATATTCAGGTCCAAAGTGTTGGTGCAAAACTGGTGCAATCCAGATTAATTAATCCAGATCCAATTAAAAATATTTAGGATCAATTGCTGGATGACCCACAAGATACCACTATACTAACGGAAATAAGCATTTAGAGAAATGCAGATCTAAAAGCACCAAGAATGCAAAATGTTTCTGGGTAAATTATTTACTTCTTCCCTGCAATTCTGTTATCTCTTCTTTTACATCACATGCCATTCACTCCTCTTAAAATAACTGCCTTCAATTTACTTTTTAAATTGTGTCTAATTAATTTATTGCTAGAATGATGCAATAGTATTGCTCCTGCTCATGATGCCAACACAAGTCAAGGTTAACTCAAGACCTAGGTGTACGTACCTCTTCAGTCCCATTCTAGCTTTTGTGGGAAGAAATCTGGCCATGCAGACTATATAAAAAGCTGCTGGTCACTCCAGCAGAATAACTGCATGACGGAGAAAAGACATAGCGAGACACAAATCTGTCATACATTTGATACAAATGTATATACACATATCACTTCCGCACCAAGAAATGGCAAAAATACAACTTTAATTTTTACCAAGGTATTTTACAGAGGAGAAATCACCAATACAGCATTTATTTACTCTAATTAGATGCCAATAGATAAGACATCAGTGCAGAGGCATGTGTATTAGAATATTACGTGATCTGGGCACAACCGGACTATAACTGCCAAAATGAAATGCCACGGTGAAATCCCCCTTGGATGTCTGAGCACTTACAGGAACCTTGCAGATTCCTTCTCACTCTGGTTAATCCCAACTTTATAACTCGGCTTGTGAGGATCCCCTTAGCTAGCTATCTACTGACTTGGGTTTACTAATTTCTTTAAACACAGTAGGCACAAAACCAAAGATTTCCTCAAGTTTCCCCTGACCCCAAAACAAAACTTTAGTTGCCCCAGAAAACCTTTTTTTTTTTTTCTTATTTTATTACTGAGCAAAAGCATTATGCTCCTGAATAATTGTTATGTTTTTTAACTTTTTCACTAACCACATTTTTGCCTGTGAAGATCTATTGGCTTTTCCTTCACTGTATTTGTTTTCCTTCATACTGGTAATTTGGGTTAAGCTTTGGAAATCAGCAAGCTCTTGAAAATTGTAAGCGCTGAAGAGTTTTAGAGACTTTGTGGCACAGCAGCATTTACCGACGTTTCTCAGCTGAACATTTATTCTTTTTTCACAGAGCAATGAGGGTGGATGAAGCCACTGTGGACCTGGTAGCAATTTATCTGGTAAGGAACTGGGTGGCATCGCATCTTACGTGCTACTGGACTTTCTTCTTGTGCTCACTGAGTACATGGTACACTGGATGCATGGTTCAACTCTGCCCTTTGTTTTCGTTATACCACACTGTATGTTTTAGAGGCATTATAAGACACACTGTGGAACTCAGGCATTTGTTATGCAATCATAGGCTTTCCTACAAAGGCTGTGATCTTACAGATGCTGAAATTAATAGGCATTTTCATATTTACTTCAGCCACGTCTGCATTCAGAAGGGGATGTTCAAGCACTTCCTATATTTTCAATCAGTGTTTCCCAGCAGACAATACTTTTCTACTGTGGAATTTTCACAGAGAAATTAGAAGGAAAAAATAAAAGAATTTTCAGCAGAGGGAGGCGATACCAACTTTTCAGGATTGTCTATATTTTTGTCCATAACACAGCCTAATATTTTCATTTTTTCTCTAAAAGCTTCTGATCTACAAATCCTATAGACACCATCTGAAACACTTTTGAGCTTTTTCCACCTATATTGAAGAAAGACAAGGTAGAAAAGACAGAACAGTGCCAAAGACCTTAATGAAATCTACCTTCCTCCTATCGGTTTTGTGCAAGTTGGCAAGAGGGGGAAGAGGCTGGGTTTTTTTGGTTTTGTTTTTTTCTTTCCCCTAACTAAAATTTTGTTTTTACTCCAGGAAGATGCAGTAGCTTCCAAATATTCCCCCTCCCCCTGCCTACATTTTTCAAACAGTGGAGGGCCCAAGCTATTCTACATGTCAGTAGGCAAAGAACAGACTCTGTTGGAGTTACGTGGTTAAAAAGATAATAATTTTGATCAGCCGTCTACTAGGATATAAAAGGCAAGAAGCTCAGTCAGGCAGCCACAGGATTAGCAGAGAGATAGGAGCGCATTTACACCTCTACAATAGGACTTGTGATTAAGAGTCAAAAAGGTAATACCCAACTCCTGCATCACGTGTCTTGAAGCCTTTCCCTTCCACCCCAGTTCTGATGGGTTAATTGGGACTTAGGCTGGCTAATCACACTGGGTAACTCCAGCACTTTTCATACTGCAGATAAAGACAGGTTGTAGTTTCTTCCCTGAATCAAACCACAATTTTTTTTTCCTCAGATGAGAATCACTATAAAATGGAAGAAATGTTAGATCTGTGATTAGTTAGCAACAGTATGAATATGGCCTTGCGTTAACCATTTGCTACTCCTTCACAGTAAATATGTTTATGCCATACATTTGCCTACCGAATTTCCCATCCACCCAAAAGTAAACTTAGTCTAAATCTGGTAAGGCAAAGTTATAGAGTATTTGAATCGCAGTCATTATGCTTTTACAGGTAGATCACACATTCTACCTGCCTAATGTCTTTTACCTACCAAATTTCCTAATTTGCATCCGATCTGTGCAATGCTTGCAGAAATGCAGATGCATCCATACTTCCTTTTTATTGACTGGCCCAAATTCCAAGTTAGTGGACCTTAATTAAGAGTAAACTAAGACATGTTCTGATAAGGTTAAAGCATTCTTTTTGCTCTCAGGAATTGTTGTCTGCCCTTACAGAAACAAAACAGAAGCCACCTGAAATATACATTTTATAGCTACATATGAGTGAATGTAGAAATATCATGCGTGCAATCGTAAATTACCTTCACAAAAATTCCATGAGGAGCTGCGTACAGAACATACGGGTTTTTTAAATATGAAATGCCTTCTATTGCCTTACATCAAGGAAAAGAAAAGCTCTCCTAGGAAGGAGGGGGGTTGCTACAGACAAGGGAAAACAGGACGGTGTTTTATATGACTAATGACTTCATTTCACTTTGAAACACATGTTTATATATAAAGTGCAAATAATTCTTTCTAGGAAGTTGTACCCAAATAACAAAACCTTTGTGGGTTAGTAAAACAATATATCTATATACAGTCATTTTTAAAGCTTAAGACTAAAAGGTACAGAAATTTTGAATCCTAAGTTACTGTAACCGCCACCTCCTTGCTACCTGGGGTCTCCGTAGCTACGCTAATTCTAAACCTTTTCCTAAAGCACCTCAGTGAAGGATCTTCCCCAAAGGCAAGGTGCTCCACAACTTACACATCCGTCCCAAAGAACAGCAAATTTCACAGCTTCTCATTAACTGCCAGTTTTCTGAGGGCAGGACTCAAATCCCAAATTGAAACGCTCCTGTAGTCACAGTAGACCAAATTGTAGTAGTATTGTCACATAAGAGAGCAAGTAATAACATTCTGAAAGTGACTATAGACTGTCCCACCACCAGTGCCACTTATTTTTTTCCCCACAGAGCCTCTGTAGGAGTGTGCCTGAACTCAGCTTGAAGTTGCCATCGGACTTCCGCAGGGCAAGAAGCTTCACACCAACCTGCCCTATGAGGAACTCTGCAGACTGGCTTTAACCATGCCAGGTCCCACATATTAAACATACTTGGTTTTACTGAAGGTTATTTTTCCCTGCTATGAATAAATATTATCTAGTAAGACAGGTTACAAAAAGCTGTGAAAATTAAGCCACATATGGTTGTTGGAGATACAGCGTTTAAATTGCTGTGTAGATTGGATATTCTCTAGTGATAGCTGAAGGTTTTTTTTGCCCGCTGAAATCCTTAAAATAGAATCTATGTCCTTTAAACTGGTAATGATTTTCAAATGCCCAACAAATTGCTTTTTTGATTAATGACTAATTTGAATACTCAGGGGTAAACTCCCCAAGCACTTTGTATTAGAAAAAAATTGTATTCTCTATACAGTTCTTCTGTAATGATGTATTTTAGAAGTTTACCCCCTAGCATTCAGGGATATTCAGAACTTGGCTCAGCCCTAATGACTTTGCTACCAAAAACGTTCCCTAGGAAAAGTAGACAAGTTCTTTGTTCGTTTCTTTTTGGAAAAAACAAACCAACAAACCACACCAAGTACTGAACTACCCAAGTTTACTTAATCATGGACTCCAAATAAGTGCATACTGAACAGATTTATTGCTTCTCAAGATATTTATTCATCATTCCGCTCTTTAGCAGAAAGACCAGAAAACATTACGGGATTGCTTAATAACTTTAGTATGGGAACACTCCTGGGGAATCTTCTTGTCTTTTCAGTACACCCACTAACATTTGCTTGGATTGTAGTAACAAAGAGTATCAGCCAAGCAAAACTTCCAGCATCAAACACATTTACCCTGAATACCCATGATAAATGTGACCTGCTGGGCACTTGGGCTGCTGGTTTAGTCCCATACACACTTTCAATTCACATATGTGTTTCATATCATGGCCTTAGCTCTGAGTTTCTAAGACTGCTCCCATGATGCAGATCCTCCTCCCACCATCCTTGCAGAGCTGAGAGGCTGTTACCCAGTTGCCTTTGCTGCCAGCTCTGCAGATTCACCACTGGCAAAACACACCCACACCTTTCTCAGAGTTCAAATATTGTCTACCCGCTTCAGTTTACCTGAGGTGTTCCCAATAATAGTGGACAAAGCACTGTCAAATCGCAAAACACCTGGCATCACACCGTGTGCCCTTAAACTGCTAATTGGAAATTTAACTCAAAGCTTCTGACTATTTATTCTGGCTTATTTGGAAATGAAGCACTTGAAGAGCAAATCACCACCCTGCTCAGGGTTATGTTAGTTGAAACAAAGGCTTTTCAAACGCTAAACCAGACACGAGCTATGCTAGTACCAAACAAAACAAAGGCTTTCTACAGGTGTTACAGGTCGTTTTGAAAACTACCAGTGTCAAGGACAATGACATTCAAGCCACCTCTGATTTTCTATGGGAATCGTTGAAATTCCTGCAGAGGTTCCCCCAGCTGATCAGCTGTGGCGGTCAAATGACTAGAGAGATGATCAGATTCTCCCTTTGTAAAGTTTCTGGTTCTTATTTAATGTGACAGCCTACTTTACCCCTTCCATCAATAACAGCAGCTGATTGAAATCCCTCAGTAGGTCATCTCCTCTTGCTTAACAGTTTGCTTACAAGAACACAGCTTCTGGGCTTGGCTGGCTCTCTGTGCGAGGCTGCCTAGCTTGAAAAAGTTTTACTAGCTCTTACAGCTGAGCCATATTGCAAATCACTGGGCTATGATACTAATAAAGGTAGTTATAACTGGAAAAACTGATCTGTGGGTTTCTTAAAAACATATATTCACTAAAAAAACTGAGCAGAAAAAGCTCTTCATCAAAAAGCCCACAAAAAAATGAAGACCCATAAACCAAGGAAAAAGAGAGGAACAACTCTAGCATGAACCTAGTTACACTCCCAGCAGCAGCAGAGAGAGTGACAGCAACTGAGTGCAGCTATTTTTCTCAGCAGCATTAAGTATCAGCAAATTACAGCCACTGAAAACAAGGAGAGAACACAAGGCGTATTCTGGTTCTCAACATGCGTTTCCACACCTGCTGTTCCTCACTGCTATTCCTAGGCTTTGACCAGGGACACAGTCTAAAGCATGTTTTAAATGAAAAAAGAAAAAGGGCAATAGTGCCATAAGATTTGAAGTTCTTGAATATCTAGAATGTCAGTGACCTTGTAATAAGTAATAGTGGCTGCACTTGAAGACAAGCATAGATTTTTTTCCATTGTAATTTAAAGACCCCATTTCTACACAGATTTCTGCCAAATAAAAGTCTAAATTATTTAATGAAAATAATTTACTAGCAAAAATAAGATACCCAGAAGAGAATAGGTTTGTCTGAGCTCTCTAAACGCATTAAGTTTAGCATAAACATCCTGGTTAGCTTGGCAGGAATAGACTGTTCATTGTTTTAAATTCTAAAGCTAGACGGGTTTTAAGTCCACATTGATTTTATGCTATCTGCTTGCTAATTTTGCTACACTATGCTTTAAACACAAAAAATTGCTACCAGTGTGGCCTATGTTATCTTTCCATATATTTTCCATTCTGGTGTAACAGTATGGCATTCATTATTTTCACTTCCACTAAGCTTCCCATATGCCTAGTATGGCAGTGTGTCTAATTCAGAGCTCAATATTACAGCTTCTCCATCTTGCCAAGAACTATTTTCAGAAGCTTCTTAAACCCTAAACCAAAACAATTTCATAGCTAAGTTTCCTGGGAGAAAACCTTATTTATGCTTATGTGCTTCCATCAGCTTTAACAGCTGGTCACATAAATCATTTTGGTGTTTTGAAAAATTTAGTTACCACAAAATTACAAGTCATATTTGCTTAATTGTCTCTTCCACTAAAGTCAGACTGCAGAGGAATGAGAACTGGTCCATAGATTCTAGGCAAAGAATTCTGAAGGATGGCCTAATTTTGCCTCTTATCACATGCAAAATTCACCAACCACTGAACATGAAAAGACTAATTAAATAACAGTGTAGCTTATTTATGATCTTGACTTGTCAGTTGCTTGTCGCTTTCATTATTGTAGCTGTTGGAAGACAAGTCTTCCCAATGTTTGCACACAAGCGCCAACAGTCAACAGTCAGGTTATATCTCCAGGTTGGCAGGTTTACTACAAAAGTGTAACAGGCTCAAACACCACTTTGTAGCACTCTAATATCAATAGGAATTTTATGCTGAGCAAACAAGATGTATTGCTGCCTCTATAAAATGCATTATAGGGAATGGTTGAAATACATTAACTATGAAAACATTAAATATAAAATTCTAGATACCAGATGCTAATCCTGGAGGTCCCAAATCATGAGCATCTTAGTACATTAAGGAACAACCAATTTGATGTTCTCAAGGTTTGTGAACTGAGCCATAAACTTTTAAACCAGTGAACCATAAATACCATACCTAAGACGATGAATACCATCTACCATTTATAACACTGCAGTCAAACTACTTGACTTGTTTTTAATCCCCTTGGACAGAAGAGGAGGGAGCTAAGGTTGAGGGAGAGAAAATAACAAAAGTGATTGTTTACTTCAGGAAGAGTTCCTTACAAAAAAAAATAAAAATCAAAGGATGTTTGAGAAGTACCTTTTTGAGCATTTTGCGTCATCTTCTCAGATGAAGAGCTTTTCAGAAGTTCTGCAAGCATCTCTTGTTATTGATATTGTCATGATCTATGCCTAGCAGCAGAGCTGCCACAAAGGTGACCTGGTAAACAGACTGACAGAGAAGGACATCCCTGATAAGCTCACCAGAAACCTCCTTGATGGGGAGTAGTTGGCAGGACAAAGAAACCTTGGTGGATACAGGACAAAAAACTCTGGAAACAGCCTGCCTCCCTGGAAAACAGGAGTCAGCAACAGCTATTCCAGGAACTACTGTCCTATACCTACTTATGTATCTACACCAAAAAGGTATAAAGAATAACTCGCTAACTACCCAAAAGGAACCTTTCTGCATAAGATCTCCTGAACAGAGCAGACCCTGGCTGGGGATGCCTGCCTGCCTGTCTCTGATGTGGATCATCTTCAACTGAGACTTTTGTCGTCATCAGTCAGCTCCCCTCCTGGGAGCTATTTGGCATTTTAGTGGTAATGCCTCACATATTTATAGGTGCACATGCTTCCTTCCATAGCTGGAATTCTGTAATAACTTGTAATAAACATACAATTTGCTTTACTCTTATTATATGTATACTTGCTTTCCTAGTGGTAGTTTTTCAGTGGCTTGTAACATGCACATATATATATACACATATATAAATTATTTTACTAATAGTAGTTTTGTAGTAACCAGTAAAAGAAATTAGGAGGAACCTAGATCTCTGTGTATTGCAGAATCCTGAGAACACTGTGGTTCGATTGTGACTGCTACACCTGCGCTGTGGGGAAAGAGCAGCTTGTGCCATGCACCCCAGAGCTATGACCAAGATGATCCAGACCAAATGAGCTGTTAGATCCTTTCCTACCACGGAGCCAGGAGACAAAAGTAGCACATAGTCCCATTGTATAGCTGTAGCTGTAACTCTGACACCTAGACAGGGACCAGAAAACCATACTGGCTGACACCAGAAAATGTTACCAACCTATAATACGCTTGCTTAATCAAAAAAAACAGTTCTGGTCAGAAAACTGAAGCAAAACACAGCCAACAGAAGAGATGTGCCTGCCATAAACCCTGTCAAATTTGTTAATCACATAAAATGAGTGGTGGCATCTCTGACTGGAGACATTCAAAACCTGCCTGGACATCATCCTGTGCAGCCTGCTCTAGGTGAACCTGCTCTGGGGCGGGAGTTTGGACTAGGTGATCTCCAACCCTATCATTGGTCTCTTCCAAACCCTATCATTCTGCGATTCTGGTGTATCACCTGCACTCTGTGTCCTTATTTTATCAAACAACCACCTGTAAGAGTTTAGGGTTCAACAATTTTGAGTCTTTTTGTTCTTAGACTATACCCAGCTGTTAGAATTTTGCTAACAATCAAATACAAACAGCAGTCATTAAATGAAGTTAAAATATTTAACACCACAACCAAAATCAGCTCCGAGCTCTGTTTTAACACCACCTTCACTCCTCAGTCCTACAGACTTAAAATTCAAATGACCTTCAGTGGGCTTTTACATGATCAAGGAGGGAAGATCTGGCCTTTGATATTCTTCTGTCTTCTTTTAATTAACCTTTAGATAGTTCAGAGTCATCCTTTCATTTCTGCAGTCAAGTGTAGCAATCAGAAAAGCCACTTGCGCTATCAGCAAAATGTCACCATTACCTTTCAAGAGGAATAAAGTAGGTCCTAGATCTCTAATTCAGTATTATCCAGTTGATTCATAGATCGGTCCAGCAGTTAACCTGGTCTACTGTTCACCTTTGTTGTGTTAGCATTCACACATAGGTATGCTGTGACACGTAACCCTGGTGCATCCTGCTTAACAGTTATTGTGACTTAATATCCTAGCTGTGTAGGGATGGGGTGTCAGGAAGGCCAAGAAACAGCTGGAACTGAACTTGGCAAGGGACACAAAGAATAAGAAGGGCTTGTATAGGTATGTCAACCAGAGAAGGAAGGTCAAAGTGTACCCTTCAGATGAACATGACTGGCAAACTGGTGACAGCAAATGAAAAGGCTGAGGTACTCAACTTTTTTGCCCCAGTCTTCACTGGCAATCTCTTCCCACAGCTCTCGAGTGGGTGGACCGCAAGGCAGAGACTAGGGGAGCAAAGTCCTGTCCCCCCCCACTGTAAAAGATCAGATTCAAGACCACCTGAAGAACATAAACATACATAAGCCTGTGAGACCTGATGAGACGCATCCCAGAGTCCCAAGAAAACTGGCTGATGTAGTTGCCACGCCAGTCTCTATGATATTTGAAAAATCATGGCAGACAGGTGAAGTGAAAAAGGGAACCGTTGCACCCGTTTTTCAAAAAGGTAGAAAGGAGGACCCTGGGAACTACCTACCTGTCAGTCTCACCACTGTGCCTGGGAAGATCATGGAACAGATCCTCCTAGAATCTATGTGAAGGCACATGGAGGTGGTTCAAGACAGACAACATGGCTTCACCAGGGGCAAGTCCTGCCTGACCAACCTAGTGGCTTTCTGTGATGGAGTGACTACATCAGTGGACAAGAGCAACAGATGTCATCTATCTGGACTTGTGTAAACCCTCTGATATGCTCCCCCCTAACAGCTCTCTCTCCAAAATGTGGGTTTTTTTTGAGGGTGTTGAAACACTGGAACAGGTTGCCCAGAAAGGTCGTAAATGCCCCATCCCTGGAAACATTCAAGGTCAGGTTAGATGGGGCTCCGAGCAACCCAATCTAGTGGAATATGTCCCTGCTCATTGCAGGGGTGCGGACTAGATGACCTTTAATGGCCCCTTCCACCCCAAACCATTCTACGATTTTAACATGACCAGAAACAACTTTTCAGCTTGCATAATTCAATTTATTACTTTTCTAACTTCATGTCAAACATTTAATCTAATACCAGCTCAGTTCAGTGGAAAACTTCAGGTCAGCAAGCAATGACTTCAACAGAAGGGCCCATCTGCTTCAGATTAGGTATGAAATAAATAGCTTGCAGAATCAAAGCCAAAATAGCTGCATAGGTAAGGCCCTCAAGTATGGAACAATTACCTTGTCCCCTGGCCTGGGGCATGTTTACCAGCTTACTTTATAAAGTTAGGATCTAATTTATTTAGAATTAAGCATACATTTGAGTACATCTGCTTATAAAATGACCTAGTTTTTGAAAGAATGTAGGTCTCCAGTAACATATAACAGACATTTAGAGTGGAGAAAGAAACCCTACTTCCACAGACTTCCTATAGACAAACTGACTCCAAGGGGCACAAAATTTCATCTAAATTCTTGGATATCAAATTGCTTTCCCAGGCTTGGATTAGTTGACTCTGCTACTTCTGCTGTTCTTTGCTCATCTGAAAGACATTTCCTTTTATGCTTATTCACTAATAGCATCTTGGAAATGCTCTTTACATGCACTTCTCTCCCATGTATGTTTTTTTTATTTTCCAGTGCTTTTATAGAACCATAGAATTGTCTAGGTTGGAAGGGACCTTTAAGATCGTCAAGTCCAACCATCACGCTCCACATCCTGTGCTTCCATCACTTTGGATTCATTGTTTATCTGATAAAGTCCCCAGAATGACCTTAGAATGCCAAAACACAACTTCCTCACCCCCCAGTACATCGTTCCCTTCCTTCAACATCTGGGTCTTCACAATTCAACATACCTATCTCAGCACGCCTCAGACAGAAAAATGCTTTTACGGAAAGGGAACTGAAATACAAGCACAAAATAGCACATATCCACGAGTAGCTTGAAGGCAGGACTTGTGTCACCTAATCAGAGTCATCTAAAGAATCAGCATTTAGTGCAAGATCTGTGTACAGAATGGAAACAGAACTTTGCAAAAGACTATTCATTCCACCTAGTGTTTAAGCGAGATCACTCTGAGGTTTACCTTCCTCCACAAGCTACTGCAGGACCTCAAACTAATAATTTGGATTAGGGACCAAACCTCTAAGTAGGTGGTTGTCTTGATGTCAGTGGGTGTCTAAATCTTGAGCCCTGGGCTAAAGGGAATGCCTATCTACAGACATGCAGGGACAGGACATTAGCTTACTGCGCGTCTCATGTTCAGCAGCTGCTTGTGCATCTACAACTCCTCACTGAAGTAATACACACACACAATGTCCTTCATAGGTACAGAACCAGCACCAAATTCTGGCATTCTTAATCCCAAATTAATCCTTTAACCACATTCCCATCTCCCCATCTTTTAATTTTCTCTTTTCCCTATTGCCAGTTCACATTTTAAAGCCCAGGAACCGGAAAAGTAAACACCAGTGTATTTTCCTCTCAGCCCTCCCCTGGCCATTTGCACCCGCGCTGCTTTTGTTCTTTGAAACAGAAAAATCATAGGACACTTTAAAAATTTAAGAAATCTTATGCAGTCTTCTGAATTTATGTTGACAGAATCCCTCTAGTTGCTAAAAAAAAAAAAGAAAATCTAGAGCGATTTAATCCAATGCATTTGCAACACTCGATAGCATGCAAGTATGGATGACATGCAGAAAGCTTCCTTTCAAGGTACAGCGGAGAAAGTGATAATCCCCCTTTTTGTGGTGCTTGCATACATGATACACAAGGAGATGGCATGGCTGTCCTACAGGCTTTTTCATTTCATTCTAATTTCATTCACGCTCATTTTAGGGACCAAAATCGTTCCAAAGACTGGAGCTGAAAAATTAGTAATGTCCCATCTGGAGCCTAGAGTTAAGTAATGCAAATAGTAAAGTGGGAGAAAAAAACATACAAATAAAAAAGCTATGTTAACCTTCTCACATGACAGGAATAGCACAGTCCCCATCATATTTCCCATTGAAGATGAAAGCAACTAAATATGCACCAACATATTGGATTTCTCCCCCCCATTCCAGCTTTCCCACTGGGAATCGTTAAACATTACTTCCTCAATATCACACTGAGGAACGATTACTGCATGTAGAGCCATAGAGCTGCAATATTTCAACATACCTACTAGCTCAGAAGAGAAGTTGCAATGTAAAGATATTATTAGAAAGGGAGTTAAGCCGCCTTACTGGAAAAATACACTGTGACATCAGCCTGAATCAACATTTTCCTGGTACTCGCTGGGTTTAGTCTGAGACAAACCCTCAGACTCTTATTTTCCTCACCTTACAATCTGTCCTCACATCTGACTTCATTCTTCAGTAGTCCTAGAAGTTTGCTTTTGCTCCCTGCCACAGGCTACCGACCTTCCATCGCAGACATCCATCTCTTCTCCCCAGCACACACGCGCCTCGAGAGCACTCCTGCTTTCCCCTACACAGGGAGCAGCCATCCTGCTGCTTCTCCACATGCTGTATTTTATTTTTTTTATTTTTTTTTGTCCTAGAGCTTCAGATCCCCCATGAAACAGCAGCAAGTCTTTTGGCTTTAAAGGATACCTTTAAAAGCAGACATTCCCACAGCCTTCGCTTTCAAAGGCTGGCTGAACAGCAGAGAGAAATACTTCAAGAATGGAAGGGAATAAAAAATTAGCATGTTCTATCTGTTTTAATAATATGGAAGTTACGTTTATAACCTTTCCCCACTTAAAAGATAGGCTTTAAAATACACCCCTGCAATAGTTAAATGAGTGCTAGCTTAGAGAACGGGTATAAAACATCAGCGTTTGGAACGAGAAGAAATCGGTAGAGGTTTTATTGCTAAAAGGTCAACAACACTTACAAAGAGATTCAATCTTTAAAGCCCTGCAGAATTTCATTTAAAAACTAAAACACCATGGGAGAAAAAAAAAAAAAGAAAAAGAAAAGCGCTGAAAATGGGAATCTGCGAGTAGTTTCTCACTTGGTGACCCCACGTTGGGAGTGCTGTCACAGAGCGTATGCTCACTGCCACCTACAGACAGAGAGCAGCTCATGCAGAAGCTTTCCCTGCACCCAGGATGTCGCGATTCCCAAACATCAGCCACTCAGCACTCCTTCAGGAGTGTGCTAGCTCAGCTCTTGCGCTGGAAGGCTGATAAGGCGTTCAGAAACTCTACACACGTTCAAGATTGGCTGTGACAAGAGTAGCAAGGAAAGCACAAGAGACAACAATGGTGTTGCACTTGATGCATCTATTGGCAACAGACAATAGTACAGAAGAATACCAGATCCTCTTAAAATACACTCTAAATTGGAAAAAATAAACAGTTCTTATATGCACACGTATTGTAATCATGTCTAAGGCTGGTGAAAATTGACTGGTAGCATCATCGTGGAAAACGGAGACAAAGATTTTAAGTGGAGGGAGCTGAAAAGAAAACAGGGACAACTGCGTTACGGCAACATGTGATAGCACCGACACCTTTCCTACAAGCACCGTCTTTCCTTTCTACAGCAAGATGAAACACAACTTCATGCAACGTAGCCAGCGCACACGTGGAATATTGCCATCATCTTCCCTTCAAAGCAACACATTCAACAGCATGATCAAGTTCCATGCAACTTACAAAATAAGAATGTAAGAAATGAGAGTTGATGATGAATTAAGGAAGCCCTAATTAAAATATAACTTGTAGAAGAGAATGATTTAGAATTCTGCCTCCAGACGAAGATAAAGGCTTTGAAAAGCAAATAGAAAGCACAATTTCAAAATCATTCCAGCATTATAATTTTCCCCAGTTAGAAATAAAATTGGGATGAAGTTTCAGACAGAAACTTTTCTAACATTTTTAATGAGCATTTCAAACACTCTTTGCAGAACGTGCCCTTTTGTTTACTGGTATGCTTAAGTACTTCAAGGTTCTTTTTCTTCCCCCAACAAGTGACATGCAGCGTTTAAATTTTCATTTCATTAGGTTAAAATATGTCAGTTTAATGAGATTTTGCATAGATCAGAGAAATAAAGGCAACAAAATTGAATCAAAAGTTTGAATCAAAAGTGTAGAGCCTTTAAAATAGCACAGTTATTGTCAAGATCCTACAGCAAGAACATTTTCATGAAGAACAGTTACCGAGAATATTACACATGTTGAAATAAATATATACATAAAAAAAAAGTATGTGTGTAAGACTGGTGGAGCATTTACTTTAACTCTATTTGTAGAAAAGGCCACCCTTGCATCTGTTTTTGTTTAATATAAAGGTACTATTACAAATTAATTGAAAACCGCTTATTTCCTTGGAAAATTAGATTTATCGAACACATCTAAGACAACAGCATTTTCTTTCATTGTCAGCTTCACACTGCTGAAAACATGGGTTACCATATCATCTGTAGGACTGGTATACTGCAGATGTGCAGTAAATCCTGACAGCTCCTTGAAAGTGCTTGACCTCCTCAACACAAGATGAAAGTGCTGGGCTTGTGTAGCAACAGCATGAGAAAAAACAATGTCCAGATGCGAGACTGCCACAGTTGTCCTTCCTAAACCATTTTCAGGTGCAAACTTCCAGGCACAAATTAGTCTAGCAAGGTTGCACATTGACCAACTCTGAAAATTAAAATACTGGTAGCTGTATTACTCACACTTATCCAAACAAAATAATTTTTATAGCATCCTCAAAATAATAAACTTAAAGCTATTCACCTGACGTGCTCTCAGTCCCGAGTATAAGAAGGAGCACCCCACAAAAACTTTACCACAAACGAAGGATGGATGAACATGTGTAATGGAATTTGCAAGTTCAATCTGTACCATCTATGATGCACTCATTTCCCTTACGTAGCAATTCCTTACGTAGCCTCGCAGGGTGCTCCAAGTCATCCGATTCCTGGACTATGTAACGGCCATACTTGGAGATGTGTACAGAAAGGTAAAAGTTTCCATTAGCTTAAGATTTTTAATTTATTCTTGAGACCATAGGAAGTTTGAATCCCTGATACAGCAGAGCCCCTGCTCCATTTCAGTTTGAGGAGATCATCCTTTCAAAGAGTTGACTATCTAAACCCTCATGTTGATCAGGTCTAGGTTAGATTTCGGCATGCTTCCGTAAGGGCAGAAACGGGCTGTGCTTAATAAGCAAGCTCATCTAGGGAAGAATCCCATGGGTATATCCCCCAGATACAGCAACATTACTAAGTAAACCTGCATCTAGGAGGATAAATCCCCACTAGATGTGAATCTGTCCTACCAACCAGATCCTGCTGACATGCAGGAGAAAGAAACACAAGGTAAATCTCAAACCACAAAATGCATAATTAAGATGCTTCCCCTGCAGGAAAAGGGCTTTGATAGGTGTGATGGGATCAAGGGAGGAGAGCGCACTCTGAGGCTAACCATCCCATACGCTGGGTTTGGATTGAAATGGAACATTGTGGTTTAGAGAGGTGCTGTTTGTTAGATTTTGGGAGTTAGCAAAAGCCTGACTGGGAGGTACATACAGATTTTCCTTCCTTTCACAAACTCTAGTGTGCGTTAATATACCTGCCATGCCAAAAATAGAGATATAAACTCCAACTCAGTCATCTTAATTTCTATCCACAAGAAATGCACCGAATGATATGGGAGTAGAGCTGGGGAAACCCAGCCAGACTCCAGAAAGCCAGGAGCAGCTATACACGTGCAGTCATAGCTGGCACAGCACCCAGTTTAACAGACTAGAAGGAAAAAAAACCCAAACAGTTATAAAATAACATTTTACCAGGTAGAAAGGGCTGTATTTTATTGAAGGAAGCTAGAAAGCACATCAGTCTTTTCTCATACTCCTCTAGTTACTGTCTTTACCATGTAATAAAATTGTCAAGTTTTGGCTATAGAGAATTTTCTGCCTCTCCTGTCAGCCACTATAACCTATAAGTATTTCAAAATATACCCTATTTATCTCTGTTCCTCTTTAAACTGTACAGCAGTATGGAGAAGCACTTAGGAATCACATACTATTTTGTACCTTTAATGAGCTGCAGAGCATTATAAGCATATGCATACACATCAACTCCATCGGCCTCATTAAGTCTTAAAAACATTTATTTCTGTTGAAGGAAATTAAAAATATGGAGTTCACTGATGAAAGACTTAAAATTGAAGCGTGATAATTAACCTGGAGGTGGCTTCTTGCTAAACTGACTGTATTGCTCCTGGAATACAAACCACTGTCCCCCAATTACCAAACGCAGCACTGTGCCACGAAGACTCGGCAGCTCAGCACCGCATCTCCAGCATTCCACTGACAGCCCGGGAGATGCGCACACGCACAGCTCCACTAGGAATCAAAACTTCCACTTCCCCAAAAGATAGTGCTAATAACCATCTTACCATGATCAAATGCCTCAAGTCGTGTACACCGCACACAGGAACAGAAGCACTTGTGTTACAATGGACAAGATGCTGAGTTAACACAAGGGCAACGTTGAAAAGGTGTTTAGTTTCTGCTTAAGTTTGTCCAGACAACTTGGGGGCCTCTTTTTTTCCTTTTTTTTTTTTTAAAGAAAAGTTCACACTGGGATTCTGGGAAAGTACTATACACTCAGCCAACCTTACCACTTCCTTAATGTCATTTTTGGCATTGAACTTGTGGCTTTTTCTGAAGTCATTCACAGAGGACCATCAAATCAAATTTCTTTTGTCACACAAAGTATTTCTTTTAGTCTTTCCTCATCCAAACAAGTGAAGAAAAGATCATGTAGTATATTCCTTTTTGAGGCTTAGGTTGGCTTTTTTTGGTCTTTTGATAGTTGAATAAGGACTGTGTGCTGAAATAAAGCTCATGACCCAGCAAGAATGCTGTGCACTGGTATTCAAATGGAAAGACAACTCTGGCACATCTCCACTGATTATCGAGTGTTTTTGTAGCAGATAACATTCATTGAGTACTCTACACTTTTACATAAAAGATTAATCCAGAATTCACAAGTAAAGGTTTTTTTGTTTGCTCTTGCTGTATAACCATTTCCTCAAGAATTCCTGTGGCTCCTCGGTCATATTCCTTCACCAGATTTCTAGCTATAAATCATTAAATACACAATGCTCTCCTAAAACCCCATTTCTCTGAGGTGCAAAATACCAAGTACCAAACTTTCCATTGCTAATCCAGGTTTGCATTGCTAAGACAGAAACTGAGATTAACCAACACCAGCTGTGAAATTACTTTATTTCTAACCAATCAATATGTAATAGACGATTAAGTTACCATAGAATGCTTTTCTCATCTCCTAAGAGCAATCATTTGACATGAACTGTGTAACGGAAGCCAGTTCACAAATACAAGTTCACATAAGGGTAGAAGGAACTCCAGCAAAAAAAAGGAAAATTTGCTAATTTGTCTGTCAGAATAGACCCAATGACTTCAAGGTAAAAAACCAACTATATACTAGAGACAGGGAGAAATGGCATTTCAGCTGCTTTTTTGCTGCTAAAGATTGGGCTAGAAAATTTTCAGAAGTGGCAAGCAAGCATTGAATTCCACAGGACTTCATAGTTATGAATAAGCATAGTTTGTATTTCATGCATTTTACCTAGAATGACTGATGAGTATATTTGACACTAAATGAACCATGATCATGTTCGTCAAAATAGTGAAGTCTTATGAGAAACCTCATTACAGTACTCCTAATCAAATATTTGAGAAGACTCAGGTTGTCTTTCACGAGAATGACTCTTGCCGTTCTCAAATACCAAAGAGTCTGGAGGAAGAGAGTCACCTTCCCAGATTTAAAGCATCAGATTAGAATTGCCAGCATGTACTTTACTGGGAAAAACAAAATATCTCTGTTTTCCGGTGTGCAGAAGAAATTCAGATATTGAACTCTTCTGTATGAATCTCAAAGACCTTCTACAGCAAGATTTTTCTGTTGACACATAGTAGGACAGTTCTTTATTCTACATTTGTGGATTCATTTAGAAAAGGAGAGTTAGTCTTTAAAATACACTTTGTTCTGCAAAAGACAAGCTAGAGGTTTAGCACAGACAATGAGAGTTTGTTCCATGCTCTGTTTGGGACACACAGTGTCCCAAATTGTTTTATACAACGTAGTTGGAAATTTTTAGCTGAGATGCTCTGGATCAACTGTGAAAACCTCCAAACCACAGGAGTCCTCACCGATGTTATACCCTGCTTCCAATGGAAGATTGCAGTTTGGATTAGACAGAGACACGCAGGTCCTCATCTGCAGCATCTCCAAGGAGTACTGCTCTGTATTGTCAGGGTTATCACCTCACTGGCACATTTTCCCCACCTGTCTGCCTCCTGTGCAGGAGGGTTATATTACTTCTGCCAGGCTAACCTGCCCATGGCATGAAACAAGCGTTTAAAAAAAAAAAATCCATGCCATTTTGACCCTCAGGGAACAGGAGACCTTTTCAACATAGGATTTTAGAGGACGGTAAAGGGAACAGGCAGCTTTTCATTCCATTTTTCAAAATATCAATATTTTAGAAAGTTTAGTTTTCTTACAGCAGAATAAAGAAAAGTTACGCTGACTCTACTTAGCTCTTTAGTTGTACGGTTGCATGCTGCCTAATTTCTTGTTCTCTAGACATTTTTTCCTGTCTCTTTGACTTTACTCCTTCTTCCTTATCTGATTACAGCAGCTCATGCCAATAGTAGGAGAAAGCACATCGTGCCAGAGCGCTCATTGTGATGCCAAGGAATTTAAGTTACAGATTTGGATTCCTAAGACCATGAAAACTTGACACCAGAGCAGACTGCCTGTGGCAGAAATAAATGTTGAACTTTGGACCCCTTGGTGGTAAGGGGGAGAACGTAGGGGACAGAAGGGACATGCTGAGAAATGTACAGATGGAAAGATGAGGGAGTGAACTATAACCCCTTCCTTTTTACAGTTACTTTCTAGAAACCATTTTTATCCTTAGAGCTAATTTAAGACCATTTTATGAGAAGGGAACCCAGCAGTTTACTTTAAGTTATCTGATTTTAGGGTTACTAAAAAAAGGCCCAGCTGTGGCGCCTGAACTGCATGCTCTGCCCTTTTAGGGCCATTCTAGATTCTAGTCCTGGCCTTAGTTGCCACAGCTATTCAGAAACAGCCATTAAGTAAAGACGTGCACACAAAGTTTAAGAGTTGAGAGGTCAAGCTTATGGCCTCCTCTGTCATTGAGGAAGAGCCCAGTCCACCTGCAGTTTTCCTGCTGGAGGTCCCAGCAAGCACAAGCAGACTTCTTCAGGCCCTGGGGCATGGAGTAGAGAAAGAAAGAAGCAGTGCACTGCAGCCTTTTGATACATCTGACCTTTTCTAGGTCTTGGATGTTGACTTTCTCCTGGATTCAGAAAGGAAGACTAGTAAATGCCAGAATGGTTTTAATGCTATTAATTAGATTTAATGGTATTATCAATCATTTCCTTCAATCGCTTCCTTCTTGGTCTTGTGCAGCCTCATAACGTACATCAGGAAGACCATTCTTAATGCATATTCACAGAAGCAGCACTCTAATAGAGGTTTGAAGCTGCTTTCCCAAAAGACACAGAAAGACTACAGTAACACAGTAGATGATCACTGGACTCCTTCCATTAAGCTGCTGCATTTCAAGTTGCCTGATGTTTTGAACACATTAATGGATGGTATTCCAGACATAGGTTGTGGTAGCAAGTTGTGATTATTTACTGCTTTCCTACAAGGGAAGTTACAGAACATGAAGGCACGGATGCATAAATTGATGTTGGTAATATCACTCCCAAAGATTATGGCTTCCAGATGGAACGAAGATCAGACAGTATTTCTCTATTAGCTGATAAAACACATTAGTCATCATTCATTAATATTTATCACACTAATTCACACTTCAGGAGACCAGACAGAGAAGCATCATACAAGCTGACAGGAGTAGCCTCAATTCCTGCAACCTTATGGACAGAGAGGCAGCTCCAACGGTGTCTAGAAAATTCCTGGTACAGGAATTACAGATGAGAAAAATGCCAATGGCTTAAAAGGCTGTTGCTATCCTGCTGCATGAGGAATGTTTATTACACTAAACGCTGTTTAAATGTGGGATTCAATTTTAAACAGTCAGAAAGAAACTACCAGGTATACATTGCTGACAGAATAGTAGACTAATGCAAGTTATTTGTTTTAACTTCTTGAAGAGTTTGCCACTTTATTAGATGTAGAGAGAAGACTGAAGACATAGATTTTCTAAGACACCCACAGTTCGCTTAGAAGCTTTTGCCAAATACCGGGAAGATAAAAGCCATACTGTAGCATGGACATGATCTAAAATAGTATACATTACACAGACTGGTGAAAAAGTCACTGTGCAAATAGCATTGATGGTTCAGCCTATGGTATTTCACCTACCTGGCCAAATACATTGTATTCATACTAACACATGGTTGCATGACCTCCAGCTAAGCCCAGGATGTCAGAGTAATGCGCAGAGAAAGGTTTTTCCTTCCTGAATACAATGACAATGGGAAAAAAATAATCTATTGGCAACATGCTTCGGTAGTTAGAAATCACCTGCCACATGCTTTTTGCTGTTCCTTAGGTACCATGTCCTGCTGAGTCCGGTGCTGCATGAAAGAAAAAGGCTCAGACGGTCAGTTACACTAAAAGAATAAAATCAAATTATAGAAGTAAGCTACTATGTAATGTAGCAGCCAGTCTCACACAGAATTTTTGTGAGCCTGGCTCAAGAAACACTCTAGCGCCAGAATGTATATGGACAAATAGTAATGAGCCATGCTCTAGCTAGACAGCTGTATAACTTTCCCTCTGTCTAGATTTTCCTGTTGTCAGTTTGATTAATGGAATGTCTTCATGTTTATCTGCTTTTGGATATCTTAAATCTCAACAAGTCCATTTCATGTTTTTGCCACCAACATTTCCAGCAGATTTCTTCTAGCATGTCAGAATGACAGATAAGTTCCTGCAGCCAACCTTGTAGAGAGCTCATTATTGTTTCAGACTTCTGTACTCACCCTGGAGGTCCTCTGTACAAAGGCCTCCAGAGTTTTAGGTCGTTTTAAAATCTATGTTGAGTAAAGGTGTCATTTCTCTACTAGACAAAGCTTTGGAGCAAAGGTCAAGACCACATTCTGAATTTTATACCGTTTTATATCATCAGTCGACATACTAAGTAACAAGAACAGAAATAACTGCAATAAACAATAAGTAACCCAATGCAGCACACACTTGATCTATTTTATTTATTTGTATGGTTGACTGCTCTATGTTGGAGTGCCATAAAGTTATTTACGAGATAGTTTTATTATTTTTCTTCTGAAACTTTCAAGCTCTCACGGGCAGCACAGCAACATTATCAGTACACATTTTTAATTCACTTGTAAAACATTGCTGGTTTGAAGCTAGCACACAGTAATTGCTTTCAGTGTCTAAAGAGATAATTTTGAGAAAAGCACAACTGAAATCCCTTGTACTAAATTCCAAATAAACTAATTCTTGCCCTCGCTATGGATTTTTATCTGCAATAGTGAACTCAACCAAGCTCCAGTGTAGTTGTATCAGTAACAGGGGTTTATCATCATCGTTTTCACATTGAATAAGCAAATTTGTGACTGAGCAATGAGGTGGCAGATTGATCAACCACATGGAAGAGATCATATCCTGCCTCTGCTCCACACTGGGCAATTGTTCTTTAATACATCTTTGATTGTCCCCTTTTCCCTTCACCCCTAACAAGGCCTTCCAATATCCTTTACCTTAAATTTCTGTATTGAGCCACAACTCTGTACTGGAGAGCTATTTGGTGTACTGCCCTGGGGTGGCTTAAAGGAAACTCTACTCAGAGGCACAAATGACTCATTGCTCTCCGGGGGATGCAGGCACGGAATTTACTTGGGAATTTTGCCTTTCTAAGGAAAGAGAACAAGCATCTCAGGTACTTCTGCTGCTCCTATATATTAAAAAAAAAAATCATGGTTCATATTTTAAAACTTGTGATGCTGGTCTACAAGTTTGGGAGCAGGAAGAGGGTATTTTGGGGTTCTTTGAGTTCTAGGGCTGTCAGTTTAACTAGTTCCTACAACTGACAAATTTCATGTAATAGGGTTGCACAAATTTCTTCCTCAAACTCTCCAGAAAATGAACAATGGTATTATTTATAAACGTTCAACACCAAGATGAAAAAACCTTCCCCACGATAGAGAAGGAAAATATTTAATAGCCTTCATTCTGAAAAGTGATTGCCACTTTCCACAGTGACTTTTTTCTCATCTAGTTGACAGGACACAATACTTAAATGAGAACATCTGCAGCATTCTTTCAATACTCTGGGGAAAGCATGAAAAGCAATATGTTAGGGTAAGAGTATAAGCAATGGGGATTCTTTCTTTGCAACTCAGTCAAAAGATGTTGCGTGTAGGCATCTTTAATTTTTAAAAATGAATTTATTTATAATTGTTAAAGAAACCAGCTGTTGCTAGCGTATCTCTGCTTCAAAATCCTCTGAGTTTAGCAGTTGGAAGCTGACATACTTATTCCATTAATTTAGATGTCTGTGAGCATTTCCCATAGAATAATTGTGCTGCATAATGCATGACTGCTCATTCTCGGGTAACATCAGTTGAAAAAGGAACAAGATGGGGAGGGGAATGGGCAATGGTGTGGATAGAGTCTAAGAGTGTCAGTGCTGCTGTCATAGGACTTAAGTTGATATGGTCCTGCCTAGGTCTCTAAATGATCATCAGTGTTCCCTTTTGGTTTATATTAGTCACAGCATCCCATCTTTTTTTATAGTCTGGATCTGATTACTTCCAAACTTGAGATCTGTCTTGAAAAAGGACATACAGCAAACCAGTATCCAAACCACAGATCAGTTACCAATTGTCTGCCTAACCATCATTTACTTCCTCAGGGAATTCTGTTTCCAAAGTGATACAAAATCTAGGAAACAGCTTGCTGAATGCATTTGGTTTTGGTACTCAACGCAGAAAAAAGTTTATGGGAAAAAAACCCACTTCCTGAAGGCTGATCTTATCTCCGCCTTTTTCTTGTTGTCTCCCAACGTTCCTTCTGGATCTGTTGAAGAAATGGCTTCCCAAGGATATTGTAAGACCCTGGACAGTGGGCTCTCCAAAAGAGGTGGTCATTTGCACAAACTACAGTTCTCTCAGCTAAAGCCAAGGCCCAGAGACTTCCAGGCCATGACGCACATTCCCTGCCCCGCCCCCCCCGCCACATTATGGCTATAAGCACTCAAACTAATCATACTCCAGCAGAACTACTCTTCATCCCTCGCCTATCAGAACAGCTTCTTTTAGTTGAGTCCCACACAAATGTCAGGTGTAGCAGGGCTCCCATATTGGTATCGTGCCATACATACCATAATAAAGAAATTAAAAGGCTTGCACAAGGAATGAGAATGCTCATTAAACTGTATTTATGATAGCAAGCTGTGTTCATCTACTTACGCCTAAAAGTCATCTAGAAGGTCCTTGCTGTCTTACCATCCCTACGTGTTTCTACACTGAAAGGTTTAACAGAAGACACTTAAAATACCTGAGTTGGTATAGACAATGTTTCTACTTGACCTTGCTATGAATCATACAAGCTCTCTTGGCAGACATTATCCAGTAGGAAATATCCCTGGCCTTTTGGGCCATACGAGGTGCAGAAGGTTGCAGATTAAGGCCTCTCGGCAGGTCAGCCTGTTCAAAAAGAGGGTCACAATGCCATGGGAACCCATTAAAGCCTCCCAGTGCTAGTGTTAACTTGCAGAATGGATCAGAGTGCAGAAGTGCTGCACTCTGATTTCCAGTGTGGATGCTATCCCTCCTCTCAGCCTTGCTGCTCAAAAACAAGCCAGTATTAGCATACAATTAAACAATGCCTCATATCTATGAACAACTATGAACCACCCGTTTAAAAAACAACATCAATGTACCAACTGCAGGACTTCTTTTGCTTTAATCCAACATTCTAGGTGTTTTACACTGACTGACCCAAGAAATCAGGTAGTGTCAGCAAACATACAGTCCTGCATCAACACCAGCGTTCCCCACGGCTCTCAGCACAGATGTGAAAGCAGTGAGAACATCAAACTCATCTGTTTGGAGTCATCCCTCAGGTGCTCTCAGTTCAAGAAGAACCTGTTCTTGCAATGGGCTATTTGTATGCTATCAAGGCGAGAAGTAAATTAACTGAAAGCTTTTATTAGAACAAATTTTGGGTAACTAAAGACGTTAAATGGAGATACTACTAACAGGAGCACAGAAATTGAAAGAGGTAAGAGTGAAAGATATCAAGATTAAGGAGTGAAAGATTGGCCTTTTATATTTGAGAATTGGTAAAATGGATTAAAACCATCCTTTCTGCCAGGGAACTGTATCCTTTATAATAGCAAAATCCATACTACTTTTCAAAAAACCTTTGCAAGCCACTTTGTGAACTCAGAAACACGTAACTTCTCATCCCATACAGGTAGCTGCCACTTCTCATTATCATTAATCACAGCATAAGGCCATAAGAAAAGAGTCAGTGGCACCAAAGGATTTGCCTCATAGATCAAATTTGGCCAGGCTGATATAAGCACTCCGATCCATCCATTAGCTTTAAAAGGATGTAGTCATAGGCTACAAATCTGACTATCACTAATAGAAAAAGAATCAACGAGAACACATTTTTCATGTGTTTTAATACACACTGTATAAATTGAGGTGAACACAGCCAGTGAGAGAAACAGAAGTTAAGCATCTAGTGAAAGTGCGTGAAGAAATAACATTTTTGCACGCACACCCTAAAGCCACCTCACAACATACACTGGCTCTTGTTTGTATGCAGATTTAGTGTTTGTTTTATTTAAACAGAAGCGGCAAGGAAATTCTGAAGAATTAGAGACCCATCAGCTCTTAGTCTGCACTCTGCAGTATTTCACAGTACAAAATAATTGGTCCAGTGTGATACTATCAGTAGCTAGAGACCTGAAAGTCCTCTTCCCAGTAAGACTTTCAAACTGCTT
Source organism: Charadrius vociferus (assembly GCF_000708025.1). NCBI lineage: Eukaryota > Metazoa > Chordata > Aves > Charadriiformes > Charadriidae > Charadrius > Charadrius vociferus. The sequence continues at coordinate 1,083,037 of NW_009650091.1, forward strand.
TTCTGTAATCAGTCGTCTTCTGAAGACAAACACAATTCTACCCCTATATACAGTATTCAGTAACTATAATAAAGTTTCCCCTTTGATGACAATAGTAACAACTACGAATTTAAGCACTATAGATAACCACTCTGCTCTTCATAATTAAACATGAAAATGAAGAGCCACCAAAACAGCTGTAAGAAATAGTCATGAACTGGCATGACAGCAGGAA
>NW_009650091.1:1083318-1192103 GCF_000708025.1 Charadrius vociferus
TGCTCGAGAACGAAATGAAACCACCTTACATCAAATATATGATACAGTGGAGTTAATACAGAAGCTCTACAGTGAAAGCAGGGCAGAGTTAACCACAAACAAATCACATGCTCATCACATGCACAAAGGGAAGATCATTAAAGAGAGAAGTTACTACATGGGAGAACACAACACAAAACCACAGGAGAGTCTACAAAGGAGAGAAAATATATCATATCAGAATCTAGAGTAGTTTCAATTAGAAATAGAAAATATCTTCAAAAATAGTTTTAAAACATTCTCATGGACTGAGGGTCTGCAGCTATACCATTTCATAAAGAGTAACCCGCTTTAAAAAAAACTTATAATATTCCCCCTTATTTCAGTACTTCAGCACTTATTATTAGCATTACCTACAGTGGTTTATTCAGTATTGCTAATTATCTTCACAACTGTCCTGTGGAGCACAACAGTTTTGGAGATGGTCATATTTCCCCTGTGCTTTGGACACTTATTTCTTTGAAGATTTTTCCATTCATTGAGGAACCATAAAGGAAATTTTTTCTTAGGAGTTACTCTCATTTTTGTGGTAGTACAATTTTTTTCTGTGGAAAAAAAGTCACACATGAGCAAAAGTGTTTAGTTTTGTATATCAATAGATCAAAAGTGCTTTGAGTATTGAATACTGAACTCTGCCTGAATTACATCAAAATGGAACAGCAATTTACATGTTTTATTCCACAGGATATTTAATACCCCCATCCCAGGTCTAGAATGCCCCAGATAGGTTTTTATGTTTTGGGTTTTTTCATTTAAAAAAAAAAAAAAATCAACATTTGAATTATTCTCAGAGTTTCTCTGTTAAGATTGATCCATGGTCCATGATTTTTAGTACAAAATTGACTATATCTACTGGAAAAAATGGATTAGGTATTCTCCAGAGTGAATTTGTTTTCATTTTAAAATGTTGGTACCCAGGATTAGAAGCCTATCATTTCCTCCTCTTGGTTTACTACTTGTATTCATCAGTATGAATTGTGTATCATATAAATTTATGGCAATTCTAAAGATGAGCATCAGGAAAAAAGTCGTAAGTGGATGTCAGTGATTTTATTGTTGTTTTAAAGAACACTATAAAGAAAGAAGAAAAACAAATCTAATTTCAGGTCACACACCAGCCTACCCATCTGACATAGTTACCTACTGGCTGACAAAAGAGCCAAATATTTGATCTGTAAATTCTCCCCCAGAGGTTTACACACAAAGAAGCCCCAAGATCTCTAGTAAGGGTGCAAAGGAGCCTCCTTTAATGCACACCACCAGTGGCAAAACTCTAGTTTCAGGGATGTTTCCTCTCCTCCCAGACAACCAGAGAGTGTCTGACAGTTAGATCATGAAATTGAGGCACCCCTTGAAGCAGATTTGGGCTCTGCCTTTGACTTTGGAGGGGCCAGGCTTTAACCTGTGTCTCACAGGAGCTTGCTTGTCAGTGTATTAGCCACAACTCTTTCAGCAGTTTCAATACCAATTTCAATAAGGAAGCAAGTTTGTCCTCCTCAGCCTGGTACGCTGCCTGTCCCCTGACCCTAGAGCTATAAACTGTTTTGAAACTTTTCACTAAAGATACTGTAAGTCAAACTCGGGACATAGTGCCAGATAAAACCTAGGGCACAAGACCAAGCTCCGGCCCAGACTAAGCGCTCTGCACACCATCCCAGGAAAGCAAAGTTTCAGCCATTAGTTGAAGTAGAGACTTCCAACTCTTCCTTCAAGTAGAGAGAGGTCTGTACTCCACCCGTTACACAAAACCCTCTACGTTGAGTGCATCCTATCTATGGAAGTGATTCCTGACTACAGAGAGGAACAGAAATTAAGAAATAGATCATTAGGGAAATAATGAAATAAAGCTACCCTAGCAGAACACTAAGAGAATCATATCTGCATTAATGCTGTATGTGGATACAGTATATTTTCAAAGATCTCCTATATAGTTGCAAATCAAATGTTCACTTTCAAACAGTGACATTCATTCTTCAGGACTTTTTTTTTAAATACCCAAGTTCAAATTTGAGCTGGAATACATACACAAGTGATGGGAGCAGGCTTTAAAAAAAAAAAAAATCAAAAGAGCACATTACATATGACCAGAACTACATCTAGCTGACATATTACAGACCTGCCTCACCACGGCAATTTTAGACCAATGGTCTCTGCAACGTTAAAAAAAAAATACATCTTCTCACAGGATGAGAAAGCGTGGAAGAGACATCGCACAGTAAGTTTTCTCACCAACATCACAGAATTACCCCTTTTCCACAGGCATTCACTCAGAGCACACACACATGTAGATGATGGACATGACCTATGCAATTCAATTCTGGCTTTATCCTAGCAAAGGAAGACAGGCATTGGTTCCCTTATGCAAGGCAGCTATAAGATAATTGGACTGTCCTTTAAAAATAAAGGATAAAGCTGCTTTTTTTTCCCCCCACTGGGGTGGAATAGGTGATTCTTTGACTCGGAGCTTCAAAAGGCCTTTTTGACCAGTGGGCCTTTTTTGAACCTGAATTTAAATGCTTTTTGAGGAAACAAAAGTGATTTTAGTAGACTTCTCACACTTCAGACTCCGCAGTGAAACCATGATAACCTTCAGAGGAATTCATTGAAAGATGCAGATACTGCAATGGGGGTGACAAAAATGGGTAAGAATATTTTTTCTGTGGTGCTATTGTCTGAGTTTTCAATCGCTAGCCATGGCTATTAGCCTTTCCTATTTATACATTCTTCATTTCTAAATATTTCCCGTGAGCAAAATTTATTAGAAATCAGGTTCCACTTTTCATAGGGCTGAACAAAACATGCAAAGTTCCAATGCTATGATTAAAGCTCTGTTTTCGCAATATTAAAAAACTGCATGAGTAATTAAGCTTCTGATTCTACTGCATCATTATCAAACACAAAAATGCAAATTCCTTACAATTCCCAAAGTAATGACTGTGGAACCTGATCTGTTATTAATAAAGTTTCCCAGTCACCACTTAGATCTAAGATACAAATGTCACTGGATGTAAAAATCCATAAATAATGATAAAAAGCCACTGTTTCTGTACATCTTTGTTCTCTTACTGATATTCAGAAAAGCGTTAAGTGTACCAAATTTAATTCCTGGCTTTTTGTATGCACAGTAAAGATGTAGATAACATATCTGGTTTAAATCAGCAATATATGGGCACTCATCTGCAGCCTTTCTATAAATCAAGTGATGAGATTCAGCCAGTTAGTGTTATAAATCTAAGACACAACCTCCAAATAACAGATAAGCAATTCACTCTTACACAGCACACGCAGGAGGCATAAAATATTTTTGTCTGTGCAAATAGGTGATTTTTTTTTTAAATTAAAAATAATGACTTGCAAATTCTTTTTGCTCAAGTACAAGAAGCAGCAGAGTTTTCAAAGGAGGAGAACGGTCCACATTTGAAGGACTTCAGTATTGTCCTACTCAGCACTGAAAAATCCTTCATAGTTGATAATCTAGCTCCGAAATGGAGCCGGTGCCCGACATCCTATACACAGAATAAGGAAGAATCTTGCCCCTTCCTGCACTTCAGCTGAGATTTACACACTTAATATATCTCCAGCATAACCCTCGTGTGACTGTAGCAGCTGAGAAAACATTTATACCAACCACCCACATCTCAGAGTCAAAGCAACGCGAAAGGCAGCAGGAATATCTTCAAAATCACCCGGTGCAATTTGCAAGAGTTTGTTTATTGGAGCCCTAATTTTTCTGACAAGGGTAGGTGGGGGCTTCCTGGATTACTTCTTGCAGTTTAGGCTTCAAAGAGCACAAAAGCATTCTAGATTTCTAAGAGTTTTTTTCTTTTGAAGCTGGTTCCACTTGTATAAAATTACTTATTGTGATTGGCTACGTTTCACATGCAGAACAATAATAAAAGTATCACTACCATAACAAGAAAATAATAGAGTTCTGAGTTCAAGGCATTTTGGCTCCCGCGAACGACAAGGAATTGAAACTATGGCAAAATCAACTAGTAGACTGCCTGAAGTTAGAAAATACCCTTCCTCAGTAATTTTGTAGATGATGCAAGGGAACTAGTTTAGGCTCCAACAGTATGTCATGAAGATGTGTGTAGTATTTCCCTGTTACACAAAGCTTGAAACTGAGTGGATCACTGCTCCACAACTGAGATAAACACAAACATTGTAAAGCGCTGCTGCAGAAGATTTGCAGCATGAAGACCTAGAAAGCCATTTCCAATTTCTCCCCCTTATGACGCAGAAAACAGAACAAAGCAGAAACAGCAAATTACAAAAACATATTTGGGTAAGACATTTCTATTTGTGTGCTTTACACCATTCGCATCTAAAGAAGTCAACTTTGATGTTGTTGTCCTGCCATATTTCACCTTCAGTGTCATCAGTTTTAAAAAGTGGGCTTTGACATTCTTATGTGCTAATTAGCAAGTAATCGAAGTCACGGAAGCTTAATTTCATCATTTGTCAAGTATTTTTACTCCTAACTGAAGGAATGCAGGATTGAGGCTTGCTGACACTAACTGCTTTGTAAAGACTAAAGTAACAATGACATGGCATATGCCTGCACCTTACTTTAACATCAGCCATAAGTCTGTTCCCTTCCAAGATCTGCGGAGTTGGGAATTGTTAAGAACATGTTCATCGCAGTGTCTAACTCATTTAGCTTACAAATCTGAAACAACTTGCTTTTCTGCCTTAGCAACGTGACAGAGGATAAATTAACAATACTAAGCTATGAGCAGGCATAGCTGTGCCATAAACCAAAAAGAACAGCTTACCTACGAGTGTTGTAGCTACAGCCTCCTAAATCAGTGAAAGCACTGCAAGAAACAAGACAACACAGTCTGGGTTTGTTTGGTTGGTTGTTGTTGGTTTATTGGGTTTGTTTTTTTTTTTTTATTTAAAGAAAGCTTAGCATCTTAAACAAGTGAGGAAGTTGAGGAATAAGAACTATTTTGATGCCTGCTTTGACACACGACATGTCACAAGGCTGAAGTCAAGCATTCCAAATGAGAAGACAATTGGGTTAGAATATGAACGACAGCTGGTCAAAAAGTTACTTGATTAAAAAGTAAGATTAGGGAGTAGGTCCAGTCTTAACTTCTCTCTGCTATATTTCTATTGAGAAGTGCACTAGGAACTTGTTTGCATAGGTGCACTTTGCATTTCATTGCTTCTCATTTCCTTATACACTGCAGTTCTGATTGCCAAAAATGGCTTTTTATAGTTGAGGGGAGTTTTTTAATCCTCTAATTTAAAAGAAACATACAGAGAGCTCAGCTAGCTCTAGCACTAGCTCATGATTTATTTTACAAGCAGTTTCACACAGCTCTTTACTAAACAGACGTTCTTTGTGCTTTATTACAAGTTTGCTCCATTGAGTCATGCTCTCTGTGGGATGTTGCGTCTATATTTTATTTTTCTCTGGCCATTAATTACTTTGTGGGCCTGTATCATGTCTCCCTCAGTCTCATTTATTATAACGGCGCCTGCTAGTGTTGCTCGAGTTAAGAGGCTGTCAGTATTTCCATTAGAAAACCCATCTCAGGGGTTTGTAAGTCAGCTGTAAAACTTTACTCCTGGCTGATGGTTGGCATACATGGCCACAGCCAGAAGGGCTCTTTCTTTTCTTAACATTAAATTGAGCTAGAAAAAAAAAAACCCTCCCTGTTTTAAAGTCATAGAATCAGACATGAGTTTTGACACCTTGGTTTTGAAACTCAGAAACAGCTTAATTTCTCTAAACCAAGTTCTGCAGGTTATTTGCTGATCATGTAAGGCAGTGCTTGCAAGTTTGGGTTTTTTAAAGGATTCAAGCCATCCTTCCACCTTCTTTTCTATCATTGAACTTCCATCCTCAACTCCTTGCCTCCGTCTGGACTAACAAGTCCAGGATCTGCTCCTCTGTAGCTGCTGCCATCTGAAACAGCTTTTGAGTACTCCTCCACATATCTGCCCTTCCATCTAAGTTCAACAGCAAAGATAAATTGCTCTCTTCTGCTTATATCTCTACAACCACCACGTTCACTTGCATTTATTAACTGTGTCTCCATTTTGAGCAGAACTGGTAGGAGGCAACCCATGAAAATTCCATACGCCAACACCTGATATCTTCTCAGTTTAGAATCAAAATGGGAACCCCAACAGCTTCTTTGTAAGGGCTTCGAAGCAAGCTAGTTTGACAGTCAGGGCCCTGAAAGTCCAAGCAGTCAAGAAGATAGCCTCAGCTAAGCAAGGAACTTCGGCTTTCTAGACATCTGCACGCTATGGTGCTATCTGGACTCCACCACTTCTTTACAAAAAAAAGTCAGCCTACAGAACAGATTGACTCTGACAACTCTGTAGGTCTCTGGATGACAAACACCCCAACAGAAAATTTAAAGCCCATTCTTCCTGTTTTATTCCAATAAATTAACAAAGGATTTTAGCGTAAAATTTCAGTAACAAACTATCCAAGAAAACCCAACCTTAAAAGCTAAGGTGTATGAGTAGACATCCACACAAAAAGCACAAGGCTCAGAAAACGGAGGAGTGTTTGAGCTCAGTGATCTCATCACAGGAAAGCAGCTTTACAGCACAAGAAGGGTATATACTCACAACTATAAACTGTAGTAGTACAAAACAAGTGGAAGACTTAGTGTGGTCAGTTGTCTTAACTAAATAACATATGAAGATTTAGCCTAGGTCACTTCCTCCCAAATAGTTTGCTAAACTTATACCATGACTGTTTTTTCACGTGCTACACAAAGGAGTTTATGGAAAATAAGCCTGAGGTATTCAGTATTGGCATGCTGATTGTAAGGCAGTAACTATAATCTATTATTACATCTGATAAAATTTTAAAAATTCACATACATAAATATTTACCTTTAAGAGTGATTTGTACTTCTAATGGAAAAACTTCAAGAACATCCCAATTTGATCCAAGTGGATAATTTCACTTAGAGTTTTAAGAAGACCACAACATTTTTGCATCTGCTTCAGAGCTGCGACAAAGCACCGAGGAAGTCATCTCTATATTCTTCTTTTTTAATCACCTAAACCAGCAGCAGGGAGATGCACCATATCTTTAAGAATACCGTGACTGCACAAGGCTCTCAGTCTCCATACACAGTTCAAATGTCCCCACACTGCTCCTCCTCTCAAAAGACAACAGGGGGAATAATGCAACCTATTAAAGCAATTATAGAAAGGAAACAAGTTACAGAAGACTATGCAAAGTCTTGATTAATCCACATTTTATACGCAGGCTGCTTAACTGCATAATGGTGGAGAATAAGCCAGCTGCCAACCACAGAGAGAGAACCGAGAATTAAATCACTGCATTTATGAGCTACAGGTAGGAAGAAAGGGAACACTCCTTTTGCAGGGCAAGGAGTAATGAGACTGATAAAGACCTGAGCACCACTAAATCAGCTGAAAATAAAATCCGGTTAAATAGAATTACTACCCCTACAAATCAGCAGCCCTGGCAACTAAGCTTCATTTGTCCTAAATTCCCTAGTGTACATCGTGGTTAAACAAACTTCTTGGGTAGATGCTACATTGCTTATTTCTATGCTTTCAGTTAAGTGAAGTTACATAACTTCTGAAATTCATTATCCTCGTTATTTTAACTGGTCGGAATATTCTGCTATATTTTTGTCACCAAAAGAGAATACAATTGGCAGTCACTCCTCAGTTCTACCTTATACTATTAGTAAGGAAGAACACCTATATGTTACATGGAATGGAAGATGAAGTACAGAGACAAAAGGGCAATAAATCTATAGAAAATAATCTACTTTATCCAGCTGAAAGAACATAGTAGGCCCAGGGGAAAGGAAAACGCACACCTAGAATTTTGTCTCAAAATATACAATCACATTAGATTAAGAAGTTAATCTCAAAGGGTTAGAGCTAGCCTAACTGAATCAAACCTTTGTGACCTCCTCCTCTGCAAGTGTCCTTTCCAGATGCTCCTAAGAGCAGTATAGCTATCCACAGCCTCTCATTAGGAGCATATTATTCTCTTTCCAGTTGAAGTGTAGTGAGTTAAGACATTTAACATCACAAGAAACTTGAGGGGTTTTGTAGCTGCAGAATCAGAACCATCAAAAAAACTAGCCATAGGTTTGAAAGATAGATCTGGAATTTCTTGGTCCTCTGTTGTTCTAGGGTTTGGATGAGTTTAATTGCTGTTCTTGTGCCTGGCTTGGGGATAACCTTAGAAGACGCATACTTAAGTAACTGAAGAGGTCCTACCTTCCTGGGTAAGAAGTACCAGGCTAGCAGGCAGCTAGTTGTGGCACTTGGTCCAAGCCTAAATACACCATCATACACAGAAAATGAACACTCCTTAAGGATTTTTAATAAGCAGGACATCATTAAAAAAAGTAGATAAAAAGGGGGGTTGTTTTTCTTTCCGCCCTCCAAGGTACAAATTTAAGGAAATCATACCTGTAACTAAAGTACAGGTAATAAATACTTCTGGCTTTGTAGAACTTTGCTTCATTGCCTCTAGCTGCTCTGGACGTCCCTCAGACTTAAACCCCAAAAATGGGACTGAATGTGTGAACCTCAACTCAAAGTGAATACTAAACAAATATTCACTTTATTAAGTCTCCTCACTCTTGTAGGCCTTTTGACATCATCAAATTGGTTTTGCTTCCCAGAACTTTGAAGGGAACAACAACCTTGTCTGCAGCTGGAGTTGATGTTTTCCTTTATAATAAGCTTGTTGACATTTTTCTGCTCCAGAACTACCCAAACAACATTTTTGTTTTGAGAACAGTCTAAATATTTCCAAATGTGATCTTGTCCCAGTGAAAGTGAGAACTTTTGGATTTTAAGAAAAAAAATAAATCAGTTTTGTATGAAGGGAGATTACATTCAGAGTAGACTTCTCCAAACCAAGACAGGAAGAGGAGTGAAAACTTGCTCATCCGTTTCCCCAGTGACTCCTCCCAGAGCTGAGAAACCCAAAGAAAATTTTGACTGAAAGTGATAAATATTCAGGTTTTGACGAGCAGGACACTGGCAAACTCCCACAGGAGACACAGACAAAAGATCCCCCAAGCTGATCTAACAAGTGGTAAGCACATAATACCTAGATAGCCTAATATTTGAGTTTGTGTCTTGAGAGTGAATCCTCTGACTTTATGGGTGTGTTGGACCCCTGCAATTCACACCAAAAATGTGTTTGTTTTTCATACACATTTCAGGTTTTGGGCTGTGCTAACTTTACAAAATAAGCCTGGTTATGTAGATTAACAATCCATTCTCTCTGCATCTGTTTGAATTCATCAAAGACAAAAATAAATCTTTACATAAGAACAATAGAGTGCAACCTTTGATCCCAGTTCTTTTGGTTGATTTCACATTTCTACTCCCAGCTCTTTCTTGCTGGGAAGAATAGCGTTTACTTATTTTTTCTCTGCAAAGTTTACACTGGCATTAAAGATTCACTTCAAATAAGAACTACCACTTCTTGTTTAAGATCCACGTTCGTATACAGTCCACAGCAAACTTGCTGTTCATAAATCAAACCGATATTTCTCCATAACTCCTCTCAAGCTATTCCGTTCTCTTTTCTAATCCAAAGAGGAACTGTTGGACATGTTTATGAGTCAATTGTCAGTTTATTACTTTGGTTGACTAATGGGCTTCCTTGCTGGATCTGACCTATACTTGCCATTGTAAAATAATTACAAGTGATGCCTCAAAGTATTTACCGCTGTGGGTTTATTAAAATTAAGTTTTTCTCAGGAAAAGCAGGAACATGCCTAGCTGAAGACAACAAAACCTTCAGTGAGAAAAGACAACTTCCCCAGTTACAGATAGCTATGGTCACTACTCTGCAATTCACATCCATTATTAAACAATAACAATATAATTTCTGCATTATTTTTTTTTTTATCTCTGCACCCCCTCCTGTGAAATCCAAGAGGCGGATTGACGAGTGATGTGAAGGTCTGATATGCCAATATTCAAGATTACTTGCACAGCCCATTACTAGGATAACACACAAGTCACAAACCATTGGCAGAAAAGTGTATCATCAACATGGCTTTATTTTGTGCACTTCATTTCACCCTCCAAGTAGCTACAGAAAAGGTGGCAGCACGCTCTTCTTCCTAGTAGAGAAACCTGTGGGGAAGTCTATGAAAATCATTCAGTCTAAGTCTCCTAAATAAGCCCACTGTGTGACAGACAAATAAGAGATCAAAAGTGGAGAAGGCATCTCAAAGGTTTTGAAAAGATAGTCTTAAATGGAAGATGTTATGATGCATTTTGAAAAGCCTGAGATAGTAAAAGAGAGCTCAAACATGGGATTGTTTATCAGCACGGCAGTTTATTAAAATAAGAGCCTATTAAACATAGCAAAAGCCTGCTTGTATGTCTTTGTAACCATTTTAAAAAGTTGCAGAGTTGAGGATGAAAGCTCTTGAACCCACAGCAAACCTCAAAAACTTCACTAAGGAAAGCACATTTATTGAAAGAAAAATATTTATGTGCCTGAAACTTACTTTAAAAAAACAACTGTTAGAGAGGATTTCTAAAACACTAGATGCTGGGTCTAGAGATAGATTTATCCAGGATGCATTAGATGGAGTTTGACAGGTTTTTAACCTGGTTAGCAATAATTAAAGCCATCCTTTGCATCGCATTGTGATTTCACTGAGGTGTATCATTTGGAAACACACTGTCATCTCTGAATCACTCTTTAACAGGGAGAGTGACAAATATGTACCTAAGACATTATTTGGCTGTTGCTAATAGGTGAACAGGGAGTTTGCAGGGCTGAAAGTCAAATGAGATAGGACAGAAAGCCAAACTTCTGCCATAGAGAAGAGAGATCGATCAATTCAGAGGTGATCAGGGACGCAAAGATGCTTAAAGACATTCAGAGCTGTTTTTCTTCCAGTCTAACAGCAGACTCGTAGCTTTTGGCTCAAAGGGTTTGACTCAAAGTTTTAGACCTTTTATTTCACACATATGTGACACAAGTGATAGCCAGGTGCCGCCATTGGCCACAGCAAGGTGCGAAGATGGCCTTTTAACGGAGCACTAAGATATTGTCCACAGGGAAGAGAACTCACTTTGCTCAGTATCATTTTGTAATCCTGCAAAGATATGCTCAGTTTACAGCCCGGGAGTAGTCTGCAGACTTCTGCAAATGGTCCTAAGTTTTTTACCTTCCCATTTCAGGCACATGAACTAGACGGGTAACAGTCTTTATTGCCTATTCACGGTCAATAAAAAATTAAATTTGCTCTTGCCACATCGGGTAAACCAGTAACATTTAAATGAATTTAGACACAGCCACTAAGTGTATTTGTAAATAATTCGTAACATGTGTATTGCATCATGGAGCAAAGTGCTGAAGTCACTTGAGCAGTCAGCCTTTTTAGTGCCTTTTCTGATACAAATGAAAAAAAAAGTTTCTTTTAATAGGCTGATACCAAAGGTTAGGTACACCCAGGGAACAAGTTTGGGGCAATGGGAGCACTGTGTACATGGATAGCTCTGGATGGGACTGTCGGGGTCCATCAGGTCTACCAGCTCTGCTGTAGCGCTACAGATGCGCCCAAGTCTCACACCACCATCTTGCTACTCTTCAGGATGGGAACAGCTTAGGACGAAACAATAGTGCCAGACAGCTAATTCTTCAAAGGTTAGAGATCTGTTCCACAGAGAACATTCAAATACTTTTTGTTTGTTCTCATTTAATTCCTTTTGCCAGTACTAGAGAGCATGGGAAAGCATAGTGCTGCAGCGGATAATATCTGCAGGGTTCAATCCCACACAGAAACTATTTTAATGGAGAGTACATGGATTGAAATGTGGAGCATTTGACTGCTGAAATATGAGACTTCGTTAAGTGACAACACAAACAAATTCTTCTGTTAAACATTTGCAGAAAGTGAATTAAAATGGCAGAATAGTTGAATTAACTTCTCTAGAAATTCCCCACAAGCCTTACCCAGGGGTATCCATTACTCAAATTATGTACATAAAATAAAAACACTATAATTTTTTTTTGTTCTGATTTTCACACACTGATCAAATGTACTGGAAGGATGAATTCATTCTTTGTTGTTTTCAAAATCAGTACACCGTAATAAATATGTAAATGCTAACTCTAATTAATGAATTACAATTCAAGCTGCAGACAAGCTGTTGCTTTTTAGGTATTGTATTGATTGAATTCTGTGTCTTTTTTTGTTTTGTTTTAAGTGCACCATTATCCTCCAGCAAAATGTTTGATTTATGATACAGATACAGTGGAAGTTTTAAGTTTTATCCCCAGATGTCTCATAAAAAAATAAAGACAAAGCAAGCATCTAAGTAGGAATGACACCAAATGTCAACATCCCAGCAGTTTCTACAAGAAATGTACTCTCACATGGGTAGTGCTGCAGAGGAGCAGGGTAAAATAAAATTGATGGGTCATCCACAGGGGGCAAAAGGCCACTTAGGGATGACTATATAATACATTTTTTTGATGGAACCTTCATCATTCACACACAGCTGATTTTCCAACCAAAATCAACATGTCTTTCCCCCACTTTGATTTGACCTTGTTCACTAGCATGTAGCCTTCCCGATAACCAATTCGAAGTCAACAACACAAGTTCCATCATCCCCCACACTTTTCCGCCAAACAAGATTAATGCACAGCCCAAATCTATGCCCGACACCTTTGTCAACTGTAACGATCTTCCTGCACGTGGAGGGGCTCTGTGTCAAAGCAGTATGATTTGGGTTGTTGGAATTTACATAGCTAATTTAGTACTAGCACGAGCCTGAACCTACAGAGCGTCTATCAGAGCTGACAGACACAGCAATACTGCTATTTGAACCTTACACTTAATAGCACAGTACTTAAAGCCACTTGATAATTATGCAATGGCCAAGAAACTTTGCCCGGTTACTCATGAAGAGAGAAGCTGGTCACGATGCCCCACATGGTGACCAGAAGCCTGTTGTGTGTGGGCAGGCAATCCTAGCAGAGAAGGTGCACATAACTACTGCAAAACCCTCCGCCCAAAATAACGGGTACTACGTTTCAACCCAGCTGCTGGACACACACAATCACACACTGTGCTAGTCATGTCAGAGATGTCACAGCCCATACACGCAAGGAAAATGAGCTCTTCCCTTAACTCTGGGTGGTGTTTTCATATTTACAGCTTAGCACAGAGAAGCCTGCATCGTCACCACCATAGCTCGTAAGGGGACACTACACAGTCTCTGTAGAGCAGCCTGGTTAATGCTCAGGATGATGCGATTTAAACAGTGAAGAGCAAATCTATTAGTTTGCCTGCTTATTTTCCAGCCGAGAAATACCTAGATGCTCTCTAAAGGGTAAGTTTAGACTCTTCTTCAATAAAATCTTTTTGTTTGCATGGAAATACACAAAAATTTGATTTCCAAATGGATCTGACAGATATTCTTTTCAGATATTGATGTGAGGGAAAAAAGGAGCAGAGACATAATACGGAAAGCTGATCGAAGAAAAAAATAATCACAACCTAGCAGTGTCCTATAAAATTGAATAAGTAAAACTTTGCCAAATCTTTATTTTCGAGGCAATCAAGAGTAAAAAAAAACACCGCTGTTATAGTAATGTCATAAAAGTCTGAATTGACATATCCAGAACAAGCGTCTCAACAATTTCCTCAAAGTTTTCTTTTAAATCATCATTTACTGTAAAAATAAGTCAACATTAAAATGAAATAATTCCTAGTCCGAAGTTGCTTTTCCACTGTATTTGATTTGGAGGCGAATTTGGAACTCTGTGAGCTTATTTTAAAAGAAAAGTGAGTGTTGCATCTTTTGCAAAGCACTCCAATCATACAGCCAAATTTAGACACTACAGCTTAGTAACAGCCAAAAAGCAAACTGGCAGAAAAAAAAAAAAACCAAACATTAAATTCTCAAGAAAGTTGCTCCAGTACAGATCCCTGCCTGACCAAGGACACCAATTAGAAGTCCCAGTCACAGCACTCTTAGACTGGTGAGGATTCACGACCTTTGCCAAGCACGGGGGATGCCCTCCCAGCAGATCTGCAAAGCTCAGGTGCCTATTCACCCTCCACATATACTCTAGCATTTGAACTCTGCGTCTTTAATTGGACCTTTCCCAATCTTCTGGCTGGCCTGGACTTCTCAGGAGAGTGCTAATCACTGCATGCCATCCTACAAGGGCCAGGCAGGAGAGGGAGCTCAGTGCTCTGCTGGTCCTGCAGAGGAGAAGGAGCTCATGGCATTGATGACAGCCCCAGCCAGCAAGTGGCACTAGAAAAAGTGACATTAGATGTAGGGTGGCATCTGAAGGTGGGGAAAACCCTTACACACTAAAGCTGTGGGACAGCAAGAGCTATAAAGCTGCTTTTCTTTCCCTGTGGAAAAAGTGGTGAAGTTTGCCTGTGCCATTGCTGTTTCTCCAAAGGCAAAGCTCCACAGAACAGAGGCTGACTAAACCTCCCAAATTCACCCTGTGGCTACGGGAAAGCTTTTTGGACTGGATTAAGAGTCTGAACACATGGCTGTGATCAGAGGCCATGCAGAGGGAGTATCTGTGCCTCAGGCAGCCCAGCATACTCCGGGTGAACAAAGAGCAGAGACACCTTCTGTCTCCGTGCTTCAAATGGTGAAAAGTATGTCCCCACTAATGCCACTCGTTCTGGTCCTGGGGCTAATGGCAGAGACTACTGTTTCTACTTCTTCTGATCTTTGGAGAAGCTTCTGTCACTGAGGACTTTAAGCTTCATGCTTAAATTATGCAGAGATTAAGATTGTACTTAAATACTGGAGCAATAGGTGCAGGTGTTAAGTAACAGTGATTGATCTGCTGTGACTGAAACCCCATATTTAATCTGAGTGCAAACACTCAGTTTTATCATAGAATCGTAGAATGGTTTAGGCTGGAAAGTACCTTGAAGATCAAGTTCCACCCCCCCTGCCATACCTAATCATCAGTAATTCAGCTTAATCGCTCATTTCCCTTCCCACTTTGGGATAACTTTTTTTTAAAAAACAACCCATAGCATAGTCATAGCTTTGAACAGAGGTGCCCGCCTACCAGAATAAATCAGGAGTTAACTGGGTCTATTGAAAAGAGTGGGTCAACAGCAAATCTCTACCTGCTTGCATTACTGCTATGTAAAAATGCACTGCAATTAGGTTTCTGTATACAGAGATATCAAAAAGGGGTTCATTACATTTGCTCCTCCCAAGAAACCTTGGTACTATTCACTAGTTGTCTCTTTCTGCTTTCCCAAAAATAACATGGTGGTTACAACAAGTATTTATCTTCAGTCCTTGGCTGCTTGACAAGGATTATTCAGTGCTTAAAAATACAAATTGAAGTGAATTAGCAGTCGAACACCTTTTTTTAATTATTATTTTTAATGTTGAAACATCTGCCTTAAGAGTTCCAGGCTTTTTCAGAAGAGCCAGATGCATTTTCTTTACCTTGCTTCAGACTTGCAGTGAAAAACCTGAGGGAGCGAGAGTGAAGGAACGAGAACTGCCCACATAGCAAAGGGAGATGAGCAATTTAATGTCTACTTGCAGACACAACCTTCTATCTCCTCTGCTAAACACCAGCTTTTACTGTAGAGAGGCAGCGAGCCA
The DNA here is from genome assembly GCF_000708025.1 of Charadrius vociferus. Lineage (NCBI taxonomy): Eukaryota > Metazoa > Chordata > Aves > Charadriiformes > Charadriidae > Charadrius > Charadrius vociferus. The sequence continues at coordinate 1,098,982 of NW_009650091.1, forward strand.
CATCTATTCTTAAAGGACTTGTTTTGTGGTGGGCAGATGCAGGCTTTAACTTTAAAGAGGGAGAAAGTAATAAATATTTAAAAACACCCACAGGTAGTCTGTGACTAGTAGTTAACGTCTGTTCAAGCTACAGAGGATGCTTCAGAGAGAGAAGGCCATAGGCAGTTTGCCCTTCACCACTTGCCCAACTTTCATTTCAAACACAAGATGCTTCGCTTATCTTCCTGCAGTTACATCTGCCTATATAATTTGTCTGTTTGGAATAGAGAAATGGCCCATCATCAATGCCTCATTAAGTATTAAGAGCTGAAACTTCCGTGATGAACCGTCTGAAATGCGCTTTCTCCTACTCTGGCAATAAGATTTAGATCTGCAAATTTGATGTCTTAAGATGTTAAAGATTCCCTTACTAAAAATATACAGGAACACATGGGAACTAAGCAAAGCCAAAGCCTTTGACATGTTCCAAGTGGCATGCCCTTTCAAGTTTGCCTTATACCCCATCTCTGTTCCATGCAACTGAGATAAAGTGAGTTAAACTTGGGTGAGAATGAGTGGGAGAGCATTGCATCAAATGCTTTCCAGAATCACCTTATTACACTTTTTTTTTTAGAGGAAAGAGAAATTGTTTATGTTTATAGGGCCTAGAAACTTAAGACTGAAATGGCTGAGATTTGGATCTCATCTTATCACTCTGGGAATCGATGCCTGAAGACTGACAGTCTACCAAGCATAGGTAAGCACCTCATACGATTTATCTCAGTTGGATTTGGTCACTTAAAGACTTTGGGGATCTGAGTTAAAGATGAGGCTTTAACCTGCCCTTGCTCAAGAGAGTACGTAAGGCAAGAAATATTGCAAACTTTCCCAAAACATCACCAAGTTCTCAGAGCCAAATGCATCTCAAATGGAAGGGAAGGGGCACACAGGCAAGTTCCACTGAGGGAAGCTGTAATGCTTTCAGCAGCTACTGCAGCTCAGTTGCCCATGGCAGCTTACTGCCCTGCCACACAGTCCACAGGCCTGCTTGACTAATGCTCAAGACCCAAAAATCAAGACAACAGAAGCACCTGGGAAGGCGGAAACTTGTTAGTGGACTTAACACCTCTGACTTTCACAGACTTGCCTGTAAGGCGACATGTAAAATTTCAGTTTGGTGCAGCCTTTAAACCATCGCTGATGAGTTTTATGTATGCAGTGGACTTCCTTGGAGCTATTTAGAAAGCAGAGGAATTTATATGTGCTATTTGACCCCAGTAACATCCACAGAATAGAAATATTTCTTTCTAGAGGGATCAAAGTGTGTATGTACCCTAAGACAAAGCTCAGTAAAAAGGAGTCAGCTGAGTAGGTTGGCTTTGCCTGACCTTGATTCCAGGTATTGCAAAGCACAAAGAACAATACTTAAATCAGAGCCCGCAATGCCAGGCATTCACATGAAGAACACGAAAGAGGCAATTCTGATAAAAGAAGCTCCGATACGGGACACACATAAAAGACCAGCTGATATGATACATGCACTTCCTCGTCAGGAGGGACTGCAGGCAGGCTGTAACTTCCCCATGTCCTCCCTCAGGATGGATCTCCACGCGCTCCTACAGCTATGCTTTCTCCTTTATAAGATCCCAACGTGCACTCAAACCTCCAACTCCTCTTCCACCTACTTGGCATGAAGCCTACCAGTTCCAAAACAAAAGTATTTACAGGAGGAAAGCAGAAGACACCCTCTTCCCCCACAAAGCAACTTGGCCTTAGCCTACTGAACAAGATCATTAAAACAAGAAAGCCAAAAGCCTCCACAGCCTGGAGTGCCCCTAGCCCTAACCAAGACAGCCATTGCACAGAGCCCACCCACTGCATCTTTGGGCAATGCTCTGTGGAAGGAATCAGTGCAAGCCGTTATTGTGATGGACCCAAAAAACCCAAATCTTACCTGTTCTTCCACTGGGAGTGTCGGGCTATACCCAAAAGTTGTTCCCTTATTTGCAAGGCACTAGACATTTCAGAATTAAACACAAGCAAACAGATTTTGCTGTTTAGGTGATGCAAAATATGGCACAGATTATGAGCCAGTGAAAAGCACGCCCTACCTCTCAGTTTTATTAAATCATAGATCAATCTTTTTTGCAGCTGAATAATAAAACATTTACAAAGTCCTTACAAGGTATAACATGAAACTACCATTATTCCTTTTGCAATTCATACATATTGAAAGCCTCTTTCAAAACATTGCTATTTTGCCTGTGGATTTCGAGAATCTGTTTTTCCAGTGAAGCATATTAAGATAAGACTGAGGGCTACTCTGGAACCAGGTTTTCCCCAAAATATGCTGATGCACATACCTAGTAGGTATACTCCTTTGCTTGGTATAAAATGATTTCTGTATTATAGCATATATATTACTAAAAATGTAGAAAGATGAAAATTCAGTGATTGACCGACTGCTTTATTCTTCCAAGTCATCGCAAGAGCAAAGGACACTGTTCATAGAATCATAGAATAGTTTACATTGGAAGGGACCTTGAAGATCATCAAGTTCCAACCCCCCTGCCATGGGCAAGGACACCTCCCACTAGACCAGGTTGCTCAAAGCCCCATCCAACCTGGCCTTGAACACCTCCAGGGATGGGGCATCCACAGCTTCTCTGGGCAACCTGCTCCAGTGCCTCACCACCCTCAAAGTGAAAAATTTCTTCCCTAATACCTAAATCTACCCTCTTCCAGATTAAAGCCATTCCCCCTTGTCCTATCACTACATGCCCTTGTAAAAAGTCCCTCCCCATCTTTCCTGTAGACCCCCTTTAGGTACTGGAAGGCCTCCCCAGAGCCTTCTCTTCTCCAGGCTGAACAACCCCAACTCTCTCAGCCTGTCCTCATAGGAGAGGTGCTCCAGGCCTCGGATCATCCTCATGGCTCTCCTCTGGACCTGCTCCAACAGGTCCATGTCTTTCCTGTGTTGGGGGGCTCCAGATACAATACTCCAGGTGGCATCTCACCAGAGCGGAGTAGGGGGGCAGAATCACCTCCCTCAACCTGCTGGCCACACTTCTGATGCAGCCCAGGATACATTTAGCCTTCTGGGCTGTGATTGCACATTGAGGGCTCATGGTGAGCTTCTCATCAATCAGCAGCCCCAGGTCCTTGTCCTCATGGCACCTCTCAATTCATTCTCTGCCAAGCCTGTATTTGTGCTTGGGATTGCCCCAAACCACCAGGTGTAGGACCTTGCACTTGGCCTTGTTGAACTTCATGAGGTTGACATGGACCCACCTCTCCAGCCTGTCCAGCTACCTCTGGATGGCATCCCTCCCCTCCAGCACGTCTAACTCACCACACAGCTTGGAATCATCAGCAAACTTGCTGAAGTTGGACTTGATCCCACTGTCCATGTCTCCGACAAAGATGCTAAACAGCTCCAGTCCCAGTACCGACCCCTGAGGAGCACCACTCGTAACTGGTCTCCACTTGGACATCAAGCCATTAACCACAGCTCTTTGAGTGCAACTGTCCAGCCAGCTCCTCATCCACTGAGTGGTCCATCTGTCAAATCCACATCTCTCCAATTTAGAGACCAGCATATTGTGCAGGACAGCGTCAAATGCTTTGCACAACTCCAGGTAGACAACATCAGTTGCTCTTCCCTTGTCCACTGCCGCTGTAACCCCCTCATAGAAGGCCACCAAATTTGCCAGGCATGACTTGCCCTTGGTGAAGCCAACGGGTAAGTTTGTCAGTGTATGTCTAAACTTATTGTATCATCTGGTTTTGGTTAAAAGTCTCATACCTAAGCCATCCTGTCATTGTGATGAATGTGTGCTGTAGCACAGAAAGATGACAATGGATGTCAGGAGACAGTGTGCTATGAACATATAAGAATCAGATGGATAACGTGGCTCTGAGTGTTGTAGAACAGAAGTGAACACAATATTTTCCAAAACTTCTTTTCTTTCTAATGTGTTGGACATTATAGGAGAGAAATAAGACAACAGTTAAATTATTTGTTACCTGCATTTTAACATTTTGCTGTGAAATGATAATGTGATGTTTTTCTAAAATTTCAAACTGTGGGCAATAGCTTGCTAGAATTGTGGGAAAATACCTCTCAGGCTTTTTTCCCAGATTATTGTATTTCCTTTATTACAACAAATACGTTTATCTTAATTTTCAGAGCACTGATTGTGAGAAAAGAAAAGGGGGCGGGAGGCAGGAGAAAAGAAAAACCAACTAAGTTCACTGCTATCACCAAATGCAGAAAACTTCACATGTTTTTAATCTAATGACAGCTTGCAATGTAATTGTTGCTTCCACACTGACTACTCACCAGAATGACAGTAAGTGATGTTGACACAAGATAACAAGGCATGGAACAAAGCATCTAACAAACACAGAAAGAAAACACTGGAAAGGGTGTAATAACGATAGTTCATCATAATTCCGAGACACCAGAGTTATTTGTGGATGGATCTCCATCCTTTCACCAAGCCACTCTGACTTTTATGCTTCATTTTTGTTCCCTTCCCTTTGATCTTCCACTTACTCTGAACAAAATGAAATGCAGACGAAAGGGCTCCATCAGGAGCTGAATATAGTGTAAACTTTAGACCTGCCAACGGTAGCTTAGATAACTGCTGTAAAGGGAGGGATGCAGAGCATCACAGCTCTGCCAGGGATCCCACACACTGCGTGTTAGTTCAGGACAGGTCCCCATAGGGGCCACCAGCAGCACACATCTCTACCTCAGTATGACAAGAGCAAGGACAAGGACTAGGACTCCTTTGCTGAACCCAAGCGCTCGCAGGGGCTGTGGGCATTTGTTTGTTATTCTAGTATGGATATTAACCACAGCAGCATAAAGTTTGTTCTTTAAAATATAAATCTGGAAGTGAGACACAAGAACCCACGTTCAGGTCAAAGGCATCTAACTATATAACTCCTAATGAAGCCTCTGTGAGGTGGGACATCTAATTTTGAGGAACTGGACTAATAAGGCTTTCATCTGAAGTCATAGGCTAAATCCCTAAGTGACTTTTTAGCTATGCTGACACCTTAAGGCTTTTACCAAAAAAAGCCCCACCCAAACACATAATAAAATAAATATGAATAATTTCCCAACTAGGGTATTTTCTTAATCTTTTTTTTTTTCCCTCCTGACACCAGAGGAAAAAAAACACACTAAAATTCTGAAACACCGCACTTCTAATAACATCTGTTATCCCAAAGTATCTGAAAAACTAGTATATGCTGCTTCATGAACATCACAGCTGGTTTGGCACAACACAGCAATACAAAATTAAGGGGAAAGTTTTGGTTGTACAATGTCTGTCCCCAAATGCAGGTGGTCCCATCTTCAGAGCGTGGAGCTGCATAATCCTCTAAAGCTGAAAGTTAGGCAGTAATGACTACATCCAACAACATTTCTTTTGCCTAAAATTACATATACTCAAAGCAAAAAAAAAAAAAATCCCTATGGATGAAGGACACTTGTTCAGCACTGTAAATTGAGGACTTCCGAACAACCTAACATTTGCTCCTCTACCCTCTACACTGACTTTGAAGTCTCCTGCTCAAGCACAGATCTAGGCAAGCCGTGATTACAATAGCTTGTGAAATCTGCCAGTTCACAGAACAAGGTGGGAAGGAAGGCTGCAGATTTTCCTGACGTGAAGCAACTGAGGGCATTAAAGGACATTTCTGGGGGTTCCCGAGAACTCCCACAAAGGCAAAGAGAACCCGTGTGGGGACTGCAGCTCCCTATCTCCTGACAGTTAGGTAAACCTAATAGCAAATACAAACCTGATCAAAAAAGAACCACCCCACACCCCAAAAAGCAAACCCAGCTCTAATTACACACTTGCCGTAAAAATTATCTGCACTCATTTGCCGGCCAAAGAACTGAGAAATCAGGTTGAGATGAAGATGCAAGGTTTCCTCACCACTACACTGTGAGTTAGTATACCAAAATAATTGATTTAGACAAACACCAAGTCCAATTTGTACTTCTTTCTCAGCAGATCAGAAAAATTGCACTCAAAGCAGCTTGTTAAGCAGTAAGTAACATTTTAAGAAAGGCATTTAACAATCTGTTCCTTATACAAATCCTTTCCAGCCAAATTGCACCTATAAAGTTATAACAGAACTGCTTTGGAATCAAACATGAGTTGCATATTTTTATTACACTCGAGGTGGTTAGTGTATTACGGTGCAATTAGCACCTGTATACATAGTTGTCTTTTCCTGTACTTTACAAGCACTCCAGCAAAACCTTTTTATACCTTTACAGTATCGTTACATTTAAGTCTGCTATGTCCAATGTCAGGGAGTTGACATGCACAGAATAATGAGTTTTGCTTATCTTCTCTGCATTTTCCTGTTCCCCTAACCTTCCTACGGATTTCCGAATGCCCATTTTTATTTACATTTGCTTTAATTTTTAAGAGCAATTTTTTACCGTGACAAGTTGGCGATTGCCAAGAGCACCGTTACTGGTCCAGTTCCCTAGAGCATCATCCACCAGCTGAAAGCACAAGGTCCCAGTGACCAAACACAGAGAGGCACAGGGTACCACAGTGAGCCCTTCCACTCCAGCGTTACAGTGGGGCTGGAAAAGGCAGCGATGCCCACAGAAGCAGGGCTTAAAGCAGCACAGTCCCATGGTCAAGCATCCTCCTTAGGGCTCCTGTGACATTTCTACCTTCAGACCAAAACCTTGTTCGAAGTAGTTCGCTCTCTTTTAAAGTAGATTCTACTCATCCAGAGAGAGAAGACCCTAATGCTTCCTGCGACGAATAGTTCTTACAGTCAATCCCTCATCAACGCATAAAACACTGAGGCAACCTCTGCTTGGGATTTTCCTTTACCCAGAGGCAGCACATTTGCATCATTTTGTGCTCTGTTATTAACACTAAATATTGCTGGCTCTGTCTTTCAGAAAGGGTCACCAGTACCAGTGTAGAGAGTCTTTTTGTCTCATGAATAATCAATCAAAAAATCTGTTCTGGCTTCTGCAGACAAAGCGCATTAAGGATAAAAATAGCCTTCCCCTGTGTGTGTTTTCAAAAGAGTTTTGGGTAAAATTCCCACTGGGTCCTGCATTCCAGTGGGAAACAGATTTTATTTGTGTTTATGCGGACATGTATTTGTGTTTACCCATGTCAAGTGGGTGATTGGAGAAGAACCGTGGAATAGATATAGCATTGCGATTAAAAGCAAAGTGATCTTTGCATTATTGAAGCTTATTGTCATGTAAATATTATCCAGGATAATTATTAATTGCCATTTCTGTAGCATCAGGTCAGCGTTCTCACGTGCTCCCACATTAACTTGCAAGATAGTCCTGAAGACATCAGACATGCTTTCCTCCACGACCTCGTCCTTCCCCGTCACTCAGTATGTGTCAGCACAGCTCTTTTCAAAACTTAGGTAGAAAGAACTCATGGATGTGTGGGCAGAAGCATAGGTACTGTCTTCCCTGACAAGTATAATATAAGCTGAATTTCTCACTTTTGTAACAGAAACAATCAAAAAGCTCAAAGTATTATGAAAATATGAGTAAGAATGAAACACCAGTCCTTTTCCCTGAAACTTCAGGTATACTCCAAAGCAAAGAAAGCTTTTCTACACTTAAGCTGCATTTGTAGAAGTCTTGGGGAATACAGAGTATTCGGGATCACAAAATAGCTTCTCTTCATCTAGTGAAGTCATTATTCAGCCCCCCTCGGCACAGCGGTACCCAGCCTGACAGGTGCTCCAGGCAGGGAGATATCTGGCTGGTGAAGACAGAAACGTATATTCAACTTTGTGAGTGAATTCAGCCTAGGTCAAGTTTAGTTTCCTGGGGCTGTTGAAGGCAAAAGAGCTTAATAAACATACCTGAGAAAATGAATGGAATATGAGGAAAGTTTGGGCTTTTTACTTTTGCTAAACTGCTTTTTTTTTTCCTCCATCTATCTGAAAGATAATTTGTACTTTTTCAATCTTTTGACTTGCCAGTTTAGATACTATTGGTCTAATATTAACTCATCATAATTAGCAACACTCATCCTATTGGCATTGACTTATAAGTAACAGGAGGAGTCAGTGTATTATTCATCTAGCTATTAAAAAGAAAGATTAAAATGGTTACAGCAAAAGTCAGAGCCAGAATTTTACTGTTCCACCCTCAGTTCTGTGACAACTCATTACAGAAACTCACACAAGTCAATTATCCCCCCCCACCTTTTTTTAAACTGTTAGGTGAAGAGGATGCAACACTAAGTTGAGATATTTCTACATAATTTTGGGCCACTCCACTCAAGTTTCACATCTACACAATGGTAAATATAGTAAATGCCATTAAATATCATTAGATATTTGGTGTTAGGGTAGTAACCAGTGATATGTATACAAAAAGTGAATTTCTAAGTAGGCAGTATTATGAGATTGCAATTAATGCGTTTTATAATAATAAAATTACTAATCTAGCTTTTTTGTAGTTTAGGATAGGCAATGCCTTCTGAGCTAGCCTAACGTGCATGGCAGAAAGTTAAAATATGGAGAGAGCTCCCTAGGAGCATACTTTACATTTTCATCTGTGCTGACACTGTTACAGATGAGGGTGAAATTCGGAGAAACAGCAGCAAAAAGGAACTCTGCAATGAGCTTTTTAAAACCCTGCTGGACATTGAAAAGATAGAGACAGACAGAAAGCCTATCAGCCTGACATTTACAAATGCCACTAGGCAACATTTTCCTGAAGTTATTCTTTTACTTCCTAAATAGTTTTAAGATTCATGTGTATGCTTTAATTAATGTTAATTAGTTCATGTTTGTCATCAGTATTTTAAGGTTCATGACCAAAACTACGTATTCAATTTCTCAGCTGAAAGCAGAAGCGAAGCTGCACAAGAAAAGGGTGTGCAAACATGATAATTTGACAAAAGCCGATGAAAAACTAAAGGAGACAAACATCACACAAAAAAGAGGTGGAGAAGAAGAACCAGTTCCTTCTCTCCCTGGGAAAAAAAAAAAAACAAAACAAAACAAAAAAAGGAGGGGTTTGTCAGGAAGCTAACCTTTGTGTCCAAGAATCAAACAGAAGTCCTTCATTCTCTGGCACATGCTTCCCTAGAACTGGCTACATGGGAAACATCTCCAACAAAACTTCGCCACTGGGACTCACTGGGAAAAAAATAGAAAAATATCAAAGTCCGGTAAGAGCTAAGAAAACAGAGGACCCTATTCCCAGATCTAGCAGTGTGTGTCCCTGCTAATCACATCAGGATGATCCATTCCTTGCTCACTGAATAGCAAGGGTGGAGTTTTCCATACTCCATTATTTGGCAACGCTGCTTTAAACTGTTCCACCTGTACGAAGCTTCCCCAGTTTCACTATCTACAGGTCTGAGATTAGGTATTAGGCACTAAAACAGTACAAGATAATCATACATTTCCTCTTGATTGAGAAAACAAGGATGTTGCTGTGGGGGAACATGCCAGTGACCTCTCATTCTGCAGCCTGCCCTAAAATAATGGCCACCGCATCCATATGAAAAAGCCCTCAAACAAGAGCTGAGAGAAACACAAATGCAACCAGGTGTCTCAGTAGTGTCTTCACTCCCTGTTCCTAGACAATGTCCTAATTCATCTGGACACTGAACGCATACTCAAGAACATCCCGACACATCTTAGCATTTAAATACATACTTAAACACTACAAAGGACCTCCAGCTGAAGTTCGAAGGTAATACAGATGCCAGTTCAGTGCTTTTAAGGTGAAACGTTATCATTATATAATTAATCAGAATTATCATAATTCACCCCTATAACCTTATATAGCATCTTCCAAACACTGCCAGTTTCCATCCTCCTAAAAGATCCCTATCTTGATCCTCCAAGAGGTTAAATAAAAGGCAAAGGTCATATACAGATTAATTAACAACGTTGTCTGAAAGTCTATATTAAGTCCAAGATAAGGGCAGTTCAACAGAATGCAACTACTTAAGTGAGCACCAATTTTGATTTGAATCAATACTCAATTAAATATTTCCTGCAGTCTTAGCCATTAATTGCTTCACAGTAGAACAAATAACATTTTAACTGCCTGTAGGCTGGTAACAAACCCCTTGCCTTATTTTGTAATTGTTTCTCTTGCTGGCACCCTCACACTTCTTCCTCGTTCCTGTCCAAACACATTCAGAGAATGAAGGGATAATACAGTAATGCACATAGAGGTAGAAAATGCATCCTTTGACTACAAAAAAAAATGTCTTGGGATAAATAATAGCAAGTAGAAAAAGAGTATCTGAGAAAGTGATAACTCTGATCAAAAACACATCTCTAATGGGTTTTGTTCTTTATCTGCAAAAGCATCTCAATCTTTTTCAAATTTAGGAAGTTATCCAGTTTTCAGAAACAGCAGATTATTTTTTTTAATATTTAAGCTTTTTATATATAGTTTGTAATTAAACTGGAATATCAGGAATATTAACCTCAAACTATTAAAAAGAGGGGGGTAATGAACACCTATCATCAGCCAGAAAGTATTTTGTATCCAAAGTTTCCAATGCCCAAATCAGGCAAGAAACTGCTTGTTGGCGTATTATTCGTACAACCCACAGAACAGCAGAGGTCAACACACAAAGCTGGACTTCATTCCCATCACATGAAAAGCATTAAAACATCTGCTCTGCCTAAAATGAAAGGAGTCATTTTTCATTTAGAAACTTCATGCGTTCCCTATGTCATAACATCACCTGTACAAACTTCTACCGTGACTTCATTTCTGCCGAAAACTCACGTGGATGCTTTGATTTCCTCTTTCCCAGGGTGGTGGAACCCCCTCCTCCTCTGTTGCTTTCCCTATTCCAGCTCACTGCTCAGGCCCCAGAAACACACGGGCTAAAGGGCTACATCAGCTCCCACTTTGGCACAGCTCCATCTCTCCCTCGTTTGTCGAGATGAGTTGGCACGCACCTCATCGGCTTCTGTGCCTAATCCCTTACCTACCTCCATCCCTCCCTGGAAATCTGCATTCATGGCCTTCTGCAGCCCTTATCTAGAATAGCCTTCCCACAACTCTTCACTTGACTTAATTACATCAATAAAAGAGTTGCAAACTGCCTTTAAAAAAAACCAGAACAACAAAACACAACACTGCACAGTACTGCTGTGTCTTCTCTTGAGTAGTCCATAAAATGTAGGAGACAGATGATTAGAACTGATGGCATGTTCTACATTCCAAAGGGTAACTAACCCAAATAGTACAGTGTACAGTATGCTGTTTAATTTTTTATTGAAAACAATAATAAATGGTAAGATTAATTCATGCAACAAATTGGGGACCTTAATCTGATGCTCAAGACCAGGACTTCAACAGGTGAACCGTGACTGAAGACTCTCAATGAAGACCAAGAACTCTGAAAACACATCTTTGTCTATTTTACTAAATAGACTACCATTTGCCACACTGTTCCAAGTGCAAGCGGCAGCACAGGTGAAATTATGTCTTCAAGCCCCCCTAATTAGGACTTTTAAGGTTTCCCTGCAGCCAACATTCTTAAAAATAAGAGCTCTAAATATCCACAGAATAGTCTTCCATTAGTAACCCCCAAGTCATTTCCACACAAACATCTAATGAGAAGTCATCAGGATTGATCTCAGAGGGATGACCAACTGTAACTATTTTTCCAGACCAGCCCAACCTAATTTGCTTAAGCTAATTTTTATGCTGTTACCCACTCCTGTTCCCACACCCTGCCCCCCAGCCCCGATCACATCCAAGATGAGAAAGGAAGATTTCAGATCAAAACACACTTGTTGGGAAAAACGGAATGTTTTCGGTAACTGAGGAAAATAGAATTTAAATTTAAAATTGGAACCTCAGACTTCCTCACACTTTCCAAGATCGTGGGCAAGTATTCTATTGAACCATCTGATCTGTAAATGCAGCTAACTCTTCACACTTCTTACCTTCAGGCAGCTTTAAAAATACTTATATAGAATAGAAATTTTATAGAATTATTTAAGCCATTTCAGAGAATGGAAAAATTGTTCTTAAATTACCATGATAAGCACATTGTGTACTATGCCATTTAAAATAAAAATGACAGGCTGATACACAACAAAAGAATAACACCTAGCACAAAAGTTGCTTTAAAAGTAGTTAGAAGTAGGTATTTTGCAAAGATGCTTCACCTTTTCATTTTTAGGGCTATTTTCCAATTAATATGTATAGGAAACACACACAATTTAAAGTGATTTTCACCTACAGAGTGTAAAACAAGAATAATTACACTAAACCCAGGAAGAGGCTTCTCTATAAAGCAATTACAAAGGAGAAAGAATTTTACTCGGTATAGTTAAAGAGAAAACAATGGTTTTAACAGGAATTCATAGTTGCTCAGTGAATGCATCCTTGTGTGCAATTTAACTGGACAGACATTGAGACTAGAGCTCTCCAAAACCAAAAAAGTAGGTACAGCTTTAGGTACAGCTTGAGCAGCAAAAGCTTCCCATCAGCACAATTCAAGCTCCTTCTTGGTAAAGCTCAAACAACAGGCCACAAAGGCAGATCCCTTCAGACCAGAACAGAGGGTTAGACGCTTCTTTCCTCTGGAAGTTTATGGCTCTAAAATGCTTACACAAATACTTCATGTGTTAGAATTTTGTTTCTGATAATACACATATAATTCCAAATAAAGTCAATTTCCCTCAAAGATTCTCAAAACCCATTAAAAAGGATGCTCAATAAGCTGTTATCGAGAACATTTGTAAATATCTTCTATGTTATTTGTTTTCACGATTGTTAAAGAAAACAAACAGTAAATCATTATATAGCTATCTGGTTATCCGGCTGATGTATTAAGATTGAATCACTGTATTCCAATGAGATTAAAAGAATGCTTCTGACACAGTAAAGCAGCAGTCTAATTGTACTGAAGGAAAACAGATATGCTGGGGGGGATGGTGTTTGTGGTTTTCGGGGGTTTTTTTGTTGGTTTCTTTTGTGTTTTTTTCAGGAAACAAAATAATCTCAAAATTATGAAATTAGAGAAAAATGTTTGTTATTTCAGTTTGAGCAGGCATCTTAATTTTCCCTGTCAAAACACACCCTTTCAACGTGAACTGCCACAGAAAGCTTTATTTCAGTACTTTCCACAGTTTTGTGGGGCAGCGGTGCCTCACAGGAGCTGTGGTCTGGAAGCGCTGCTCTTTGCTTGCACCACATCTCCCACAAAACATTTTCTACTTCACAGCCTCCAGAAAGTAACAGTTTTGCTCCAAGACCAGAGTGCAATAAAAGGTACAGCTTAGATGAGAGGGTTCTCTTATTATGCCCCGGTGTTAATCACGGAGTACAGTTTAACTCTGTTTTGCACACCTATTTTCCTGAAAGGGGGGGGGATAATTCAAAGTGAAAACTGCCAAGCAAATTTATCTTACTGCAAAACACTTTTATTGGCAGAAAAGATACTTGTTATGGCATCACCTGTGCTATATTTATGCACTTCTCCCTCCGGATAAACATGCCTGCAGCTTGGACATCATAGCCACATTGTAAAGAATCTCTTAAATAGAAGAGTTATGCGAGTGAAAACTTTTCATCAGAAAAATAATTTTACTTGTGGTTCTTTAAGACTAGAAGAAAAATATTCTGCTCCAGTTGCATGCATCACACATGTAAGCTCAAGTATTGCGCAGAAAATCTAGATTTCTTGATAATCACTGTCGTGGTCCCATTGCCTTTGTCTGGCCCTCCACAGAAAGGCAAATTAAAATTCCTCTTGGCACAAAAGTTTGTTGGATATCTGTTGGTGTCACCTTAGCTCCTTCTAGCCTTTCAGATCCCTTGTGATAACATTAGAGATGAGCTTCCTCCCCCCTTCCAGCAAGCTGACCACATTAAATGAAGTATTTATGCTTTCTCAGAATTTGGCCCATGGTTTCAGCCCTTGTCACCTACTGTTTGTAAAGCACAACCATCCCAGCTTCCAGCATGCTGGATTCTGTTCAGTGATGGTCCTTAATGGTTTGTATGTCAGTAATGGTGAGCAACCCGCTGGATCTTTAGTCAACGGGCTCATGTTCACAGCAGAATACATGTGTTACCATCACACATAAAACCATGGCTTTTATTGCCAGGATGGAAAGGTGATTTTCCCCAAGAGATTCTCCAGCCCAACACAACCGTGGTCTGCAGCAAGAGTGTGACAGCTCTGCTGCGTGAAAGAGACATTACTTCAGTCCTCTTCACATTTGTCTCACAGGTGCAATTGAGGGACAGTGCCCTCTGACACACTCCCTCTGATCAAGGGCCTGGTTTAATTGCATTTTACAGCTAGTTTTCATAGATAAAAGAGTACCAAGATGAATAAGAATCAGATCTCAGTGGCAGCTTTCTAATGAAAAAAAAATAATCTCTAAGACTGTAAGATATTTTTGCAATACATTTTACCAAGTCAGAACAAAGAGAGAATAAGAAAAGTTAGGACATATTTGCTGTCAACATCAAGATAAGAACAAGGCATAAAATCTTTTTATTAAGAAACTAGAGTTGGGGGTTTAAAAATCAGCAATGTTTACACATATTGTAAGGATTTCCATGTAAATAGCCATCGGACCAATCACCACTTCAACTTCAAAAGGACTAGTTATCACTCCAGCTTCAAACACCACAGTGTGTTCCTACAACACGCATTTATACAACAGGCTAGTCACTGAGACAAACTCATTAAGGAAAAACAGTTTTCTGGATGGTCCCAGAAGGAACAGCCGTCACACCGTGCTAACACAAAGTATGTCCATGAAGCGCAAGCAGCACCACGCACAAGACTTGATCTAAAAAAGCCAAGAAATACTTTGAGGTCAACATTCTGGCTGTCTTTGCATTAAAAGGTCTTAAAAGTCCCTCAGACCAGACAATTCTGCCTCATGCTGAGTACCACAAACCTCGAAGCCCACCACATAAACCTCAAAGGCTGCCGCTCATAATCAGCTTTGACTCTGGACACTGTAGAATAAGTAGAATAGATCAAATGAAAGTCATATTCACATCCCAACTTCACACAGGTTAATAGAAATAAATAAATGCTAAGTTACAAAATATATAAAAGCAGTTTAAATCAGTGAGGATACCCACTTCAAAATCCTGCACAAGCTTGTTACAAATTCCAGCCTCAAGTCATCAGCGGTGGCTAATGGTTTCTAAACAGTAGCAGATAAGGGCTTTTCAGCTGTAATCACTCTGGGGAACAGCGGCTACCTTTTACAGGGCCCCAGTTTGACACCTTAACCCAGTGACCTTCTACCAACTCGGGAACTCTTTCCTTAAAGTTGTTTTTTTTTTTTCCTTAGCAGTGCAAACATTAAAACAAACCTAATATCAGCACAACCCGCTGATATTCCACTCCCTCTCCCAACGCTGCTGAAATCCATCCCATAAAGTTACTCACCTCTCCCCATCATCATCTTGCCATGTGGCCTGGAAATGAGACTCCACAACTCCCACACTTTATTCCTTCCCCCTGGAACAGGGACACACGACCTAAGAGGAGAAGCTTCCTCTGAAGCTTTATGAACTCCTTCATTTACATCAACAGCTGGGACTCATCAGCCCAGCTTACTGATCATTGCACCTAGCCAATTAGAAAGCAGAAAACACGTACCCTTTTAATTACATAAAGCTGTACAGGTGCACCAGGCCGGTGGATTTAGACCTCATTTCAGCCACAGATGGCAGAGGCTAATTAGCCTGCAGCTGAGTCTATCGCTGCTGCTAGAGTGCACACAGGAGTCATTGATTTAGTTTGATTATGCTGGGAATCTTACCACTGATGGAAAACTTTTAATGAAACTTAAAAAAAAACAAAAGTAAAAAGAAAAAGAGAGGTTTCCATGTTCTATCTGAACTTCTGAAGTCAGCTGTGTTCCTGCTTTTCAAATAGCAAAATTCAACCAAAGTTGAAAACACAAAATCACTAATTCCAGTCCCCTAAGTCACTGTTCATCCTCACACCTCCATAAAGTCCTCGTCAAAAACTTACAGGAAACCAGTGTTTAGCCTGCAGCTTGTCCTGGGAAGGGACACACAGAGGAACTGACCTCCTAGACCGCCTTTATAGTCATTACCTTTAAAGCTCACAAGTTTCAGAACATATTAGCTCCCTTTGGAGTGACAGACAAGCTCTGTCAGGCTGTCGACACCTTGATGTCGCCCACAAACACCCCAGGTTCTGGCTGTCAGTGGTTATTTGTTAGAGCTGGCAGTCCTCCTGCAGTTGTTTGTGTGGGCTACTCTGTTTGGATGCTCTTCTAAGTAACCTTTCACCAGTACATTCACAATTACTCCTTTTAGAAGAACAGTGGCAACTGCTCCTCACAGAAAGCAGGAGCCATGCCGTAAATGCTTAGCAATATTGTCCTCAACAATTGCTTAAACAAGTTGTTTTAAAAGACAATGTCAGGATAAGGGGAACAAGAATAAGTCTTAAAATTGTGGGCGCAACACCTGTTTGAAAATTCCACCTTCTCTCTGCTTCTTCTTTCACTGCTTTAAAGTTCGCTGATTTCACAATTAGATGGAGAGTCAAAATAGGAGACATATTCCTAATGGAAACATTTTACCTGTTCTTGTAACCTATGCCACCTAACATAACTAAAATAGAGAAAAAAGAATAAGAAAATGAAAAAACTACAGTTCTCCCCCTCCCCCTGTATATGCTTCATGTTTTTAAAATGTTTGTGCCATGTCCTTCAAGCTTCAACTTTTCCACTTGTGTGGATTTCTTATATAGTTAAATTTCAGGTTACAGATATAAGGACAGTTAAGTGTCATCAGTGAACTATTGGTAAGTGTCTTGCTCTTGACTGATGAATGCAACGATTTCAAGACTTCTTTTATTTTTGGAGCATTGATAAGCCATTGTCTGCATTCTCTTTACCTGATTTGAGGAAACCCGTCTTTGGTTTGTGGACATGGTGAAGGGAAAGACGACCTTTCTCTTTTCCAAACAATTTGTTTAATGATGAGAAGCAATCTTCAAATGATGTTGGACTTTTTTTTTTTTTTTTCCCCCCATGGAAAACTCGGTTGAGGATGTTCTGGTGTTCTCCCTTCTAGATGTCCTATTTGTTCCATTCTGGATGGAAGCCACCTATTAAGCAGGACAGAGCTTAGGATCCAGCTGGCATTGAACTTTGTTTACACACAAAAGCAGGAAAATAAACTATATATAAATAAATCTAGACTGTATGGTGACAAAAAGCACTCAGTATGGATTAGTTAAGAGCAAATATGTCCAAATAAAGGTTAAAATAAATTTTTGCTTGTGAAGAAGCTGCAGACAGCAAATAATAAATGTATCTGGTAGGCTGAAAATAAATAAATTTGAGTGGAAGATAATGGGAAGGAAGGTTTCCTACAGGCAGCCTGAAGAATGTTAGTGTCAATAAACAGTAACATATTTCCATTCTGTAACATCTATTAATACTCTCCCAGGAAGTTAGGCATGATAAATCAACATTCCCCTTTTCTAGAAAAATCTGGGAGGAATCGGTAAAACTCAGATCATCTGAGTCCAGTCTCCTTTGTTACACAGCTCCTGTTTGAATTAAAATAAAAACAATACCTAAGTCTGGACTTTTACTAAATGCATTAATACTACTTTTTTTTAGGTGATTAGGTCACATGAAAGGATAACGGCTGAGAAATATAATGTATATAAAAGAACATAAAAAGAGCCTAAAATGATAGTGTCCTATGGCAAAAGGAACCGCATTTCAACATGGATGACTGGCACCTGTGTATTGCTTGCAAATCATTTTGTGTTTTTAAAGCTTCCCAGGGCTACTTGGTCATTTGTTCCTTATAAAAGATATAAGGAACATATATAAGGAAAGACAAACTTCCTTTGCTCAGGGATCACATAGGAAATGTCCCCTCCACCACGATGACCGTTGCTATATAATGGTAAAATAACAAGTTAGTTCTTCATTCTTATGAAGGACTGATTTTAAAGCTGCCAGTTAAACCCTAAAATCCCCCAAATGGGAAAGGTTTGGAAACTGTCCAATGTTCTTTGTTCTTTTTAAATCATTTCCTCAACAATCCATCTAATATAGCTTGCGATAAACTGATACAAATAACACAGCCTTAGGATCCCAGTAGTTTCATAACAGTCCACGCCACGTAAAATCACCTGCAGCAAGAGCAAACACGTCATCGTGATTTTCTTTTTTAAATAAGCCCTTACGCTTCAACGACAAAAACAGCAAAAAGTTTTCTATCCTGTCTTTTGCAGAAAGGCCAAATTCTGATGCTCTGACTCCTGCCAAGGATTCCTTCCTGCACAAATATTTACTCTGATTTAAATGTGGCTATGCAAATCCTTGAACGGGCAGGTAGACTTGAACTCTGGCATGTAACGAAACCCCACTCAAGTCAAGTGCCATTCTTAAATGTAAGCATAGGCATAAATTTCTCATTGAATTTCACTTAAGATGATAGTCAGGACTGAAGAAATTCCTTAGAATTTTATTTGGACGAATCTAACCAGCTAGAAGGAAAAAAAAATCATACTCTTGAACTGTTTCCAGTTGAATTGGAAATTCAAAATACACTGAATCAATTCAAATACATTGAATTTTGTATCCAATGACAATGCACCTGTGTTTGGTTCTGACAAAGTACTGTATTATAGATATGAAACCCATTCCCCATCTCTTAACTATTCTTTGCAAATATAATTGTAATTCCAAATTTAAATAGTTTCACAAAGTTCTACAACATAATTCTTCTCCTAAGGACATAACTCTAGAGGGGAAAACAGTAGACTAAGAAATTATGAAGATTTCCAAAGGCAGTTACTGTAAGTAACACAACCTGAGCATTTGTCCTGGTTTAAGGTCATACGTAATAAATAATTATGCAAAACTCAGAAAAAGTACATGAAAGTAGACACAGTCTTTGTCTCAAAGGTTGTTGAACACATGACCTAAATCCCATATAATTTGGTACTAGCAGAATTTCCCCATGCTCCAGATTTGCCTTACAAATGTAGCACAGTTGATTTATAACTAGTATTTTCATGGAAAATAGGATAAAGGAAGTGCATCCTCCCCTTCAGACAGATGCAATGGAGAGGTACCCCCATCACAGCACCTTCAGGTCACTGCAGCACGAGAAGACAGCCTCGGAGCGCGTTCTCCTGACTGACCTCAGGCTGGAGGAGCCAATCTGAAAACATTTTCGAGGTGGGTGAGCCTACGTTTGTAAACATCAAACAGAATAATGCAACCAGCAACAACAGTAGTCAATGTTTTTTATAAGCCAATGTTTGTTTAGTAGCATGCTATTTGGTTTTTTTTTTTTTTTGAGGCAAACACTGGCCTTTTTGCCACAGCAGCACGGTTAATAAATCTAGTCTCTCTCACGAGCTCCACAAGCCCAAGTCCTCCTTGTCTTGCTCAGTGCAGAACAGCCCGTTCCTCTGCCAAATGCTGCCAGAGGGGATGGAGCAGAGAAATCACAGGCTTGGTGACCCCTTGCAGCGTCCCAGGGCACAGAAGACATGAAGCAGGAGAAATCCAGCCCCTGAATCTCTGGTTAAGTCCCAAAAGAGGCACTTCCAACTACCGCAACCTTTAAAATGAAGCTATCCCATCCTCTGGCCTTGACACCTAACCCAACGTTTTCCCTTCTCTGCCTCCAGAGCACACTGCTTCTTGTCCCCTTAGCGCCCTAAATGTACCCTCCGCAACCAGCATACGCCAATGGGTCCTAAATTTCCACAATGCCTCTACTAGCAGCAACACCAGAAGCAAGGACGATAGCATATGTACTCCATTTCGGAGTCACACGCTGTTTCTTTCTCTGAGTTTTGACCTTCAAGCTCCCCATTAAAACTGTTGCTTTTGGCAGAAGCAAAAGCTCTTGACCACAAAATAAGGAGGAGGAGGAGGGAGAGGAGGGAGCGGTGATGAAATGGAAAAAAAAAAAAAAAATCAGGCATCTGACCAGAATTTAGACTGTTGGAAGAATAATATTTCCAAGTTATTTTTCCCACCAGAAATAAGGGAGAGAAAGGCCACGGTAGCTTTTGAAACTGTAAGCTGCAGGAATGGTGGGATCTGTGGTTAAGAAGAAAAAAAAAAAAAAAGAACAGCGGTACTTATATTTCGCCCAACGCTCTCTCAACTTTGTATAAAATGGAGAAGAATTATCGTTCCCTTGGGGATACTGAGGGGACGAGGTGGTATCACGCCAGGCGGCTTTCCTCTATGCCTTCTCCTTCCTCTCCTCCTCCCGCCACCCGCCTCCAGTTCTTGTGGCAGCCGGGTGGCACGGAGCCAGCCCAGGTCCCTTACTCCTGCACGGTGCCTTCCCTGCTCACCAGGGTTTCCCCCAGCAGGAGAGCCTTCTTCTGCGAGTAAAATACATATCTCTAGGTAATGCCTTATTCCGGCCTTGTCATTTTCCTGACTGCACCTGATCCAATGACAAGAGTGATGATCTTGTAAAGATTGTGTTTCACCCATCGTGGCCCAAACCCAAAGGGGGACATCAGTCAGTGCCATCAGATGGGTTTGTATCTCTCAGAAGGAGAAAGTTGGGAAAGAGGAAGGGAAGGAGGGAGAGAATAAAAGCCTGATTTTGATAGATTGCTGGTTTACTCCATCAGTCGTTAGCCTGTTTTGTGAACCTCCTTTGACTGCTGCTGCTGCGGGCTTCCAGCCAGTTCTCCTCTGCCTGTGCCCTGCAGCGCGCACCCACCGCTGGGGATGAGGGGTGCACACGTGTGTGTGTGTGTGAGTGTGCACGTGTGTGCACGGGTAGCTTCACCTCCAGCACCATCAGGGCAACGTGCCATGGCAGAAATCTGTTCTCTCCTTTTTAAGTGGTGTGGGGCTGAGATAGCCAAAAAAAAACAACCCAAAAAACAACCCAACCCCCCCAAAAAGCTACCAGCTAAGGAAGCGCATCCGAAAGAACAGCTTTGGAAAGGAACGGGCCACGCACTTCTTTGAGCCTGAAACTGCCTGAAGTTAACAGCTCACATAAGAAGAATAAACCGGCGGTGCTGTAATTGAATTTTTATGGAAATAAACAGGTGGCAGATTTACTATGGCTGCGGGGATAGCAGGGGGTGAAATGCTGCAGCCACATTAACCTGTTTAATTTAATATCCTCTCCACTCCAAGAGGAAAAAAAAAATAAAATAAAGAAAAGATAGTGTGCAGTTAGTTCAGTCAGCTGGATGCCAAATGTAAATAACTACAATTACCCTACTATGCCCATGTGCTGGATGGGAAAGGGGCTTTGCGCCAGCTCTCGCTTAGTTGTCATGTTTATTAATTAAGCTCCGGGAAGTTCAAAATACCCAAAAGTTTTCATGCAAAATGAAGACACGCAGGAGGAGAGAGCGCACACATGGCAGCAAGCGCAGGGTTTACCTGGGTCCTCTCTGCAGCGTACCCCGCGCCGCAGCCTCACCATCCCAGAGATGTGACCCAGTTGGTAGCTCCGTGCCAGGCTACCGCCTACTGGGCTGTCAAAAACCGGTCAGCATTTAACAGCAAACTTTAACGCTCTCGGGGAACCTGCCTGGAATTAGCCCAGGGAATCCAAACCCATTATGTATTTATAATCAAGGTAATTGCATGGGGAGGGCTGGAAATATTAGATTTAGCTTCTTTCCCCTTAGCTGCTGATGCGAAACAAAAATAGGCTGAGGCATTAGTAGCGCTATATTTGCATCCTGGCACGTTAGAGGTCTGCGAAAGAAACGCTGCGATCATATTCGAAGAGGGCTCCAGGGCAGCCCTGTAAAATGACACATTAAGGGAATGGGGAAGCTGCACAGCTAAGGCAGCCGCCAGCCAAAAATGGGTTCCAGGGCTCTGCCCCCGGTGCATACGGATGATGATACAGTCTTTAAGTATATGAGCAGCCTTTAATGGTGAAGCATAATAACAACACATTTCCCGGTGCGCTGCTCTCGCTGAGTTTGTGTAACTCCCCACACCTGCGGGTAAGTAGCCATTAAAATACTTTATACATAGCGCTTTTTTTTTAATTCAAGCAAATGAATGTACTTCTCCAGGAAAACTGTGCTGTTCAAGAAAGGGAGTCACAGGCTCTGTTAGCGCATACTGGCGTTGGCTTTAATAAAGCTACCACAATTTATATGCCTTGAAGATGGGGTCCAAGCGATCATGTAATTCAAGTCTGCGATGCAATTGCATCTCATTAGTATGGCTGAAATAAAGCTTTAATTTTGTCACCACCTGCCTTCTGAGCAAAATATCTGGGTTTTTAACGTACTTTTAATGTTAGGCTTTATATCATTTCCTAGAGGTCTTAAGAGTATAGCTGAAAACAAGAAGATCTCATAATTTGAAACACTTCAGCAAGACATGACTGGAAAAATGCGCGTTGGCCCATGTCCATTCACTATGCTCTGCGCAATATACAGACTGCACATGCAAGAATCTTTCCTTATTCCTCACTAATCTTCAGTAAATTATTGCCTTTTCTCATTTAATCATGGACAAAAACCTCCTGCTTTCCCTCTGAACATTTAACAGGTGCTGCTCAACTTACTGGACATCTTCAAAACCCTTCTCATCATACTCTTTTGCTATACTTGCCACTCTAAATGACCTAAAAAGGTCAGGAGGACAGCAAAAATGGAAAGAAGTGGTTTTGGTTTTTTTTAAAATGTCTTTTGAAACACTTTTTTTAAAACAGGTAACATTTGGCTTGGGAAACTGAAGTCCATTTTTCTTTTGTTCTAGGTCTTCTCTAAATCCAAAGAAGAAAAGCAGAAACTTGAACTCCTGGCTCCATTTTAAAATTCTACTTTCTGAAAGAATACTGATTTTGAGTAGTTATGGTGGTAAAAGTACAAAACAAATGCAGAACAAGGGCCAGGTATTCTCTCTCCAATGATGCTTCTAAGCAAAAAGTAAATTTAAATGCCAGTAAAGGTTGCATGTTGCAAACCATTAGCTGCTAAAATATAGCTCATTCTGAGATATTATTAATGACCCTCCCCTTAGCTGTGATCTATCTTAAATATTGCAATGCACAATTAAGGTATGCAAAAGTAATGAAACTGTAAGATGAGGGTAAAAAACAATTAATAATCTGTTAGAGAGATCATTCTTATCTCCTTTACTTCTCTCAACAGCCTTCAGCCTGATCTGCGTGAAGTCACCGTGGGAGCATCCCTCGTCCTAGAAGTCAGTTCACCCCCTAATTAAAGCCAGTATCACCTTTCGTGGTGAGACACCCCCTCCTCAGAAGCAGCGTGAAGCACAGCAGAACAGAAAAAAAAACACCGATTCCTCCCTCTCCCCAAAAAAAAAAAAAAAAAAAACGACAAAAAAACACACCACCACAAAACCAAAAGCTCAAAACTCAGAAAAAAAAAATCCAACAAAAAAGCAAAAACCCAAGCATTCAGGCAAAATAAAGTTCTTTACATCTGGTAGCAGCTCCGATGAGTCCAGCTGAGCAGCAAATCACTGCAGCTCTCTAACAAACCTGCGATTTGACTGAAATCACAGTGAGAACGGTAAAAAAAAAAAAAGGGGAGGGGGGGCTAACAGATTAGCAGTCTCCTGGTGTTTGCTTCTTCTCAGAGATGTCTCCAACTCAACAATAAGACTTGCTGGAAAATGTTTTCTTTGAGCAAAAAGCAAGTCAGGACTCTTTAAAATTGGTCAGTACTCCATGGTCCATGACAGCAAAGGATGATCCACGTTTTGTGTCTTCAGACTCCAAGAAACAGCCTCAGGTCTGCAAACTGGAAACTCACTGTTTCTTAGTATTGAAGCCACCACTAAAATTCTGAAATATTATCACTACAATCGCAAATGAAAACAATATAACCTCACCTTATTGGCATCAAATCTGATTTTTTTTTTTAAATATAAATAATAAAAAGAGCATTTCTCTCTCTTTTTTTTTTTTTTTTCCCTGAAGTTCTGTTAAACTTCAGGAGTTCTGTTAAACTCCAGGAGGGTTGCTATTGTGGAAGAAATATCTTCAGGCTCCCTGGTCCCTCACAACACTAGGATTTAGCACACAGGGAGAAGACGTTTTTATGGGCAAAATATGCAAAATATAGCACTGAAGGGGACCTTCTTCCTCCGAAACCTGTGTCTAAACTGGCCACTACAACCCATAAATGCGGGAAAATTATGTTGCTCCTCACAGCGGTATAAGATAATGAAAGTGTTGAAACTAGAAAAAATATGATACAGGTGTATAAGTATCTTGGGAGTCTGAAGATATCATAAACCACTCACGCTTTTCTCTTTTTACTATCAGAACCCCATAATGCCTACATAGTGTTTTATCACCAGTTTTTCCTCAGTTGGTTCTTTATACGTAATGGACACAAATAACTCCTATACGTAGTGATGTAGTATTCAGTTATGTAGTACTGGTAACCTAAATACTCTGATTTTATTTATTCTTCAGGGGAACTGTTTTGTTTGATTTTTTTAATCCAGGTTACTCTTTGGCACACATGCATGAGAAGTTAATATTCCTTTGAATGAACGAAAAAATTAAAGTAAACCAAATAGCTACTAAAATTTTGAAGGATTTCCCCCGGACAGGATGATAAATATTCCAAGGAACCCCATCCTGTACACAGACAGGAATTTTACAGATGTTCTGATATGCATTCAACAATGCAAGTGTAAAAACCACTGCAAAAACAAAGGTCAAAGAGGTTTTTTGTGTATATCTGCTTATCAAATTCCCCAAATCTTTTTGCATCTTTTGTGCTGCCATCTCATCTTTTTCTGGCTGGCTTTTTTGTTGTTGACTCTGTATTTGCTTATTGTCACTCAAGCATCTCATGTTTATTTCCCAGAGCATCATTTTCAGTCCAGAATAATGTATGCAACTTATATTTAGATCTTTTGATACTGATTCTTGCTTTGTTTTGGGGCATTTGGGTTTTATGTTGTTACTTCCACACTGGCTTCTTTACAGCATTATGCTTCAAAACACGCCACGATCTCCCTTTCAGAAATATATCATCTTGTTTACATTTTTATGGATGTATGAGCTCCGTAGGATATTCTTCATTCTTTCATTGCAGGAGTGTTAAAAAACTGTGCTTCTGGCTTCACAGAGTTTCGGTTTGGTTTCGCAGAGTTTTATATAAAATGTTCCTTCAACTGTAATCTTAAGGAGTGTGATATCCTTGAATTTTACTGTTCCCAAACACATAATGGATCTCACCCTCGTGAAATTCTATCTGAACCGGAGTTTAATCTGAGTTCACATCACCTCTATCCAAACTCCTTTTTTTTCCCAGATACAGTAGGCCAAATATTAAGGCCAGAATAAGTCCCACGCCTCTGAAGCTTATTTCACAGTCCAAGTCTGAACCATCACAAGTGAAGCACCACTGCAATTTTCGTATTTCCATTTGTTTGCAAACACATCACATTCTATTAAACCAACCCAGGTGTGTGAACACAAACATGTTAACTCGAAGGGCCCAGAATCCCTGCTTCAGAAAATCAGTTGACATCAGTGGAAATGGCTAATTTACACCATTTATCCCTCTGTTCCCCCGGCATTTTCTATCAAATACAGCTAGAATAACAGCTGAGTAGCTACGCATAAGCTAACTGACAGTGAATGTATGCAAAACAGTTGTACATTTTGTAATTAGAAAGTAAGAAATAGGTTTTCCAGATGAGACTTAGCTCTCTGCCTGGCACTGACAGTGCCTTCACCTGAAACGCAGACGCTGAAAATACTGAGCTATAATCCGCTTGTTGGTAACAGAGAGGAGCGTTGCAGGCTGGACACACGCAGACCTCCCCAGCGGCTGTGCCGCGACAGATCCCCCGGTGCATCCACCAGCAGGTGTTTCCCTCACCACCCAGGGACACGCCAAATTTCTCCTGCTGAAAAAAAGCTGAAGTGGCTCCAGTTGGGAAAACCGATTCAATATTAAATCAATGAGGAACCCCGGCCCTGTGCTTAGGGGGTTAGCATCTCTCTTTCTCATGATAGTGGCAGAACCCCAAATCCCCTCAAGCCGTCAGAGAGCTCGAGGTGACGCTGGTGGCTCTCCAATGTTCATGGGACTTCTCTGTTTGTTTGCTTGTTTGGAGGGGGGAGGCATGGACCAGCCTTTGCCCTTACCTCCTCACCAGCCTTCACGGCTGTGCACCCTGAATGTACACGGGCTCCCTCATTTCTGAGCACCCTTCTCTTCCCCTCACCACAGAAGGACATTGAGGCACTGGAGAGTACCCAAAGAAGGGCAATGAGACTGATGAGGGGTCTGGAGCACATGACTTATGAGGAGCGGCTGAGGGAACTGGGGTTCTTTAGCCTGGAGAAAAGCAGGCTCAGGGGAGACTTTATTGTTCTCTACAACCATCTGAAAGGAGGTTGTAGTGAGGTAAGGGTTGACTTGTTCTGTCAAGTAACAGGTGATAGAACAAGATGAAATGGCTTCAAGTTGCACCAAGGGAAGTTTAGATTGGACATTAGGAAGAAATTCTTTACTGAACAGGCCATCAGGCATTGGAACGCGTTACCCAGGGCAGTGGTGGAGTCCCCATCCCTGGAGGTATTTAAGGGACGTGTAGGTATAGTGCTTAGGGACATGGTTTAGTGGTGGGCTTGTCAGGGTTAGGTTAACGATTGGACTGGATGTACTTACAGGTCTTTTCCAATCTAGGAGATTCTGCTATTCCTTTCTGCTGGTCAGGCTAAACAGCTCCCTGCTCAACCTGCTGCCTGTTACAAACCCTGGTCTTGGTCCTTTGAGGTCTATCTACAAAGCCAGGGCAGTGGTATTTCGAGTCAGCGTGGGTATCAAGAAGGCTGCGGCGATGTTAGCACAGCAGCCATCGATAATGGGGCTGGGCTGTGTGTGCCCAGGGAGGATCCCGACCCCGCAGGGCCCTGCTGCCTCCGCTGCCCAGTCCATCCAGCCCAGCAAGGCACGCCACCTCTCCCGCAGCATCCCCCCACTGGGGCTGCAGGTTTCACCTCGCAGCAATCCAGGAATCTAATCTTAGTTTTCCGTGGCTAGAACAGGCTTATTTGCCTGTTGACGTGGCAGTAAGAAGGCTGGAATTTTTGTTCTCTTTTGAGGATCTGAATCCAGACCTAAAAACCTTCCTCGTACCCCTACCACCCCCTAAAATCCATCCCACGTGTCTGTCAAAGCTGTTTGTCTCTGCTTCAACAATGACACCAGAATAATGCAGTCATTGCCCAAATGCCAGCCGCTGCCATCTTCTCAGTAGGAAAAAAAAGGATCTTTGATCTGAGCCAGTTATTCATCCTGCCCCGCACTTACTACTACTGTTAAAAAACATAACACACTGGAGGGAGATTGTGCTATATTTCATGGACGTTCACTGCTGGCGCTAAGGGACATACCCATCTGTTATTTGCTCTCAGCTTTGCTTACTGATAAAACAGGAAAGACAGCTTGCTGATGGGCTCTTTGAAGCAAAAGGCTTCCCCCTTTTTTACAATTAAAGTCTATAAATTATTTTTTCAGTAGACGGTATGCAGCCTACCTCAAATAAAAATTACTTCTACTAAAGTAAAATTAAGTATTCTGTACATTATTTTTGTATCATGTGACTTTGAGTGATGGAACCCTACAGCAGTGTGTCGCTCCTTAAAATATATTGAACGGGGCTTTTTCCCAGCACAATCTAGCTTTGCGTTAGCCAGGTTTCAAACATACGCTCTAGTGTAGTTTTCAGCTATGCTGTCATATAAAAATGTGCGAGGCAGTTAGTGCGTTCTGGCTCAGGGACCCAAGAGGGCAGAAGGCAGGCAGGAGAACATAGTTGCCTGTAGGACACAGGCTACGGCAGATACTGGGCTATGTCCTTTCAAGGGCTCGCTCTGCTTGTTTTTACAGCCATCCTAGATCCCAAGAACATCCCAGGACTGAAGACAGACAGCCTGCTAACATATTGGGAGTCATCTCACCTGTTGGACACACCATACAAGTTCCCTCCGGTGGTTCCTACATCTACCAGAACTGTTGGAAGTCATCCTCCGCTTTGGGGTCTCAGTGCAGCCAGGGGCACTGGGGTAGAGAAGGTCCTGTCAGAGCAGGTCCATGCAGGGACTTGGGTCTTGCCAGGTACTCCTATCAGTCTGCTTGTGGACATCTTACTGATCTTTCCCATGCCAAGTTTCTGCTCATGAGGGTGTAGATCCTTACCATGCAGAGAACAAACATAAAGGCAGAAAATTGATGCCAGGAGTACACTGTCAAAAAAACCCAACCCAAAAACATAAAAAATCACCCTTGTTTTTGTTGTGCTTCTACTCCGCACATGCTCAAACACTTAAATTACCTCACACTTTTTCAAAAGGGCAATATCTGAAGATTTCAGCATTTAAACAGGGGTGGTTTTCATCTCCAGGAGCATGTAATCAGGGATAAAGCACACCTTATGCATGCGGGAACCCTATTTTCAGAGTGTGAACTGATCCCTCCTTTTTGTTAGAGTAAACACCACATCGCCAACCACCATCAATCAGTGCATCAGCTCAGATTTAACATCTAAAAGTACTAAAAGTCCCCTAGAAAGCTCCCAGTTTTGCCAAACCAACCCGTTAGCTGGCAGCAACCCCTCTGACACGCGGTGCCTGTGCCACCCTTCAAGCCCCGCGGGTCGACCGCTGGCCTGGCACCGCCTTCCTCTTCATCCAGCACGGGAACATTTGGCAGTGACAGTTTTGAGGAACGGGAGCTGCTCAATGGAAAGGAACACCGGCGACAGATGATATACACAGTCTCTTTTGATATATAGTTCAAAGCAACATTTAAAGCTTTGTGATGGAAAGTTGATTTTCTGACATTATAATGCCTGCTGGTATTATACAACAGCATAGCAAGAGCGATCCTCTATGATTCATAGTTGACGAGTTCTGAGCTTTCCAGAGTTAGATGCACTATTTAATGAAGTGCAACTGTTAGCAGCATAGTCTGTGCACTTCTCAAGATATTTGAGAACAACTCATTGTTCTGACAAGGTCGTTTCTACTGCTTGGACCAATTAAACCTCTTAAAGAGGAAAAAATAGATTGCCTGTTAGCACAGAAAATTCAGCTGCAGATTCAAGATATTTCAAAGTGCCTGCATAGTTCAGAATAAATAACCTTACAATATTAGAACAACTTTGCTAACACAAACATCTCTGGACAACCATCTTCATTTTGCTAAATGTGACGAATATACAAATGCCTATAATGGAGTCCTAGGGGTGTGCAACCCCTGCGTACAAGATACCCAAATAACTAGACCAGCAATCTTGCCCTGGTCTTCTTCCCCACGTATCTCCCCACTGTTCACAGCAATCTACAACACGGGAGCAAAATCTGAGGAGGAGTGTTGACTGGTGAATTCCTGTTGCTTTGGGAGGCTGGAGGTCTGCGTAAGCTGACTCACCCTGCCACAGGCGTTGTCTTAAAATATCCTAGGAAAACATTCAGGGAAGAATACCAATGCCCTCTGGTTCTATTGCTATTCTGCCTTTTCTATACCGACAAGCCCACAGAGAAGTCTGACGAGTACTGTCTTACTAACACCAGTGGAGTGTTTTGAGATTCTCGCTGAAAAGCGTCGCTGAAGCGCAAGCCCCACCAGCAGCGAGAGGTTGGAGCCACCGGAGGTTGGCCACCACAGCAGCTGAGCAAGCAGACCCCCCAGAGCACAGCTGGAGTCCACTAAAGAGCTTTGTGTGCCTCACGGAGGGGCAGGTTTCACAGCTGCAGCCTGCAGGTTCACCTCGTTTATGCTTAACAGGCAATTAAGATGGAAAGCAAATGCCATGCCAAGCGCAGTCACCCCCTTGCGCGCCTCTGGCTACCCGAAACAAACCTGGTTTGCCTGAAACACACCGTACCGGTGGGTCACCTGGGCTCAGATCAGACTTTGGGGATCCATCGATATGTAGAAAGTCAGGGTAACCTCACAGTGGAAAACTCTCAACTGTGTTACTGCTTTGCCTGCAGCAATCATTGTTACCTCTTCTGTGAGCATATCTATCATTGCTGCAGCTGAACATAATTACAATAGCAATTTGTCTGCACTTTGAAAAAAATGGCGTAGTTTGCAATGGTGTGACCCTGCCCTCATGGACTGTCTTGGCTCCGTTGTTCTCCTCCATACAGCACGTTTGCCAGGGGGCGGTTTGGGCTTTTTTTTCCTCTTGGGCAGAATAAAAAAAAACTACCAACGCATAAGAAAACCTCTGCCAGTCCCAAGGCCCTTAACCTTTGCTCAGGCAAACATGCCTTCAAAGCTCAACTGATATCTGCCTCCGTTCAGAGGGACCAGCCCCAAAAGGGCAGGTCTGGTTTCTCCCTGTAGACTGACCTGTTCAGGCCAGCCCTGGGCACTGGCCTTCACCTGGGAGCACTGGGAGAACAGCACCGGTACACTCGCTCTTTATGAAGACGACTGTCCCCATTAACCAGGAGGTCTCCCTTCCTGCTCCAGGCAATGAAGACCCTCCTCTGGAGACCTTTTGGGGTCATGGTACACATTTCCTCTCCCCAGCGGCAGAAAGGGCCGCATCTCTCTCACAATCCTGCACCATTTCCAAGGCACCTGAACAGAAAAAGCACCAGGTCATGAAACCTTGTCTCGTGTCATGTGGAAAGGGTGGTCCCCTGTGCCCTTTTCCATGCTTAAGAAAATTAAAGAAGAGAATGAAGGAAAGACGGAAAGACAGGCACATGCACAATAGAAGTGGAAAAAAAAAAAGCAGGCAGAAATAATAATGTGCATCATTTATGAGAGATTAACAAATGCTTTTCATCTCTGGTCATCTAGTACACCCAATGCTAGAAATATACCTATATGTGTGTGTATATACATACATAATTTCCTGGTATAATTAGTTCATTTGTTAGCCTGTCTTCATGCTGTCGAGAGCCTTCCGGGAGAAACACTAGACATTTCACGGGTAGGCTGAACTTTTCATTCCTTCCTTTCAAGCAAGGTCTATGGATTATTTATCCGTTCCCTTCAAGTGTGAACACATTCTGTCATACATTATTACATGAACCTCCTTAGGGACTATATAATGCAATTAGATCCCCTTCTGTCACCTTTTTTTCTGGGCCTGGAGATATTGTACTCTCCAAACCTCTTCTCATACATAACACATTCATTGAATTCCCCGCGGTACGCTTTTTGCCCTTCTCTGCACTTCCTACGGTATTTAAGTACCATCTTCAAACTTTTGTTCTGAGACTTGCCAACAAAACAGCACACAGAAATTAGTCCAATTTTTAGAGGTGCCGTAGAGATGTTTTCTTTTCTTTGAATCATAGCCCAGCGCTCTTCCTGGGCTTCTGGCAGCTCAGTCCTTTGAGAAAAGGAGCCTCAAAAGCAAGCCATTTCTAAGAGAGAGCTGCAGCTTGGTGCTTTCTCTGGTGCACTTCAGTCATTTTCAGGGCTGTGCTGAGTATCCTGGGTTATATGATTTCCTTTTGCTCAAGCGTGTCATCGGCGTCTCGAGTCTGTTCTGGTAGCGTTGCAGTCAGCATACAAACAGCGCGAGCGATGAATTTCAAAATAGATATGCTGAGAGCTAAAGGGCATTTTCTTAGTTTTCAAAGTGTTGTCACAACGTGCTAAAACCTTGAATACCTATCAGGAAGAATGAAATGTTTGCTGAGAAAAGGAAGGTTATAATTTGTAACAGCACGACTTTCTATTTTTAAAAAAACACAACAAAAAAACTGAGGGAACAAAATACCAATCCCTCATCAAGCGACCCTCTGGAGAAATCAGCTATCTCCTTACAAGCAATACCACTTAGGAGCGAAGCATTCTCCACTTTTCTTTCTCAAATGAATTTTGTGCTCAATAAAAGCATGAAGGTGTGATTACATTACGCTTCTTACAGTTGCCAGTGCCTAACTATATTTAGTCTGCTTCTAAACCCTGTCAACTTTACATTTTCCCTATTGTTAAACAGACTATTTTGTGCAGTTTGTTTCTTCTGCACAATAATGAGCAGACTGCTATGTGTCACTCCTGTACTGTCATTAACAGCGGACTGGAACGAGGCCATACCTCGCTGGAGCTAAGCCAGACCAGAGAAGTGTCTTAATAAATGCCAAAGCTTGTCTGAGAGAATACTCCAAACAGAGCGAGCCAGAAAATCTCCAGGAAAATAAGTTTTCATTGAAATGCATCGGGTTCCTCAAACACAAAATACTAAAAGAGAAACACGCTGGTTTCCATGAGAGGGGCCCTGGGAAGTATGACTGGTTTCCAGCCGGGTGGATCAACCCTCCGGAACCCACGGTCTGTCCTGGAAACATCTTTGCTGTCAAGAGCCCAGCAGTTATTCCATGATTCATAGCCCTAGAGCAGATCCCGCTTGTAGGCTGCCACAGGTAAAGGGCTCCAAAAATTTCACAAGGATTTTTTTTCCCTAGTTTTCCCTATTTTTTTATTGGAACTTTCACACATATACTTTTTCCCCTAAAAATTTAAAAAAAAAAAAATAAATCCAAAGCCCCAGGGCTTCTGAGTATCTCAGGACTGTGTAAAGAAATCTCTGTTTTTCACTAGCTCTGTTCTGCAATATTGACGTCTTTAGAGAGCTCATAGTAAGCTTGAAATGCAGGTCTACACAGCGCAACACTCGGGGTGAGCATATGCTTTAAAATGTAATTGCTTTGGTTTCCCGACAGGTAGAGGAAAAACACACTAACAATGGCGCGGCGTCGCCTGCTTTTATGCGTTCCTCAGATTTCTTTCTCTTTTGGTGAAGTACAGCGTATTTCGAATTTTTCACCGGAGTCGTCAGCAACATTGTACAGCCTTTTAGTAGGGGAATTAGGCTCCTTAAAGAGTTACCTTGGATTTAATGGTGGGTTTGATGGTCTAGCTAGTGTGCTTCTGTTCTTAATCTGAGTGTCATTACAAGTCGCCTGTGTGAAACAACATGAAGATCCAAACCAGATGAATCGGTAGGACATCTGCAAAATGAGTATAGCATTGAACTCTGGTCTTCTCACTAGTGTAGTGCAGCACAACTGTAGAGATGACTTATGAGGCAATTCCTCTGTATTAATTTAGATGACATACTCTCCCCCTCAAAAATAACTTAGGCATTCTTCTGCCCATGCCACAAGTACATTTTGCTGAGTCAGCCTTTAGCTAGCTCTTTATTTCAATGCCATAAATTTCAACAACTAGTGATAAAATACATACTTTTTCTTGCTCAGTAGCACCAGAAGTTTAAGGTCTACACTTCTTTAACCCTGGAGCTGGGTTTGGTCATTACGGTGGCGCCTGCGGGTAAAAGTAATTAATTGTTCCTGATAAATAGTTTTCCATAAAAACAATTCACCCCTTATATATATAAGCATACCTGTTTCTGTGTTGGGATAAAAGCTCTTAAACAAGGGGATAATTCAAGAGATGTGAAAATTTGGCTTATAGTTGGGAGCGGGGGTGGTGGTGCTGACAGCCATATATAGAAATTAAACTATGCTCTTTTTTTTTTTTTTTAAGATCCAAACTTGCCTTAACTATTCTATTAGCAGTAGCACCTGCTTTCTTTTTAAGAAGGTCACTTTAACATGCCAAATCCTAAAAATAAGATTTTATTTTACTATTATCCTGAGTCTGATAGGGTCTGGGTTGCTATTTTAATCCTCTTATTTGCTGGCCACATTTGCCTGGCATGTGTGGTGTCATGCCACGCGGGCTGGGGGGAGAGATTTGCTTTCCCCTGGAGCACTGCAAACACTGTCTAAAGGTTCACAGGCTCTTAGTGGTAATAATTTCTAATGTCCCCCATTCCCTGTCCTACTCACATACTCAGTATCAGCCTGTAAGCCAGATTTGGTGTCTAGCCAGATTTTATATCCTGTTGGCTCGGCAGGGACAAAAAGATGGGAGCTTTAACTCTCTGTTGTGTGGAGTACAAAGAGATCCCCAGGCTCAGATGAGCATTCTACCTGGGCAAAATGCTGCGCCGTAGGGACCTAGGACACTGGCGGGTATGTACACATACATATAGACACGCACGTGCACAGAATCTGATCTCAGTCTTTCTCTGGTTTTGCCTCTGGCTTCTCTCCGGTGCCGCTTCCTATGGTTCATTATTATTTTTGCCCTTGATTCACTTACCACAAGTCTTATGTTGATTATTGGGCATCAGAGTGATTTGCGACCCGTGGAGGCGGGTGACAAGTGGAACAGATGTTTTGTAGACCCTTCTAACCCGGACATCAATAGTACAGTTGTCTGTGATGGTGATCAGATGATTCCCGCATTTCTAACCTATCTGAGCAAATGTTAAATGCATCCTGCCCCTTCCTTCCCTTTGTTTTTCCTCTTAAAATGTTATTTGTAGAGTTAGACTTGTAAGACAGAAAAATATCTGAAAAAAGCCTGATTTAAGGCTAAATTTACCTTTGCTCATGAATATCTACCCTGCAGAGGAAAGGACTGTAACACCTTGGAGGAAACACCGCAGTGCCTTGGAGGAAAGAGAGAGCATCAAACCACATATTTTGAAGAAAATATGTACCCAGATTCACATAGAGTATCTAAAGGTGTGGATGGGTATGTTGAATCTTACGTTTAACTTAATGGGGAGAGGTTATCTTTGTTTTGTCTGTAAATATAATGAAGGACCAAGCCCAAAGGCACAGATTCAGCTCAAAGGTTGCAAATGCCCCTCTATATTGTATCTCAAGTCCTATAGGTGGGGTGGTTTGCTTCTTCAGAAGCCCCCCCTGCTGGAAATATCCCCTAAGTGTAGAAGTCTATAGTTAGTGTCTAAATTTAATCTTTGTGACTATTCCAAGCCTTCAGCCTAAAGTAGAAACTTCAACCAGTTGCAGACAGCTGAAATTAGGATATTGTACTGGAAACCATTCCTTCGTTCAGCAATATGTTTCTTCCTCTCTAGTAATTCCAATTTAATTTATCTCTAAAATATTCATTTCTCTTCCAGTGTGAGTTATCAGTATGCTCTTGTGGTGATGAAGGTTGACCACAAACTGGGCTGTACTGGTAAGACTGGAGGCAGCAACTCAAGGAAGTTATTATTCTCTTTTTAGCACTTCTGAGATCACATGTGGAGTAGCGCGCCCAGTTTTGGGTTCCCCAATACCAGCAGGATACGGACACACTGGAGCAAGTCCAGCAAAGGGCTACAAAGATGGTTGGGGATGTGTGAGGAGAGGCCAAGGGAGCCACTCAGTGTGGAGAAGGCAAGAAGTCCTCAGCTGTCCAGTGGGTGGCTTTGCAGAAGAGAAAACCAGATGCTCCCTGGAGGAAGAACACTGAAAGGACAAGAGGCAAAAGACACCAGCTGAGCCAAGGAACAAAATTTCACCACAAGGGTGGTCAAACACTGGAGCAGGCTGCCCAGGAAGGCTGTGCCATCTCCATCCTTAGAAGCATTCAAAATTCCACCGGGCATAGCCCTGACCAACCTAGTCCGGTGCAGAAGTTGCCCATGATTTTTTCCATGATTCAGGTCTGCAAATCTAAAAGTCCTACAGCGAAATGGAGTGACCGGCGAATCAACAGGCAGAAGTATAAAGAAAGAGAGGAAACCAGGGCAATTTTAATCCTGGGCTGAATTCCTCTGCCATTTGAGATGGTAAATTATT
Organism: Charadrius vociferus; assembly: GCF_000708025.1. Lineage (NCBI taxonomy): Eukaryota > Metazoa > Chordata > Aves > Charadriiformes > Charadriidae > Charadrius > Charadrius vociferus. The sequence goes on from NW_009650091.1 coordinate 1,134,638, forward strand.
TCATAAACATAACTAGGAAAATATCCAGATCCCGAGGCCCATTTATAAAATGCACTGACATTGAAAGAAGTCTTGCAGAACAACATCCTTCCCCATCTCACAAAAATGTGCTCGGGTTTTTGATGACATTTCACAGAGGGACACAGCCAGCCCTGAGAGAGCTGATTAATTCCACTCCCTGTTCACCGGGGGTAGGTTAAAAGCTGGAATGCAGGCATCTAGCCTAGCAATACCAATTATAATAGTAAGATGGCTAATGAGATGAGTAATGGAGGATATCATGGCTTAAAATTTCACCTTTCCCAGAGATGAAAGGTTGAGGGAGATAGTTGCGTTTATACTCTAATTCCTCCCATATAGGGACCAGATGGCTTTTAGAATTGATTTCATTGATTTTCTTCTTTTTTTTTTATTTGACGTTCCAGCAAGAGAGCTCTTCTTTCATAGCAGCTGTGTGACTTATCTTTGCATAGTCCTACAATGGTTCTTTCTTCCCTTTCCTTTTCCTAACCTGTGCTTTTTTTTTAACAACCAAAAAGCCAATTTTGAAAAGTTTAAATGTATCAGCAGTGCAAGACGGAAACATTATTCTTTTGCTTGTTATTAACATGGTTTGTCACTTATGCTAAACAAAAAAATCTGCCCTCAGAAAAAAAGGTTACGCGCAAGAGAGATAAATGGTGTCTTACTGTACAGCACGCTAAAATGTTTTGCCTTCTACTGGGCCCATACTCTGTCCAACACTGTGTGTTTAAGTCGCACCTGGAAAGCACTTAAGCGCATACCTATTGATAGGTGGCAGACGTAGTTTGCTAACTAGGAATGGACGACTCAGCTGGGCACTGCATTTGCAAATGGCACATTTATCAGCAAACCCGAGCATTATAAGAGGAACTGTCTGAATAGCACTCATATGGTGCAGAAATTGCCATACCACCAGAAAGGAAATATACCGGTGGTAATGATAATCACTATTCTTAGTATTTTAATCAATGGAAATGATGTGTAACTAGTAATGACGTGCCCCAGTGTTTTGATTTGAAAGTTTTTTTCTGAGATTAGGAGTTTCACAAAAGTTTGCACTATAAAGGGCACTGCTTTAAGAAGGAAGGCAGGCTTAATGCCATGTTTTAAAGAGCTCTGAATACCAGGATATTTCAACAGTTCAGGTTCATCAAAGCATGATTTTGCAGGGTGTCATGAGGTGGCAGTGCTAGATCCCACGCCAGGAGGTCTTCTGCTCCCTGTCAATCCATGACTGGTCTTCACGGCAGTACTGACTGCACTCAAGTCCACTATTAAGGGTCTCTCCAAGTGGAATGAGGGCGTCAGACAAGTTATTTCAAGTTCTGCTTTAGACTCTTAGTCTATTGACAGCTACTGAGGTGAATAAGCAGCTTCCAAAGAACATAGGATCTGCATCAGTGTCAGGATCTCCTGAAAAGGGAGTTTCCATATGTTGTTTTACAAGCTTTGCTGTGAAGATTATAGCAATAAACAAGTTTGTTTCACAAGGAAACTCTGGCCTTTGTATCCCCAACTCCCCTCTGATGAGAAGACAGCTTGCAAGACTGTAACATCTGCTGCTTCTTAGAAACCAGACAACGACGATTTTAGCTCAGCCCTATCGCAACGGCATACTTGCAAGGTATATTGCAAGGATACTCGTATCCATGGAAATGTTGAGAGCCGACCACAGGGAGTGCACTGACCCCCCCAAATCATTTAGAAACTTTTGAGAGTCTTGCACATCGGGTCAGACCCACCATTCCCACCGGTCTGCTTTTGCCTCAGCACACACCATGACAAATGTATTCATGGTTTTTACTTCAGAAAGTGAAACAGCGCACAGAGAGTGCCAGTTGTCTTTGCGAGGTGACTCAGAGTCTTCAGATCCCTGGTCAAGAGGTCTGTCTCTCAATTTGGAAGGGTTTTTTAAGTTTTCAATTTATTACTCTGAGTTACTTTCAGTTGAATGGGAGATACTCAGTTTAATGACTTGAATTTACAGGCCTTCTGCTAATAACTTCGTCTGACTGTGGTGTGCAAACAACAATGATAAAGACACAGTGTAGTCCTATAGCAAAATAGCTTTTGGAAAATTGAAGTCGAATTTATGCTAATATAGTCGTAAATAAACAGAACTAGTCTATGACATCTCTCCAGAGACAAATAATGCAGCAGGGGTACTTCTTATGGCTTTTCTCACACCTCTTTTTGTGATTATTCAATGACTTCAACTTCATGTGCTTCAGACAAGAAGTGCAGCGAAGCCTAGTTGCCATGGCAGTACTAAAAAACTGTTTCAAATTCACCATGAGTGTAGCCTCTTGCCTGCACAATTTTTTCCTCCTGGTATTGGTGGCCACGAGAGGTACGGCCCTGATCCGATGGGAAATGGGGAGTATTTACCCCATGTGAATGCAAGACGTGAACCCTCATGTGGGCCAAGATCTTGTCTCTATTCCACACCTCCAGGAGGCATTGCTGTTTTCACTGGTGTAAGGCAGTCCAAAACCCACTGGCAGATACTGTGGAGAAAGGGGCTTTTCTCACATCCCTTCCCTCCCTGTTCCCCTCGCTTATGGGCACTGCCTAACAGACCTGACAAAAATCATACAGAATCATAGAATAGTTTGAGTTGGAAGAGACCTTTAAAGGTCATCTAGTCCAACCCCCCTGCAACGAACAGTGACATCTTCCACTAGATCAGGTTGCTAAGAGCTTTGTCCAACCTGACCTTGAACATTGCCATGGATGGGGCACCCACAACTTCTCTGGGCAACATGTTTCAGCACCCTCATCATAAAAAAATTTCTTCCTTATATCTAGTCTGAATCAACCCTCTTTTAGTTTAAAACCATTGCTCCTTGTCCTATTGCTTCAGGCCCTACTAAAAAGTTGGTCCCCATCTTTCTTACAAGCCCCCTATAAATACTTAAAGGCTGCAGTAAGGTCTTCCTGGAGCCTTCTCCTCTCCAGGCTGAGCAACCCCAGCTCTCTCAGCCTGTCTTCATAGGAGAGGTGTTTCATCCCTTTGATCATTTTTGTATAGAATAAAAGAAAGCATCCTCCTTCCTGACAGCAAAGACTTGATTTGCAGATGAAATTAGACATCACACCTATCTGTCACCTTCTCCAGCCACCCTCCACTCTCTTTTTGGAAACATGAAGCCTTTCACTCGTACTGCCCTTTCAGACTTGCAGATGGGGTTTTGACTACAGTTGAGCTTAGAAAAGTCTCTGTTACCTGTTAATTTTTTCTTTCCACAGCTGTATTGCAGTTCAGCCACCGAAGTCTGATCCAGTATCAGGAACTGAAGAACCATGAGGGCAAATTCAAAGCATCGTACAGGCAGCTCCACTACATAAATATGTATGTGTGAGAGTGCCTCTGCGCACACATGAGAGAGTGCACGCGCGCTCACACACACACCAGTTGTTAAATTACACTTTTTTCATAACTTCAGTCTGAGACAAATGAAATCGCCCCCCAAAATATAATGAAAGCCAAATTGATCTCCTAAGTGGATCAATAGAAGCTTAACTGAAATAGATAGGGGAGTTTATCAGACCTGATGTAGTAAAACACTAATAAGATCACTTCCAATTCACACATATAGGAGTAAATTTTCAGCACAAATTGACTTCATTGCCAAGGATGAATGGGAACCTTTAGTAACGGATTAGAGCTGTAAAGCATTCTTTTTCTATACAAACAGTAGATTTTCCTCTTATCCTTACTGATTGCATGTTTTTAGTGCTGCCTTTCTTCTGCACAAACCAGTAGATTTCTCTCTGAAGTGCTTATTTGTTTCAGAGAACAAACTATCGGGTCATCGTCTGCACCATTTTGCACTGAATGGTACCTGAGAGAAAAAGTATGGGAGTAAAAACCACTTGTGGCCATGAATGCTAAAGCGTTCCTCTCGGAGCCCTCGTTGCTGCCTGCAGCGACCACGTAAGGGCGTTGGGTGAAGTGGAGCAGCCTCAGGAGAAGGGACAGAGAGAGTCCCAGCGGTACTGCAGAAGACGGAAGATCTGAACCGGAGGTGCCCATGGCTGGTGCTGACCGCTGGATATTCAGCCCCTTCTCCTTTAAATTTCTGGTTTTGAAGCTGCCTGCAAGAAAGAAAGAAAAAATACTTTTTCCCTAATTCCTTGACTTTGAAATCTGTAAGAGGCAGGTCACTCCCTCTGCCCCGGTGACAGGCACCAAGCCACCTTTTGGAGCGGGGCACCAAAAGCACCCCCTTCTCTGCATTGTCCCCGGCTAGTGAGATGTTTTCCTCCCTCAGCACATTATCCTGCCTGCTTACCCAGGCGTGTGTACCGCTAGTTGGATGGATAATCTCGTTGGGTTTATCACTACTACTTCAAAGAGTGGGATTTACCTCATCTATTTTCAGCTGCCCTGAAGTCTGATGTGTAGCTTATGTTCTTCTATAGCCTAAGGCTATTCTCCACGGTCAATGGGGAAAAAACCAGACTCCTCCAAGAGGGAGTGATGAGAAAACCCACCGTTACTCAAACGGCTGTGAGCTGAGATGTGTCAAAGAGTATCGGTGTGAAAGGCAGCAAAGTCCAACAGCGCTGGAGAGACAAGAAAGTACAATTCCACTCAAAGCAGAAGGCAGGCAGAGAGAAATTCATCCTGCATACAGAACAGCTCACATCGCCTCCTGGAAGGACCAGTTTCTCTCCAGTGACTACAGAGATCTTCAACACTAGCACTGACTAAATACTTAGTTTTCAGATGGTTGGAGGCAAGTGAAACGAATACAGCTTTGAAGATCCAGCAACCACAGCTGTGAAGTTAGCTCTTAATCTCATCCTATTTTTTTCCGGAAGGCTCTTCACGCAGCCGGAATATAACTTGTTTGCTGCATGTTGATCCATTTAAAGGAGAAAAAAATAACGGACAAGAGCAAGCCCTCCCCTTCCCAGTTTTAGTTATATACATGTAAATAAATGTATTAAGAAAGGAAACAACCCTTGCACAGCTTTACCTTTCTCTGTCTGACTCCTAAAATATAAAGAGAGAAAATAAAAGGAATTGCCAAGAGAAATCTTTTTGTGCTATAGGACACACACACACAAAAAAGATAAAATAAAGTACATAGATGAAAAAAACAAACCTGAGTTCTGACTATGTAAAGTTTTGGTAATGTTAAGGGCATTTTCTGCCCCATTGTGCAGAGGTTACAGAGTTTTGTTGTAATCCAGCCTGAAGCTAGCGTGCTGTCTGTGAAGTGATACCAATCATTCTGATACGGAGACATTTGGTAAGGAGTTTGGTATGCTCTGGGACTGGAGGATCCAGAAGACTTTCAGCACCACAGAGGGAAGATGGCTGAATATTTATATCTGGAGGTATCACATTTAGAACAACTTTCAAGCAAAATAGGGATGAAGTTGTAACACAGCATAATAACAGGCCTTTCCTAATATTATTTTTTTTTTTTAGAAAGCAATATTTAACAGGATTATTCATGCTTTTTAATTGTAGAACCAGCCAGATATCATTGAGAAAATGGAATTCATGGATAAACACACTTAGGAAAGTATTCTACCGAGGTAGTAATCTCTTTGTAAGGAAGCCCTGGAGCAGTGTACGAGAATGAACACTGTCTACCAAGGAAAGCAGAACAATACTGAAGATTTCTGACAGTAAGACAACCAGAGACCAAATGCAGAACTCTCAGCATTACCAATTACTACAAATAAATTTAATGAAAGCCAGACAGAACTGAAGACAGACAAGATTTCCTGGACCAGAACTTCTGAACATGAATTGTTGTCTGAAAGAAGAGTGTTGAATATGGCATATTAGAATAGATGGGCAAAGCAACTAAAGTGGAGTTACAATCAATTTTTGAAATAACAGAAACATAAATAAAAGAGCAGCAGTACCGTGATACCCATCGGACCTGCATTTTGTTAATGAGGAGTAAAGGATTTCTGCAAAATAGGCTGTTAATGTAAAATCCATAACTGTGCCTAGACTGCAGATAGCTGTCTCTGGAATGATAGCTCCTGGTCTGCTCCCGAGATTGCCAAGAATCAAGAATATAAACTGTATCCAGACAATAATAAAAAAAAAAAAAGCCTTCTTTTTTATGAACAAAATCTTTTAGTAATGGACTTGAATTGCAGGCTTTGCAGGCACTTTTGGAACCCAATGAGCAATATACACACTCTTGAGAGGAGAAAAAAAAAAAAAAAAGATTTACTGCTCCAAATAGAGTCCACAACTTCTAAATTAAGGCTCTGGAAGTTCCTCTTAAGTCTGAAAATTAAGCTCAAAATATATCAAATTAGAAGGTCCAAAACACAGACAACCAAAACCTGTTGCTGTCTTTTAATATATTTTTTATTACTTTGAAGGTATAATTGTAACTGAAGCACTTTGTTCATGCCCTTTCCATTATCATTTGAACTGAAACGTTTGGAATAGGTGCCCTAGCAGAACAGAAACAATATCACCTGCCTGTCTTAATGAATCACAACTGTTTTATAGATATAATGCCTCAATTGTAGACTAAAGAATTCAAAACAATATTTCTCGAATATGCTTGAATATCAGATGACTCAGGGAACCACAATCTGTTAATTGATACAATACTAGCAGAAAAAAACCCGATGCAACTGTCAAAACAATCATTAAAGAAAAATCCATTGGCCATGTATTAGTAACAAACCATGTCAAGAAGTTAATTTGTATTAGTTGTACATTGGGGGTAGACTAAGGAGCCAAAAATCTCACCCAGGCTAAATTTTCGTGGTGAAGAAAGGCAGAAGAGAAACAACTTCAAAAAGGCAGTGCTGCAGGGAGGGATCTACCCCCCTCCCCGGGAAGGCATTGCGCTTTTACAAGTGAAGAGAGAGGTGATCTGTGCACCACTTCAGTAGCACCTGCAGAGGAACATGGTGGGTACCTGACCGGTGAACAACCCGTCTTGGGCCGCGTGTCACCTTCACCATCAGAACTCGGCGGGATATGTGTGAGCACCTGCTGAAGGTTCATGCCCACCCAATCCACCTGTGAGGGCGTTGCTTTCTCCATCACCTCTTGCCTGAACATTTCACAAGATGAAGCGATTGACTCTGGTCACGACTGTGGGCAGAGGGACCTGCTGCTGACCGGCGTTTTGTGAAGTTTGGCTAAGCCATTTCAGAGTCTGAATTGGAACGTTTTGGGGGGAATTCATTAATGCTCAGTTATTCCTTTAAAGCGCTTTACATATGGCACAGCTCTCTGTTAGGTGTCTCTCCCCTAGCCAGGGCCACACCAGCATCTATTGCACATGTTAAAAAGCATTGCTGCCTCTTGTAAAACTTGGAAAGATGTGGTTAGTCCTAATGATTAGTTCTGACCTGGAAGAAAATTAAAGAAACTAAAAGGGGAAAAAAAAACCCAACCCAACCAACCCAAAGTCCCAAACTTCTTTAAACTGCATAATAACAGCACAAAAATGGCTATCTAACTTTCTTCCTAGATAGGTTCAAAAAGGGAGAGAGAGCACATTTGTTGAGGCCGTGTTCCTCGCAGCTATTAAACACCATAGTCCAGATGCAGTCACTGGCTCAGGGAGTCCTTTTCCCTCCGGTCATTGGGAGAGAAGTCGGGGAAGCTCTGCCTGTCCTTCTTTCCGATACTTTTTTGTTCTCAGAAGAAAAGCCACAGGCAGGGGCAGGACACTAGATTGTATGGACCTTTGTTCTCAGCCAATACAGCAACTTTTATATTCATAGAGCTGTATAATCTATTTACATTATTAAAAAAAAATAAAAATAAGGAAAACAAAAAGTTTAGATTGCACAGAATACACAGAAACTCCTGAGTCTCAATTTCTTGCTTGTTTTGGTCCCCTCTGGTGGCTGGAGGCTCTTGGGACACACACATAGACCTGAACCGGGCCTCATAGCAGAAGTCGCCCAAAGTCAAATACATTTCTTGCCTGAACATAAATAGGGGAAAAATAGGGGAAGTTATATCAGAGAACTTGAAAGGTTTATACAAATGTACATTCTGCATTCGTACAAACGAACGCAACAACAGCCTTGACCTCTTTCAGCTCAGCCCTAGTCGATATAACTTGTCCCAGGCCTCTCTTACCTGCCCTCAGGTTTCATCCATCAGCCATCGTTTTTGCCTGGCAAGGAGAGATAGGTCTGTCTCTCCAGCATCCTCCTTTAGGAGGTCTTTAAGCCTGTAGTTACCTCTTCAAGTCACCGTGACTTGAAATTCATGGGGACAAAACTCTGCCCGTTCTTTCTTACAGGCAATGACTCTGCCAGTGTATTGCCCTGATCCTCAATTTAGTCTGTCTCCCTACTGTTAACTTTCTTCTTTTCTCCAGCCTCCTGAAAGAAGCTGACTTTTGCAACTGCCCTCAGGAAATGAGGCTGGTTGGGTGGGGGTTTTTTTTTGAGATGTGCTTGCCTCTCCAGGGAGTTGAATTAATTATCCCCCACGGAGACAGGAGCACAGAAATAGGCACAACACTGGCAGCACTGTTATGTTCAGTTTTGGGGCCTATTTCTTTTATACGACCTATTGTAGCTCGGTATAAGAGACTTTATGGTTTGTAAGCTTTCAGCAGCTTACATTTGTCACAAACACCCATTTCTGGGTGGGCTTTCAAAACCCACCTGTTTTTCCCCAGAGTTTGCTCTCGTTAAATTGAGCAGTCCCCCCCTGGGTACGGCGAGAGTGGGAGCCAAGCGCCGGAGGTCACGGCCACCTCTCCACAGGGGCTTGTGGCTTCCCCAGGCACATCGCTTCTGCCGATGCTCTGCAATTCCTGCCTCCCCTTGCCTCTACCCGGCCAGGGAAAAAAAACACTCCAGCCAAATTTCTCCATGGTGTCAGCACCTGAAAACCTGGCGCTGGAGGTGCTCAGGCGGAAAGACGTGAATGGTGGAGCAGCGTCCCAAAATTGCGGCAGCACGACTCTCCCACAGCTGGGGACCGGCAGCTCAGCCTTAGCACATAGAGTACATCTCTCTTATGCACTGCCTCCACCCGTAATGCTTTATTCCCTCTCTCACACACACTCATACACACCTATCTGCTTTTATTAGAGCAAAAAGGTTTTCTATAAGTCTGGAGGATTGGTTTTTATTTTTAAAATGTTTGCGGTAGTACTTCTGAAGCATCCCTATCATCTGGCAAAAAGGGGAATTTAATGCAAAACCATATTTCAGTTGCTCTCCCAACACTGCTGCTTCCCCTACAGAAATTGTTTTATTGAATCTGATTTTTTTTTTGAAATGAATTTGGTATTCATGAAAGAGCTCAGATTGATAGCTCAGAAAGCAACGGCCAGATTTCCACGCAGAACCCAGGTAGCAAAACTGATTTCAGCCCCGGCAATGACTGCTTGAAGAAGCTCAGTTTTTAAAGGGGTTCAGCTGGGGTTTTGGTTCCAATCCTCAGAGGAAGGTTTCACCCATGTGCACAATATCCCACAAGGCCATGTTCCCACTGACACCCAGACTGCTTCCCAGGCTCGTTTTAAAGGCTTGTCGCCTGGATTGGGCTCTGTCGGTGAGCAGGTTCTGCGTTTGGTGCCTTTGGGAGGCAGCGGAATGACAGACAATGACCAATAATACGGTCAAACAGTGATTCAAACCACCGATCCAACATCAAAAAGCTGATTTATTACCTGGCAGAGTCAATCTTCTCTTTCATCAGTTTAGTTGGAAAGAAAGGAAATGGTTGTATTTTAAGAGCAATGTTGAAAAATATGGTACAGATGAAATATGAAATAGAAAACTTTTTCTTTCTTAGAGTATCAGAAAAGACTACCTGAAACCTTACACTAGTGGTTATGTCCTCCAAAAGGACTTCAAAGTTTGCAGCAGCATTTGTATCTATCCGAGAGCTATGTTCATATCACCCGATATGCGCAGCCACTTTGATATGAGTAAACACAGGTGCAGATTTGCATCAATCGAAAAAAAAAAATAATAAAAAACCTGTGTTATGTTCTTCCAGGAGCTCCCTTTTATGATCTTTTCCATTTCCATCTAGCTTTGTTCCAAGTTTGAAATAAAAAGCCTTCTCTTCATGCACAGTTGTAGTGTTTGCAAACCGAGGGCTGGTATGATACCTGACCAATAAAGATGTCCCATGTATAAGGAAAAGAGAATCCATCTTATTTTTTCTTATTTATACTGAAGAAAAAAAGATTCTGAAGTACTGTAGATTTATTGCCGAGAGTTTGAAAGAACCACCTAATTATTATTCACTGCTTTATAGATCATTGTTAAAAGTGTTAATTTCAATTATCTAAATGTTTTTCTGGCTTGTATGTCATGCGCAATAAAATTACTAGGACCAGATTTACTGGTGTACACCATTTGCTGTGTGCAATTCCAACCTCGGGTTTACGACTGCTTTGTGTTGCTGGAGTGGTGCTCTGAGCTTTCTAATGATTCTGGCTTATTGCCTTTTCCCCACACATTCTATATCAATTTATTATTCCATGGTGGATGCTTATATGCTTTCTGCAATTTACTTTAGAAATAGTATTAAAAATGAAGTTGACGTGCATTAAATAATACTTCATTGATTTTCTTAAACTGCAACACAGGAATGCACCTCTGCATCTCTACACCTAAACCATACATACATGTATATGTATATACAGAAAACCACATGTATAATATAAGAGAAAGCCAGATGAAAGCCATACAAGTTGAACACAAATACGCCTCAAATGACATCTTGAAAAATTGGGAGGGGAAAAAAAAAAACCCACGTTTTTTTCTGAAACCATGGTCCTGCATCAGTCTGTGTTTTGTATGCAGGCGCGTTCATAACATGAATGAAACACAATTTCTCCATGAGCACAGCTTCCAAACGAGCCATGCTGCTACAACGTCTACACAAACCGCTCACCAGCAAGCCCAGGAAGGGCAGATGGCCACACGCTGCTCCCCCTCATCCCCTCCCCTCAGGGAAGTTGTTGGGTTCCAGACCGTATTTTAAGCACAGGGTTTTGGTGCAGACATCCACCTCCAAGAGCCGAACAGCAACAAATCAAACCCAAATTGGTAGGACTAGATTGCTTCTGATACCTGATTAGACATTTTTTTTCTAAAGCAGGAATAAGGGTGACCACCTCACCTTTTGACTAACACATAATGATTTCGTTTCCAAAAGTAGCAACTCTAAGTGGGCGCAGAGACTGAGTATTATATTGCCCACATGTGTCTGCTTTAGATAAAGGCTTTACATATCCATTTCAGAAAGGATTTTAAAAACAATTTTTGTTTAAAATATGGGTGAAGGAATAAAAATGGGTCAAGGTGGATTCAACACAAGAGATAATTATTAGCATGAGCTACAGCCTGAAGCATTTTAGAGTACACATGCCGCTAGATAAATATGACACTGGTGCAGCGCTGTATGCCATCTTCTAAGCTAGCGTGCTTTTCATCATCCAGATGCCTTTCTATGATCTAAAGTAGGGCTGCATGAGACTTGCAGTCAAATGCAGTGCTGTCAGAAAGGTATGATCAATCATCTCTGCCAAGCTGACAGTATAGGATCTGATTTATCCTGCCTCCGACTCATATATTTATTATAAAATCAAAGGTAGCTGAAATTTAGCATCAGTACAAAGCGCTGGAGTTTTGTTCAATAGGGAACTATCGCATGTGGAACAAGCATCAAATCTCCTGACATTTAATGATTCATTTTAAATATATCTGGCACATGAATTAGCAAACAGAGCTGTGAAATACTAACAGCAGCCAAAAGTAATTTATGAATATTGAATTGCACCGTGCAGTATGTCAAGTAAAAATACAGCAAGAACTCCCTTAAAAGCTTCTTTGCCTATCCCAGCTTTCTGGTAATCAGAACACCTGAGAGAACGGCACTGAATGTAATGCTCCACATCTAGAAATAAAATACAAAAGAAAAAAAAAAAGAAAAAAAAAAGGAAAGAAAGAAAAAAGAGAGAAAGAAAAAAGAAAAAAAGACCCAAAGAAAAAAGAAAAAAGAAAAAAAGAAAAAAGAAAAAAAAAGAAAAAAAGAGAAAAAAGAAAAAAAGAGAAAAAAGAAGAAAAAAAAGAAAAAAGAAAAAAGAAAAAAGAAAAAAGAAAAAAGAAAAAAGAAAAAAGAAAAAAGAAAAAAGAAAAAAGAAAAAAGAAAAAAGAAAAAAGAAAAAAGAAAAAAGAAAAAAGAAAAAAGAAAAAAGAAAAAAGAAAAAAGAAAAAAGAAAAAAAAGAAAAAAGACCCAGAAAACCTGAAATTTCCCCCTAGGAATGGATAGCAGAAACTGTTGGTAACTGAAAATATGCAAGCAATTAAGTATACATAGATGGCTAATAATAAATTTCACTGCTGTGCACATAGTCTTTCAGTTTGTCCAAATCTATCAGTATTGCCGCAGAGCCTTCATAACCTCTAGCAGGGTTTGTCATGTGTCCAAATTTTCTAACACAAGTTGGCTGTGTCAGGACCTCTAACGGGGTGTGGGAGTGCAAGTGCAAGGATTCTATTAAAACGCTGCAGCACATCCGAGATACCCTAGAGGAGCCGAGTATTTGATGTGATAAGCTTTAAGATCCCCCGGTTGCAATCTGCAAACAAAACCAGAGGAGCCTGTGAGGGAGGAGCTGTTTGGAAAGGCTTTAGATCCTTACGTGACCATAACTCGTGATCACGTTATGTTTTAAAAGTACCGATACAGCCTGGAAAACTGGTTTTCTATGACATGACAGTTTTCAGATGAGGAATAATATGAGGCTTTAAAAAAAAAAATAATTCAAAGTGGATGGGCAAGACTAGCACCCAGCTTAAAATTAAATACAGATGTCTCAAAAAGCTGGCTTGCAGAGGAGACACTGAAAGGAAATGCTTTCAGTGAAAAGTTATTTGTAACCTTCAGTCAGGGTGAATCTAGGAGAACGCACTGAGGAAGCGGTAAGAATAATCATCTGCCTGGGAGTTCATCTTTATCCCTCTAAGGTTTCCCCCACCTTTTCTCCCAGAAATTTTGCCGAGCGTGGCAGAATGCACACATACACGTAGCCAAAAACACCTCAGGCTTCGCACCCGCGGGCTGTGTCACAAACCCGTTTGAAAGCCCCCATCCACTTTAAGGAAATTTTGCCGAGCGCGGCAGAACGCACACATACACGCAGCCAAAAACACCTCAGGCTTCGCACAGGCGGGCTGTGTCACAAGCCCGTTTGAAAGCCCCCATCCACTTTAAGCCAGAGATCCTGCCTTGATGCTTTTAAAACAGCCTGATATGTCAGTGCCGTGAAAGCTCAAGTTCTCATGAAGACCTACTCATCTGAACAAGTCTGCCTACTATGCTATGCATATTCATTGATTAGTATCCTTAGAAATCAGCTGGATGTCATAATTAAGACAAGCCAGCATCGCTAGCAGCAAATTATACATGTACTTTAGATCCAATTACACTGTAATGACTGAGTGGCAAAGAGATATCGGCAGCTAAAACTGCATCAAATGGCTTTCTTGAGGGAGAGCCAACAGTACGGGGTAAAATTAGAAAACTATCCCATAACATTTAAACTTCTCATAACAAACCGGGGGGGGGGAGGGAAACTCCACCAAAATTCCTAGGTAACAATTTTATAAAACATTGTAAGTATGAGCAGTGATTGCAAAAGCTAAGCTACTTTATAAGAGCCAGGACACCAGTTCCTATGAAGACAACAAGCTCTGGGCTCAGCAAGGCGCCCGCCTGCAGCTACGGTCACTTGTTAACATCCAAAGCACCGACTCCAGGTGGTGAGGTGCCCCCCGAAGGAAAGGATGATATTTTTCCCTTTCAAAGGAGATCTAGGCTGAATTCCCGGGAGCAGAAAAAGGCCCGCAGAAAAGCTTAGCAGTGGGAAAGTTTTGTAGCTCTGTGCTGTGAGAAGAGAATGAGCTACGGAAGCATCAAACTGATGGTAGCCACGGCGCTTTTATGGCCACGTTGGATCATCACCAATATGGTATTTAGAAAAATATCAAAGCTTTGGGTTAGATCACAGCGCTGTAGAAATTCTTGTTACGGGGAATGTAAAGAAGACCCAAACTCCCTCTTTATAAAGTCAAACCTTTGTTGAAAAAGGTGTTTTATCCATTTGAGTCTTTGCACTTCAAGGAAAAAAATATTTCAAAAATTTCTTTGAATAACGAGGAAACAAGAAAGCAAATGTAAACAGAATGGGTGTGTCAATTGTAGACATGCTCCCCAGCAGCTCCTTGACAAAAAGATAACAACAGAAATCAAATTAAACATGACTAACATGCAAGAAAAGTGTATAGGCTTCTGAATGCAAGCAGGAAATTCAACATCAGTTTGCCAAGTCTCAACGGGTCACCAGTAGGTGCTTAAGGCAAGGAGACTTTACTGAGTTACTCCAGACCCATCATCACAGAGAACTGGATGAGAGTGCAGAGGGGATGTACGAGGGTAAAAAACCCCACGCCTGTCATCTTCTGCAGAGAAGAGCTCTTATCTGGGCACAGGCACCTCTCAACCCTGCCATCTCCCTTTGGCCTTCCCTGGCGACTGATCCTGGTCCTGCTGGTCATTAAACACAACGTTTGATAGCTATATTGGAAAAATCAAATATCTACTTCCTCTTGAAGAAAGATAAACACTTATTTTTTTTCTAAGACCTATCCTGATTAAAATCTGTCTCGATCCTGATATATGTCTTATGCTTGAACCAAAAATTCTGGAGATACTGAATGTTGTGGAAAGTCCTTTTCATCTTGTTGCATCGACACAATTAACTACCTACCTTGTGGATATAGGTAATTCCTATCTTTTTCTGTAGAATAATGTTTGAAAAATATTCTTAAATTAAAGGCTGATTTTCCTCTGAATATCAAAAAGTAGAAGCATACACATTCAGCCATAGAGTTGTAGTTATATATACATAGTCAAAGGCAGATGCACTTCTTGCAAGGAAAGTCTTTTGGTTTGGTTTTAATTCAAATTGGAAAATCTGGAAAACGTAGCGTGTTTCTATTGCAGTTTGAATTGAAAATAAGTAATTCTTAGGTGGTAATTGTGATCCTCAGTATTGATCAGTTTATAACATAAGGGCTTTTAGTAATTTTTTTATACTGGCTGCAGTAATTTAGGGTTCATTTCACTCCCACTCAGCTATCTAACACGTTAAGCATGCCTAAACTAGTCATTCCATCTCCTCCTTCAAGAAAAACAGAGCTATGAGCAATTCCAGAGATCGGTTCATCTCACCTACCTTAAATAACTGCCTTAACACGGGATGCATCACACCCTGGGGCAGCTTAGTTTTCTCCGGCTCGCCTTTTTCTTTAATCCAGTTTGGCCCTTAGTTTGCAATGTCGATCAGATGCACATTTATATCAAATCAGATTAAAGGCCTTTGTTACTGTACACTAGCGTTAAAGGACAACTTTTGAGATGCACAATTGAGAGTAAAAATAAGCAACTATTTCTAAGTAGAGTGAAAAATCTACCAAAAATTAAGAAATGTGGCATAAGAGTTATGAGCGCTGCTTCATTTTGAATGTTTTTTCAAAAAATACATAAAAGTTTTTCTCATAAAAACATAATTTGAACACGCTATGGCAATATATACAAACACACATACATATACACTCCTACAAGACATTAGATGTTTAACTGCTGAAGCTGCAGCTCTGAGCTACCTACCTCTCTCCACCGTGGTGAGGCTCCAGAGCCGGCTCCTTAAAACACCGTGATTGATGGCACAGTATTTTAAGGCAGACCCAAATCGGTGCAGGTTAAATTCAAACACTACGCGGCAAACCGCTGCAGCCTGGGACCTGACTGGCAAGGCGAGGACCTGGGGACACGCGGCACGCTAAAGCATCTTCACTCCTCGGCCACAGCCAGAGGCTGTGGTGTCCCCGGGAAGGTGCTGCCCATCGGCAGCGTGTTGGCACTACTGCTTCAAAAACCCCACGCCGTCGTGAGTAAAAGCACCCCTAAAACTTTGCAGGTGCCCGTCACATCAAAGACCTCAGCGTATTTCGTCACGTACTAAAAATGTCCATGGACAAGGATGCAAAAAGGGGATAATACCTATGAAAAGCTCCATAGGGTGGATCTGGCCATATTTCACATGATGTACGCAATTCAGATCTTACCAGATCACAGGCACCTTTCTTAAGAAATAAGATTCTCTCTTATCCGCTTTGAGGCTGAGGGAATTGGGGCTTTTTAGTCTGGAGAAGAGAAGACTGAGGGGGGATCTTATCAACGCTTATAAATCCTTAAAGGGAAGGTGCCAGAAGGATGCGAACAGTCTTTTTTCAGTGGTGCCCAGTGATAGGACGAGGGGTAATGGGCACAAACTTGAACATAGGAAGTTCCATCTAAACATGAGGAGGAACTTCTTTACTTTGCGGGTGGCAGAGCACTGGCACAGGCTGTCCAGAGAGGCGGTGGAGTCTCCCGCACTGGAGACATTCCAAACCCTCCGGGACACCGTCCTGTGCAACTGCTGTAGGTGACCCTGCTCTGGCAGGGGGTTGGACTAGATGGTCTCCAGAGGTCCCTTCCAATGCTGACCACTCTGTGATTCCTGTGTATAAAGGAGATTATCTGGAGTAGCAGAAAGGAATTGTGAAAACCATTGGTCCAGATAAAGAACGTATTTGCTGAAGGAAGGGGGGACCCTCTGGCTCCCATCCAACAGCCCCCGGAAAGCCACAACAGACTCCTGGGCTGGGAGGGGATGGCAGGGACAGACCTGAAGCACGTAGCACCAGAGGGCCATGCTGTGCAGGCTTCAGAAATCAAAACGTTCCCCCTCTGATAAAATTATGCCTTAGGCCACTTAGCAGCCCACATCAGGAGGTGCAAAGATAGGTCAGCATCTTTGGAGGCTTCAGATGCTGAACTGTTGCTCTTAGAGGGGTTGTACTGAAGCTTGTTGACAGTATTTGCTGCTCACATAAAATGCTCGTTTCTGTTGCCTTTGGTGATGTTTCTGCCTATAACCCAGAAAAGCAATAAGGTCAAAGAAAAACAGCAGCACCCACCCAGACAAAAAGAACCAAAAGTTTTGATAGAGTCCAGTGGATAAAAAGGTGCAATAGGCAAGGCAAAAGAAAAAAGAAAACAATTCAAGATCACTAAAATTCTCCACAGAAGTAGCCTTATTGCTCTGACTACTACATGCCTTACTAAGAAAAATTACATGTAAGGTTTATCCTCTATTCTAGAAGAATTTCCTTTACTACTGAAGACAATACTTTTAAAGAAGTCTCAAAAAATAACTCAATGCTTTTAGAAAAACATTTTCTCACCTGTTTTTCCTCCATTTGTAAGGATATGCATCACTTCCAGGTGTAATAAAAATCCTTAACACTGACTTTTAAAATACAGTGGAAACCCAATTACATTGTTTTGTATTGTGATTGTATGTGCTAAAGAAACTCAACCTGAAATAATAATCCCTGTGCATTTTCAAAAAAAAATATGTTTTTTATTTTGCAGGTACTTTTTTTTCTTTTTCTTCCTTAAATATACAACATCACAATCAATGAGTCATAGGATTTCACTGGGGACAAATTAACCTCTTACATGAAATAAAATGTGGTCATTGAATCAGGCTTCAGAAACTCTTCTAAACTTTAAAGTCCACAACAGGAAAACAAAGCATCATTCAGTTATATTTACAGAGCCCATTTATTTCTGCAGGTTAACACTGCCTACCCATTTAAACTTTCGAGGGATGTGGCACAACGGGAGTGAATTCGTGGAATGAAAGAGTTGGTGCTGAATACCTGGCATCCACACTATCAGTCGAGTAGCTTTGGAGTAGCTCTGGTGGGATCCTGCACACTCAGCATCCATTAGCAGAGGAGTATGTTAGGTGCGCTCCCGGAGGGCGTCAGGCAGTTTATTTTTATCAGAGAGAAAATGCAGTTTGTGTACTCTGAAGATGCTCCACGATGACACAGGTCAAAACCCTGTGAACTGGGACGGCAGGAGATGGCCTCAAAAGCAGAATTGTGACCCAAATGTAAATACTAATTAAACACATGCACTGTCAACATAAAAATCTCCCTCAAAATGTTTGCCTAGAAGAGTTTCAAATAACATCTTGAAACTGTAAACAGAAAACATTTAAAGAAAAAAATGTTTGCAAAATGTTTTCTGTCTTACATTACTGCTCTTTACATATTCAGTTACTCCCATTTCCCCACTTCTATGAAATTTCACCATAGAAATACAAGAAAGAAAAACATGTATAAATTTAAGACATTTTACTGTACACCCTTAAAAGGGTAGATATTCTGGATATATACAACAAATATACAATACACAGTCTCCCTTTACTGTAGTGGTCTGGCTACTAGTTGTGCTTTTCTCCCAATTTCGGAAGTTTAATGTTGCTTAGTTCCATAAAAGTTTTCATGAAACATATGACTTGCTGATAGCAAACAGCTCGAAAAGTAGTGCATTCAATATTTAAGCATTATATTCTTAACAGACTGATAACAAACCTTAATCTTAAGGTTGAGTAGTCTTCCACTAACAATATAAAACTGGATTCCCAAGCATTAAAAAATTTCTTTATCTACAACTTTCTTAATAAAAAGGGCAAAACTTCACCTTATATTTGAGCCAAATCTCAGCTCAAACATCATTCTGAAGATGAATTTAATTTGGTTTTACCAGTTTTTATGGCCTTTCTCTGTTTCTGCTGAGATGAAACTGGAAAGAAGACGTTGGCAGAGCACCTGTTCCTTGGGGTTTCAAAGCCCGGTTAATTGGCGTGTGCTTGAATGAAAAGCAGATTAGGCGCATATCCTACTCAAATCAACAGATCTGTTGTAGCCTGCCTTATACCTTATTTATAAAAAAGTATTGCATTTATTGCCATGTCTATACAGTATTCCCACTGGTGACTATTATTCATTTCTGCCCACCGACGATGATATAAAACTTAAAAATCAGGATTGCCTGGCTGATAACTATAGATGCACATGCTTCCAGATAGAAAATATTCACAGAGCATCGGAGGTCACGTTCAAATGTTTTGACTCATTTGAAGGTGCTTACTCAGTCGCTGTATTTCCTATACATATGTACACAAAGAAACATTGGTAAAAACAGTAATCATTTCCAGACTGGTATAAACTTTAACACGTATGAAATTACTGCTCCCAGGCTAAAATCTTCCTGCCCCACTGGCCGAAATACTAATTCTCGGAAGATGTTTCCATCAGCTATAGCATAACAACTCTGGAATGAATAAACCTTTGACTTGCCACCACAAAGGTGTGGAAAATGCGTTGTGCTTCTGCATCAGTGTGCTGGTGCTCCCAGTGAGCCAAAAGAAGTCAAACTGGGCTGCCAAATGGAGTGACAGGAAGAACATTAGTAAGTGAAACTCAGCAGCTTTATCTCACCCTTTCTCTGGTGAGAATTGGGTTCTTCGGGGACAGCAAGCAGGATACATTCTTCACAGTACACCTGACTATTACTTACACATTGCTTAAACCTATTTTCAGTGAAAATGCAACCAAAATCCTAGTTCAATGAACCTACAGTTTGTTAAAATATGACACTGTAACAAAAGAAATAGTGAAGAGACGAGTTCCCTCATAGCACAGGTTCTGGCTTTCTACATATAAACCAACCACGTTAAAAAAAAATAATAAAATTTTCAACATCAAATACAGTTCTGGTAACTGACTTGCTCGGTATCCATCTCAGCTGTGACTTCTTCCTCCAGTTTGCAGGACATTCGGTGGGGGGTGAAGTCTCCCTACCCTCTTCCTCAGGTTGAAATGAAACACCAAGCCAAAAGCTGTACATGAAGATCATGATTTCTGGTCTTCCTCTGATGGGACAACTTCCAAGAGGATTTGTAATGTTAGAGTTACCCTGTCTGCAAAGATAAAAGCATACGCATGGGGAATTTTGGTGAGGATGGAGAAGGCAGAAGCGGCCAGGAAAATTATCTTGGCTGCTGTACAGCTTACTTGCACACACAGTTCACAGTGGTCATATATACCAGGTGCATATATCATTTAAACGTCTCAATCAATTTTTTTTAAACTATGTTTTCTTTACCTCTGATCCAAGGCTATGCATATACAGCAATAATGGAAAGGTATGAAGGTATGCACTTGTTCAATAAAGATCTACATGCATTTAAAGGCTATTTTAAATCACGACTACTCTGCAGAACTGCCCAGTTTTAATGAAGTTGCAATGTTGAAATAAAAGTCTAAAAGAGTTCCACCAAGCTAATTCAGCTGTGCTAAGATCTGCCTAAGAAAAAAAAAACAAAAACAAAAAAACCTAACACAACAACAACAACAAAAAAATTAAAATAAAAGGAAACAATGCTTACAAAGCTTCACAGGCCTAAGAATGTCACGCATCCAAAGCAACTTCACGCTGTCTTTTTGTCTCTCTGGACATTTATTTCCCTCTGGCGTTTTTGGTGGTTTTCTTTTTAGGGTACAGATTTATAAATGGCACAGTTAATTTACGTATAGAATGGTAAAAGAGCATTCTCTTGCCACTCATTTCGCTTTTCACTTTTTTTTTTTTTTTTAGTAACCCATTTTAAACAAGCAGGAGCCGTTGTAAGAGAAAGTTCTGATTTTCCTTGTCTAGCATGACACGTCGGCATTTGCAGCCGTGTAAAGCGAGGAGGGTAAAACACTGCAACTCACAGAAGATATCAACTGAAACTACTTTCCTGCTTTCCCGTCTAAGGCAGAGTCCACCAGTTTTTGCTCTTCTCTCTGGAGGTCACCAGTTCAGTGCAAAGCCAGGTTGCCCTTAGACTATAAACTGATGGGGTCAGAGAGGCTGAGAGTCAACAGGGACCGCGTTTTCCTCCTGTCTCCCTCCCCTCCCCGCAGCGGGGACTTCAGAGCTGGGCTGAGCACGGTCAGGGTGAAGGGCAGGAGGAAAGCCAGCAGCAGGAAGCCGGCAGGACTTCGCCCCTGCCATCCCTCCCCTTCCAGGTTGGAGGCTGAGCAAAGGAAGAAGAAAGAAAGCAGATTTTCTGTCAAGCTGAGCTACGGTGTAACAGCTCTTGGAAAAGGGCACGGCGGCAGAGGGAAAGCCCGGGCATCTCGGGAGCTGGCTGTGATTTTAATACTTTGTTCGACAAAGTGGACAGAGCCACCTGCAGCGAGCCCTTGCCCTCGCTGGGGCGGGAGGCGGTTGTCACTCTTCCATTTCCATGGGGTAGTTTTTGCTCTGTGCTGGGATGAAGCCATGGAGGAGCAATCAGACAAGTTGAGGCGGGGGGGGTGCTGAGGTCCTTGCTTGTTTATTTTGGTTGCAATATACTCGGGATAAGACAGCGTAAGGAGTATTTTCCACCCAAAAAATGTTCCAGTCTGTCTCCAGTCAGTATCTTTATATTACCTGCTTGGGGCAGTACCTGGAGTTACAGGACTGGCTTCACATTTGTAACAAGACAACTTAACGTATCACGACAGTAAAGACGACTTCCCCGCACACACACTTTGAACTCTGGTTTTCCTTTTCAAGAGGAGAATTCACTGTAAATAGGTCTCGGGGGAAGACCTTTCCAAAAAACTTACACCTCATATCTAGATATGCGCCACATAAAGCTTGGGTGAGGAAGGAAAGGAGTCATTTACTGCATATGTAAAGACTGGACATGAAATCTGCAACAGCAAAACGCTGAGATGATTTCCTGCGGATCCAAACATCTCAAACTCAACAAAGAGAAGCAAACCGAGCTTATAACACTGTGTCGTGAGTGAGCAAGTGTCATCCTCTGGTGTTTGTAAATAACCCTGAAAGAGACATTTTGTTATATAAACAGATCTCTCTTCCAGCATGGGCTCAAGCTATAACTTTCAAGCTCCTCGCAATTCCATCCACTGTAAAGGAGTAGATGTTCTAAATATGAGGCTAAGGCTGGGTTTTCAACTGAGGAAGCCCAAATGGAAGCATTGTGGTGTTGGTGCCACATGCTTTTACACGCTGGTCTGCTTCGTAGGATTTGCTAGGCTTGACTTTTTTCATTTTCACGTTAGTTCTACAAAAAGCAAGAAAGCGGAGGTCGAACGAAGCCTGTACTAGCTGAAAATTATGCGTCCCAGCACTTCTGGTGCTACAGCAAAATTTCATTGGAAGAGGAGAGAATAAAATGTCATTCTCATGGCAAAATACCACCCAGACCCTATTAACCCCACAAAATCTGAAGTTACCTTTTGTTCAACACAGTGATTTGGTAAAGAGAATGGGCAATGTAAATGCCAGGACATTCAAAATGTACAGAGCAAAGACATTCAGGGAGAATGGGCAATGTAAATGCCATCAAGGACAGTCAAAATGTACAGAGCAAAGACATTCAGCCTTAGAGAGGATTTCATAGAATCATTGAATTGTTTTGGTTGGAAGACACCTTTAAGATCATTGAGTCCAACCAATACTCTAGCACTGCCAGGTTACCACTAAACCATGTCCCTCAGCACTACATCTGCACATCTTTTAAATACCCCCAGGGATGGTGACTCCACCACTTCCCTGGGCAGCCTCTTCCAATGCTTGACAACCCTTTCTGTGAAGAAATTTTTCCTAAGATCCAATCTAAACCTCCCCTGGCACAACTTGAGGCCGTTTCCTCTCATCCTATGGCCTGTTACTTGGGAGAAGAGATTGACCCCCACCTTGCTACAACCTCCTTTTTCAGGCAGTTGTAGACAGTGATAAGGTCTCCTCTCAGCTGCTTTTTCTCCAGGCTAAACAACCCCAGTTCCCTCAGTCGCTTCTCCTAAGACTTGTGCTCTAGACCCCTCACCGACTTCATTGCCCTTCTCTCTGGACAGGTTCTAACACCTCAATGTTTTTCTCATAGCGAGGGGCCCAAAACTGAACACAGTATTCCAGGTGTGGCCTCACCAGTGCCGAGTACAGGGGGACAATCACTTCCCTACTCCTGCTGGCCACATTATTTTTTGGGTAATCCATTCGAGGGCTCTGCTACTGTTACCAGCTTGAAACCCCTTTCACGGACGTACTCATCTTCAGGCTGGGTCTTTTATCCCACTACTCGTTCTGGGTGTTCAACATCCCTCTCCTCTGATCCTTACAAAACTGGTTCTGAATATCCAGTCTATTCCCACACGGGGCTGGTCTGTCCCCATGTGGTTTTGCACCAGTGCTGTCCTTTACTTAAACAGCACTCGTTCCACGTAGGGTTTATGAGCAGCAGTCGTCTCTCACCTCTGGAGGACATCTGGGGAGCTGAACAAGCCAAGTTCCCCAAGAAGGTGACTTGGTGGCAAATGGGCAAAGAGAGCCCCACACCACCCTGTTTGTGCGCTGAGCTGCACAGGTGAAGCAGCCTGGGAACAGTCTTGTTAGCACGGCGCCATGTTCAGACTAACAGGCTCTGACCCGCCCTGTGCTACGACACGAAAAGCTTTGTTGAAGTCTACGTAGATTGGATCTACCACGTTCTCCTTTGTCGAGAAAAAGTCTGGCAAAAGTCTGCCTCTTAAATGACAATCACATTTTTTTCCTGTTGTTCATTTACCTCGTGTCTGGAATCACACTTTCATGCCTTTGTACACCTAATGCGTATCGTTTCAAGGTTAGAACGTCAAGCTTGCAGCTGGCCAACGACTTTCCTATATCTCACAGAGGTACCTTAAGTGAATTTATCCTCATTTAATGCCTTTGAAAAATGCTCTCAGGCTATACAGCGGAGCTCCCTTAACGCTCACAAAATAACGCCAGTTTAATGACTCCACACAGAAGGTTTATTGCTGCTTCTGAGGAAAAAAAATAATAAACTTTTTATTTAACAAGTAAATCTCAACTCTGCTCCACCCCAAAACTGTCAGCATCAGTTTTTCGTTATTACTGTTGTTATTTTGGGAATAGTAATTACAAAGCAAACAAGCTGTTTCACCCACTGACTGGCATCCGCTGCTGTCCCCTCCGAGCCAGTACGCCGTGTCCATCGTAAGGTATTACACAGGCACTGGGCCTTCTTTCTGGGAGGAGAATTTTGTGTTATCTGAAAAGCTAGAAGATTCACCTTCATTGTCACAGCTGGCAGAAAAAGCTTCGCATCTACCCAGTCTACCTTAAAGAGAATATTTTTTTTTCTCTCGCTCAAGTAATGTAGTTCAACACTGGCATCCTGTGGCCAGAGATTCAAGTAACTGTATTCCAAAACCTCAGAGACTTCACAGAAAATGCCAAAAATCTCCTGGGTTTGATAAGGGAAAATTTCCTAGTCCCTAAATGTCAAGGCTGAGAAATTATAAACAGACAAAAACCTCAACTATTTAATAGAATGTCCTTTTACATACAACTGTTTTTGTTTGCTTTCTACCCATTCCCAGGACATTGCAAGTAATTTATAACTTTATGGAGATAAAATTAAGAAGACCGGAGTGTGCTAGCCTTAAACTAACATCTTTTTCTGTAAATTCTTTCTGCCCTATTGTCTATGGACTTTCCAGCACGAATTAAGAGGGAAAATCATAGATCCTAAAACAGATAGGATATAACTATATAACCTGTATTTATATAGAAAAAATACATATAAAAGGTTATAGTATAACATACATATAAAAACCCAATTCTTTTATTGTGAGCAGCTCATCTTAAATCATCCCTTAAGACTGAAGTACAGAAGACAGTATGTATTTTTGATTCAGCACCTATACAAATAAACTATTTTTAGTTGAAAACTCTCATGGGTTGGGTTTTTCTTTTGCAGCAGAAGAGCTTTTCTTTCAGTTTTGTTTAATAAATTAACCATAATTCCTCAAGTATTTTGTTTATATTATTGTTTCATGTTTTGAAAATTACCTCCATTTTGGAAACCTATCATGCTGAGTGACAAAAAAGAGAAGAATGGGGGAGCTGTAATAAATGATACTGACTTCTTTCTAATCGAAACGTTCCAGATAACCCTTCTCCAACATATCAGAACTTCCAGAAATGCTTTCAAAAAATTTCAGAAATTGTATAGAAATTATTCTCAGTGTATTTACGTGTGAAATACTAGAGCCAAGTTACTCAGAAGTCATTTTTCATATGAAGCACGGAAACAATTTCCACAGAGGTGTGTCAAGCACAGTGTATTTTGCTATAGTTTTGTTGGGACCCACCACTAAGGACAATATCCCCATAGTGAGCCCAATGGCTCCTGCCCCATTCCAAATACTCCACAGACGTGTGGTCTCAGCAGGGAGCACTGAGCCCATCCTGTCAACACAACCGAGATGTTTAATTTTCCAAACCGATTCTCCTGGGAGAGAAATACTTGGCGTAGGCCAACGGCAAGGGAAGGGAGATGGGTGATTTAAAAGGAAGCAGATGTTTGTAGGGGAGGGAGGGGAGAAGGGGGCGGGGGAGAGGCATCCATCCACTCATTTAAAGTCAATCGCTAGCCAAAGAATAGGCTTGCTGTAAACATACCTCGTTAGTTAGCAGACATTGATTGTAACTGGCAGAGCAATGCTATAGCATGCGCCGAAAAGAAACTTGCATTGTCATCCCCAGCTCAGAGCAGCCGAGAGGATCGATCGGGAGGATTTCACAACACGGCGAGCCCTGGGAAATTCCCAGAATCAGCACAAAGGAGAGGAGTCCCACCGGGACTTACCTAGGAGCTTTCTGAACCATTTTGGCTTCTTGTCCCAGACAATAAAGAGGTAGTAGGCAGGAACTCCAGTCAGGGTTATTGCAAATCCAATCCCTGTATTCACTGGATCAGAGTAAAGTGACAGTGCAACCATGAAGAGGCAGGTGAAGGAAAACAATGCTGGAATAAATAGAGGCACCTGAAACATAACCACACAAAGGACCATTACTTTACATTGACCTTGTTGAATGACTCTGGCATTTAACGTTCCATGACACATAAATTGGATAAAACCCAGCGGTACAGGATAGTTCTGGAGAAATATGGGTATCTAGAACATGCACACAAAATGTCAGTGACCGCAGAAACCAAGCTATGCAGAGTGCTATGCAGTGAGTACCACAGAAGTCTTTTAATTACATACTAAACCACTACAGTGGTTTATGTCCTTTAAAATGTAAGGGCTGTAAATAAGTTACGTTGCAAAAGTCCTTTCTCTAATTCCCCGGTAGATAAGTAAGCAGCACTAACCGCAGTAACGATTTCCTCTTTGATAATTACCTATTAGAAAACATTTTAAAACACAACCAGGAGCTCAAGTCACCTTTTAAAACTATTAAGAACGTATTGATTTTCTTCCTAAGGTAAAAATCAAAATCAAGCAGGAAGAGAGCAAATTAAACACCAATTTGACTAGTGATAAAGATATTTGATAGCATTATGCAACTGATAGCTACTGAAAAAGCACTTTCTGACTTGTATGACTGATAGCATTATCAGTGTCACTGTTGAAAGCACAAAAAGGAACAATATCAAATTAGTTCTCTCAATTTTCAAGTACACCACTACAATCACTGTGTTAGCACCTCTCTGAAGGAAACGCCTACAGGCATGGCTTGTGAGATGTTCGATGAAACGGGAGAATCGGAGAATTCCTTGGAGACTGTTCTCTTCCTTTCATGCCTGGAAGCATTACTGTTCCTCTTTTGTGCACTGTCAAAGCATTTATTTTTTTTAATCGCACCAAAATAGGTTGTGCTGTTGACCTTCTTATTTACAGATATACCTACAAGAATGCAACAGCACACATTCTCAATTCTTCAAAAAATAGGCTTCCCAGCAATATATAAATAGGGATAGATTCCTCTATTTTTTTCATGACGGACGTTATCTTTCCCGATACACAATGGGACAAGAGACTTTCGAAGATGTTACTTGAAATAAGTAAGAAGCATGGCAGAACCGTGGCCAAAACAGCTACTGTTCAACGGGCATTTTCTTTCTGGGTTCACAGTAACTGTGTCTGCAAATCCATTGCAAGTGCCAAATACAGAAATGGCACTAACAACTTATTTGCACATCAAATCGGCATATTTGATACTGGATAGGCAACGAAATAAATGTTTGACAGCAATGCTTACGCTTGACATGAATTCTGGTTGCAAAATTATTCAGGCCTTTATCAAAGGGGACATTAAATAGAGAACTGGCTGAAAAATCAGGTTGGCACGTGTAACCCCAATATTTGCAGTTCGAACCTCATGTGACTACACAGGACTAGAGGTATTTTCACGCTGCCTTGATGTGACAGATGGGCAAAACTGAGCAAACACCTTCATTTTGGCACAGCAGCTTCAGTCGCTGCACCCCAAGCACCGGGGAATAGGCAAGAATTATCTTTCATGAGGGAACGCAGGAGGGAGCTTGCAGAAAAACACTCGGAGACCCTTCAGTGCAGACAGCTATTTTCTCTTAACTCTGTTTTTCAAGAAAAAAGAGGTTAGCTTTCTACATCAGAAAATGCTCCTTTACCGGCTGACTACACAATAGATAGGAAGGAGAAGGATTCATGTAAAACAGTAGAGAGCGGAGGTTACCTTGAAAGGACGAGGCATATCAGGACGTTTATATCGGAGATAAATCAACCCAGCAACTACTAGTCCAATAAAAAGCCACCTGGCAAAACTGAGGAAATTCAGGAGGCTGTAGAGATCCCCGTTGAATAACATTATCATTGTGAGAGGATGCTGCAAAAGAAATTCAGAGCGTAAGAGGGGTTTCGTGGATTATTTCACAGCAGCGATGCCAAATTTTTCCATGGGGACAAGCAGCACAGCCTTTTGCAGACACACCTGATGGCCACAGACTTTGGTTCTGCCTTTCTCACGCCAACCAGGTGTGGGATCAATACCTAGCTGTCCCCCAACATCACATTTGATCAATATATGTCTGTCCCAGGTGGCCACACTTGATCAATACATCTGTCCCCTGTGACCCAGAGAGATACACAGGTACACAGCCTGCTGCATCACCAAAATGCTCGAGCATCCTGGGCACCGTTCTCGCAGGACCTGAGAAATATATATGAGCCCACTGCAGTTTTCCTCGCTCATCACGGATGAAAATGAGAAGAGCAGTTAAATTTTGGTCACATCTGATCATACAAAAGGGGAGGTTTCTAGGGTGCCTTGTGGAAGGAAAAAGTCTTTATGGTCCTCCAGGCTGCAACAGGGGAACTCAGCAAAGAGGGCATGGTAAGGGGTAGCTACACATGATGGGATACCAGCTGGGCACACCGGGTTGCCACCAGCTTGTGTTTGCAGCCCGCCTTTCAGGCTTGCAGAGCGTAGACTTACTGCACATCGGCAATGCAAACATTTCTGAGCAGAGAGAAGCATTTAGCTGTCATTCAGGTGGTTGCTGAACGGCAAGAAGGAGAGAGGACACTAGAATAAATACATTTCCTCATTAAAAAGCTGTTCTGAGATACAAGGCTTCTGTGAGGCAGGCAAAAGCTTGTGCATAAACTAGTGTTGCACCTTAAATGATTAGCGTGGGATACAAGGATCTATTTCAGGGTAATCTCTGGACAAAAAGCAGAATATTTGCAGCTTGAATCAACTCTGCAGGGTAGCCCGCACTTCCCACGTGAGACACACTATGCCCACAATGACACAGTCCTTGCGTTTGGGGATGAAGGAATGAGTCAACTTCACTGTAGCCCTTACTGTTCCGCAAGAGGGAAGATCCCGGCAGCGACAGCTTCTCTAGGTTTATAATGAGGCAACAAGTGAAATCAACTGCATCTGCTGTGAAACCTGGGCTACATCTTTAGGTAAGGAAAACTAACTTGTATTAGTTATCAACACTCACAGATTCTCTCTCTTTTTTTTTTTTTTTTTTTTTTTTTTTAAGCAGTGAAGACAGCATGGATTTGAACCAGAAGGATCAAAATTTCAAATACGGGTTTCTGGCTTCCAACCTCTAATGACTTACAAAGTAAAGTTCTTTACACACAGATATTAAGTAAACTCCTTCCCTGTAAAGGTCAAAAGAAATTTTACCACTGAATTATATTGAGCAAGATTTCTTCTATATAGATTCAGCCCCTAAAAGCTTAAAACCTCAGTTATTAGCATGATAATGCAAGAAAGGGCCATGGACAGTGAAGGAGAGCTATCAATAAAAAAAAAAAATTAAAAAATTATTACCATCAGATTGTACACACACCTCTATGCTTTTTTGATCTAGGCTTTGAGCAACCTGGTCTAGCGAGAAGTGTCCCTGCCCATGGCAGGGGGGTTGGAACTAGATGATCTTTAAGTTTTCTTCCAATCTAATCCATTCTATGATTCTACGATCTATCAAATACCAAGACATAGATACATAAACAGATTTCTTAATCCCTAATTATTTATTTTTTTTGTTTAACAAGCCTCAAACACTGAACATGCTTATTTTCTCAGTTTCTCCACAAGAGCTCTTTCCATTCTTATAGCGTGTAGACCTTGGCAGGAGAAATAAAATAGGAAAATGCTAAAATGCAGGCTAATGATGCAGAATATATCCTGCAACTATTCTAACTGCAATAAGGTAAGGAAAAAAATATTATAGTCTCTGAAGGAAAGCCATCTTCATAAGGGAATCCAGCTTTTTCAAAGGAAATCAATGCACTGGTGTAACAGGACTGGATGTAATAGCAGAAAATGTCTTTCAGAAAAAAAATATAAATATTAATATATTTTGTGCATTTCATTCCACAGAAAACAGTCAATGCAATTTACCCCAAAGGTATGACTACTTCAGCCCAAAGAAATAAAATGCAAAGTAAATGCTTAAGTGAAACAAATTCTATTAAAACTTTTCACCGTAATTGCATTGCCTGATTTCAAAATTTGGATGTCTACAGTTGTGTGTGCACATGTAAAATTCAACACATCAGCTGGCACTTCAGAAGGGAGCTTATAGGCACCTATAGCAAAAACTGATTTAAATTCCAGTACGAGCATCTGGTCTTACTAGCGTACACTCGTAGATGCACACACGTCTTCTGCTGTGGCTAGAACTCCCCACAGATGCAGAGGTCTGTCCAGATACATTACAGTCATCGGTCCCAAAAGAGGGACTGGACACCCACGGTTGTGAAGACTGCAAGTTAAGTGGAAATCTTCTCGGCACTATGCAAACTGGGGTTTGAGGTCGGTATTTTGACATTTTGTCCTAACATTTTACTGTACAAATTAGTCTGCAACGCAAACACATGGCCAGCGTTTAGCTCTGCCTCTATTTTAGAAGTCAGTAATAGGATTTCCACTATAATACTGGTGGTTTTCCTTAGACAATTCACAGACTATTGCCCAGGCACACGTTCTCTCATTTTTTAATCACCGCTACACTGCACTGCTGAGGGTTCCCCTTCCATTATCTTAGTGCATAATTGTTTGCATTTTTCACTATAAGGTGGTATAATGAGCCTTTAGGGTGCTCCCAGATGCTGGTGTTTAGCTGCACTTTCAGCTAAATGAATCCCTTTTTTGTTTGTTTGTTTAAATGGAATTTGTTTCTCTAAAAGGGAACTAGCTTATCACTAGCAGGTCCTTAGAAATAAAGGGCAATAAGACATGAATCAGGCTGCAGCAATAGGCAGTCAAGTGCTACCGACAAGACGGCAAGAAGATGATAGAATAAGAACAACTCCCAAATCTCATTCCTCTCTTTACTGTCCTGTGCCCTGCCCAAAGCCCGCGTACACGTTAATAAATGAGACTCAAGCAGTGCCCAAATTCTGTTCGAATCCTCCAGAGCAAGCCTGTAATATGAATTCTTGTGCAGGAACATTTGTTTGTATGATTTACCAAAACAATGACAGCTGGCAGAGGAGTGTGCTTGCGGACATGAATCATGGAGAGAATTTCCGGAAGGTGACCCTCGCGGGATGCAACGAAGAACATCCTGGTGGGAAATAAATGTGGACAGACTTTAAATGCGCTCATTACTGTGACTAGGCAAAGCGGCTCATGAAAGTCACACAGCACAGCGGCACTTCTTAGGTTTGTTTGAGGTATGCTGAATGAAAAGACTAGCAGGAGAAACCCGTACACAGAAATCAAAGTAATTTCTGAACGCGTCCCCTCCTTACCTTACACTATGATGGGTATTTGGAATTAGTTAACATTTTCCCTCCAATTTCCTTCCTTCACGTGAAACAAAGCAGCCATTAATTAAGTGCTACACTCAGAGGGATTCATTTCCAAACCACTCAAAGGGTTTTAACAATAAGATACTAAATTGGACAGGAACAATGTGAGAAAAAGCCCCGCACCTGGTAAACAGTATAGTAATTTTTCATTTCCCACTAAAGGTATGAATCCTACTCTCCCTTCCCTTTGCTTTCTCACTTTCAGAGTATATCCCGTGCCCTCCACCCCCAGTAATATTAGCAATACCCACCTGGAGACCGCAAAAATGCCACCATTCATAGATCCAAAGCAGGAGAGAGCAACAAATACTGGCACAGCTAAAGAGAAGTTTCCCATTAGTCGTTCGGCAAAGGTCTGTTAGAGGAGAGAGAAACATACAGTGATTTTTCATAAAACATGAAAGTAATTTTGCTCTATTAACAAACTATTAATAGGTATGGTAAGTATTATTTACATCTCTTTTCTGCATCCCTCACTGAAAGTTGTGCTGGGCATTTGTTACCCCGTATTTTGGGACACCGAGGTTACTGTAGATGAAGTCTCCCACCCATGCTCCCGACTGAGCCTGGGAGATCGCCAGTTGAGGCAATGCTGCGGAGGTGGAATCAGGCCCTAATTTATGTTAGTTTAGTCCATTATGACTCCCAAAAAGAAGACCCAGTCTGAATGGATCAAGGTCTGATCTGCATACCTTTTTTTTTTTTCTTTTTTTTTTTTTCTCTACAGCCTTCATTTTACTTAGCTGATGCTTCCCAGTGGTATAGTCCATCCATTCACACTTTATTGTTGTAGGTTACCAGAAGAGCCTTAATTGGAGTTCTGGGCACCACAGGAGACATGCACAATTTTCTTCAGGTTTGCAAAATGTTTTGTTTCTAAATCTCCCATCACCTACAGAATTTGGTCATTTTTTTAAACGCCACATCAATTGAAATAGCCACAGGCAGTGTCACTACTGAAAAGTAAGCGGAAATTTTTATTTCTTATTGCGAGTCGGATACCATAAATATAAAAATCAGTTTCATCACCACAATTCAGCAAGAAAAATCGAAGCAGTATTTCCAAGCCAGGTTGCCTTGCAACTCCTTCCCAAACGAACTCCACTTTTCACAGCAACCCCCTTTCTAAGTACTTGGGATGCACATTGTGTGGAGACAGCGTTACAGCTTCTTGCTAGCAAAAATAGTTCAGAGCTCCCACTTCCACAAATATCTGTGTTTCCTGTTTCCCAGGAGTTCAGCAAATAATTTTTCATGCATGTACTTGGCTATAAAGTTTAAGTCTTATTGACTTGTTATATCAAGTCAATAAATACAGTCTAACTATACATTGCAAATGCTATTGATGGCCTTAAGTGCAATCCCACTCATCAGTCAAAAATCAGACTAAGTTCACTGGGATGCTAATACGTGGTGTAAAAGAGAAGCCATAGAAAAACCTCATTGCAGGTGTCCCCCCAATTCTTTTCCCCTGGAAATAAGAATATATCAACAAAGAGAACTGCAGCAGGGATATAGCTTTGCATTTTTCTTCTGTGACTTACCACTGCTACAGCTTTTGAAAGCAGCAATTCCCCAGCACTGATTGTAGTGAAATAAGCCACGTTTGTTAACACATAGCCAACTGTGACGATAATCATTGAAATGCATATTGCGAGGGGTATGTTTCTGAAATACACAAGGTAGCTCATTATTTTGCAATCTGGTTGCTATTCCCTGAACATGAAACAAATAACATGAGAAGAAGCCACTAATGATGGCGAATGCATATTTAGTGATCCCAAAATATCATGATTAGAAACTACCAATAAAAAAATAACACATCTAAACAAAACCATCTACACAAAGCAAATAGGTTTATAATGAAGACGTGAGAAACCATTTGAGGAAGGGGTCCTTCGGGGATGCCAAGAAATTGTGGTCCCCACACTTCCCATATGAGAAGTATGGCCCATTTGAGCTGCCCACCCATACCGACTTTCAAGCTGAGCCCAACAGGAAGGCAACAGGTATCAATGCTGGAACCAGCAATAAGGCAGATGATAGATGCAGGTGGTTCAGCTCTCCGTCTATCAGCAGAGCAACCACAGCGGCATCTCTAACATACCTACCGGCACTCAATGCCCACCTGGAGCTGGTCCGA
The DNA here is from genome assembly GCF_000708025.1 of Charadrius vociferus. Lineage (NCBI taxonomy): Eukaryota > Metazoa > Chordata > Aves > Charadriiformes > Charadriidae > Charadrius > Charadrius vociferus. The sequence goes on from NW_009650091.1 coordinate 1,167,883, forward strand.
CATCTTCCCCTGGATGTCAAAATGTCTAGCATGTGTGATTCTGCCCTCTCCTCCTCTGTGCAACTCTTCCCTCACACGCTCTACCACATCCCAATTATCTTGCTCACCATGCAGGGATACACGACGGCAGAAAATGACACAGAAACAGGTACAACATAAATTTTTGCTGTTAGCACAGCACAAATAGTACTGAACGGTACAAAACCTCTGACATCTTAGCTAGAAGGCAGAACAATTATACACAAGTAAATAATAACGCCGAACTTTTACATAGTATGTCCTCCCAGTCAGCAAAGGAGAACAGCAGAATTATTTCTATTAAAGAAGAGGAACAGAGGTACAGTGAATTTATCCAAGCAACACTGCAGGCAAACGTTCGAGTTAGGAACAAAAACCAAATGTTATTTCAGTGTCTTTCCACTTGTTATCATTGCTATCTGCATCACACCAAGAAGAGACTCAGATCTGAAACCAACGTTTGGTCCTTTAATTCCAGGGCCAAGAGTTGCAGTTGGAAAGATGCAGTATGCTCCCTCTGAGGAGAGCTGAGAGCTCCTGCTTCATGGCTGGTTCCCTCCAGCTGTCTATATTAAGATTGTTTTTGAAGAGATGCAAAGATTGCCACATTTAGAGAACTTTGTTGCGAAGGTTGCTCCATCTGGTGGGAGAAAGGTGAGACAGGATGAGTAACTCCGGTCTCCCAGAATAGGCCACAAGCACAGTCCTAAAGGACTACTATAAGTACCTTAAAGGAAAGGGTGTTTTGAAAAGAAACACAAAGATTCAACTTTTTCTGTTTGGTTTTTTTCTTTTTTCCCCCTCAAAGAAACTCAGCTGTGTCAGAATTTCAAGGATCCTCTTCACTACCAGTCCTTATTTCTCAAAAAAATCCGACATCACTATGCCTGTATAGAGCTGAAAAGAAGCTCTAAACTGAGACTAAATAAATAAAGTGGGACAGTATCACGGTCGCACATCTTGCCCACCTTAGAAACCATGGTGTCGAATACCATCATGTACCCATGGACACGGGTAGGAAGGGGAAGGAGGGGAGGCAGTTGGAGGATGTGCTTGTTGATGGAGAAAGCAACGGCAAGGACCAGAGCACACAGCCCAGAATACAAGTGCTGTACTGCTGGAAAGAACACAAAGTTACTGACTCAAGACATACCGCAGAACTGTGTGTGCCTGTGAAAAAAGTGGTTTTGAAGGTCAGTTGCCAGATATTTTGCAACCAGTTTGGTTAAGCTTCTTACCTGACCTGGGTGTAAACTGAATTCAATCCACTTAGCACTTGATTCAAGGTAGGGATACATGATTTCAAAGCCTCTCAGAAAAGAATTTTTAATTGTATCTTCTGCATCACAGATGAATGCTTCAACCACCAAGCTATTGGATAAATCAGCACTCACTCCAGCCTTAAAAGTTTCTAGCCAAAGATAGAAAATTTGTACTATTTTCACAAGTACTATTTGAATGACCAAAACCACATTGTTAAACTTCATAAACTATCATGGTCCATTCTAACTCTTACTAAACACCTGCTTGCTGTTTTCTCTTCTAATCTAAATCCCAGTCTAATTTCCCCTAAAACAAAATAGAAGCTCAAAATTAGGGGGGGGGGGGCAGGAATCATGCTCACAAACATGACTGTTTTCGTAGCCCTGCTGGTCCTGCCTTGTTATGTTGAAGAGCACTAACCTCCTTGGATAGTAATACCACAACACCACAAAAAACCCCCACAACTCAAGTGAAGGATAAAACCCCAAAACCAAGCCAGAACCAGTCAGCAAGCGTTATTCATCAAAAAGCCAGCAGATGATAACTTACACCCGGAGCAGCACAAGGGATGTTGTGACTTCTAAGATTCCGAGTCCTCATCTTCTGAGCGAAGCGAGCGCTCGGGTTGCACCTCCTTTTGTCTCCCGGCAGGAGCCGGCCTTCAGAGGGCTGCTGTACCTTCGCACACAGCCCCTCCGAGTGCTGCTCATTAGCCACTGCTTTCCGTGACAGATTTAGTCAAAAATGAAAGGCCATTTTTAAGATTTCAGGGATGAGTAATACGGTACAGCTCATTTCTCACTGACACCTCAGTTCAGGTTTACACTTGGTCCTCGAGTCATCTGAAAGCACAGACAGACAGGTAGGAACCATATGTAAAACCACTAAGCGAGAGCTTTCATCATGTCTTTTCTATCCATCCAATTTAAGAGGCAGTTCCCAATTTGCAACACGATGCCGCTATCAAACTCTTTGCGATGAGCTACCATCACTGCAGTAGAATAAAAACTGTAATGCTATTAGCATTAAAAATCACCTCCTTTCCTTGGAGGATCACTTTACCAATTTTCTTGTATTTTAGATATTCTCCCAGACTTCCAAATCTTCTCTTCAAATCAGCAAAAAATCACACCTAAATCCTATTCTTTGTTAAATTGCCTCTATCAATGTAGATTTTGCCTTTTCACTTCTGCATCCTATGAATCAAACACAACACAGGGTGTTAGAACACTGATAAGCCGTGTTTCTGATATAATGCAAATACGCAACTGCCACACAGCTAGCTGAAAGATTTGGCCTAGAGGAGTCAGAAAATTCAAGAAAAAAAAGATATTTTTCACTTTAGGACTTCGATTCATTGAATCTAAAATTTTTGATGTGAAACTTGACCACTTCGGTATGACATTTCTCAGCAAAAAAAATCTTAGGACCAAGACAGAAATCTTGTCCAACCAGTAAAGACTTCAAAATGGCCAACAGCTTAAAAAACATAGCATTGTGTGTGCTCAGATACAATATTTTATTTACTTAAAGCAGGCCCAGGACTTGAACTTGCACTGAAGTGGGTACTAGTTACTGTAGGGCAGTGCTCTCCTTTTGCATTTCATCTCAGAGTTAATTCTCAAGAGATTTCAAAATCAAGAAAAACTATTGTCAAGTCAGCTGGGTTTCTAAGTAGACCTTCAGGTGCTGACATTATGATGATTGGGAAGTGTCTCATGTGTTACCGTTAAGACAATACTCAAGCAGGCAGCTCCTTGGGTAGTAGGGGAAGTGGCTGCCAGCAAAGTCTTTTGCAATATTTATCTCTTCTCCCAGAACTTTGAAGAAAAACAGTATCAAAAGGAAAAAAAAAATATCTGAGGAAGCCTGAATCAGGAAAATATTGACAGTATAATTACAAACTCTTTATAAAAACAGATGAGAGACAATTAGGGTAGCTTCTAAGCATCTGAATGTTGATGAAAACTGAATTGAATCTCCACACATTTTGAGATGTACCCACCCCTAGCTACTATTCAAAGCTAAATCTTCCCCTTTTGCCTTATATAAAAAGCAATTATAATGAAGAATCGCAACAGCTTAAAAAAAGAGCACATCTACCTTGTGCTTCTCAAAGTCACTGAGGAGTCTACCATCAGAGCGAATTCAGCATTAGGAATAGAGTTAGTCCATCCTGTGGCTATACAGGGCCGAAATACATTGCCAAGCTATGCTGTATACAGCTTAGAATCAAATTTCCTCCTTCTAGAGCCTGTAAAAGGCCTCGGAGCCAGGGCACAGGGTTCACTTAATCAGGATATCCGCTGGGTTTTAGATTTGACCTTCAGCGTTGCAGAATCATAGATCTTCTGATAATCTGCTCTGGTACTGCAATACCTCCTACAAATATTTTTAGAGAAAAAACACGGAGCTGACCGAGCAAGGGGCAGGGGGAGGGAAGGGAAAAAGGGAAAAAGAAAAAGAAAGCCAAAGTGAGAACCTGGGGATAAGAAGGAACAATGTCACTAAATCAGCTGAGGAACATTCCCAGAAGTCTACAGCTCATGTCCCACCTTAATGACAACTTTTGTAACAACGAACAGTGACCGCTAAGAGCTGTGACTACTGCAGGCCCTTCTTTCTACGAAACGAGAAGTGCACAGTCAAAACGTGCCCCACCGAGTCAGCTGAGTTCACAAGTATGAAACACATTGCCACCACATCCTTTGTTGTTTAGAGGCCGTGCCAAAATAATTTCCTCGCGTCCATTGCAAATACAGGTTTTACAAATGCTCAGTCTGCTCAGACTGCACCAGCGGGACCCAGCCAGGAAACATAAATAAGAAGGTCTAAACAAATCAGTTAATTACTGGCTAAGTTAGGTGAGACAACCACATCTTTACTGTGCTATGGAAATTGTGAAAGATACTTTCTGCTATATTTAAATTATAAAAAAAAAAAAGAAAGAAAAAATGAAAAGAGGAGAGAGGAAAGGTCCTAATTCCTTCACATGGCTTCCAGGCAAGGATTTGCCTGGTTTTCATGAACATGAACCTATATATGCTATATTTCTTGAGTTGAAAATTTACCACCACAGGAGTTTCAAGACCCTTTTCAAAAAATCCCTTGTGCAATAATTTATTCACCATTTGCAATCTGTTAAGCAATTTTCCAAATGAACTGTTTCCAGATTTTGGCACTCTTAAAAAAATCTAATCATCCATCGCACTCTCCACAGGGCCAAAGCTGCGCAGAAGAAGTCACAAGGGCAAATTTATCCAAATAACCTGACACTGAAAAAAATAAATAAATACAATAGAAAAAGCAGCAAGAGAGCGCTGGTAATTTAACATTCCCAGGATTTCAGTGCAAGACCAGAAGACGTATAGGCTTGGCTTAGTAGGTGCTGCATTCCAGAGCCTGCCTTACACCTCTTGCTATTCCTGGGTAGTCATTCCGTGAGCTATGGCAATCCCGAATCCTGGACAGGAAAGCGATATGCTTCGATATAAACTTACTTATCTCTGATACACGTTTTTCATGCAAAAAGCCGCCTACAAGACAGCCCATTACACTGAAGGGATCAAATGGTTCTCACCATGTCAACGTGTGAAAAAATTACAATCTCACCCATCTGTTAGGAGAAAAGGAGGATGCGAAACTTAAAAGGAGGCCACCTTCCAGGACAGAATCAGAGCCAGGAATAGAGAGGCAAAAGGGACGGGAATGATCACAACAGCTCTCAAATCCGTGGATTTGTAAATGCTAATATGGATCTCAGCAACGCCTAACACCTGACTTTAGCAACGAGCTATTATTATTTTGTTTATTGTAGCGAAGGTTCTCAGCAGATCACCGCTTCTCCCCCTTCACTGCCTCCCAATATGCTCCAGCCTTATGTTCCAGACCGGAGCTGCTGTTTGTGGGCTTGCAGCTCAGACACTATTAAATTACATGACTTCTCTTCATCTTCTTTTGATTGTGATTTTCCAGGGGAGAAATGAAATAAAGGAAAGACAAGCTATTAAGCTGCGCTCTCATTTACGCCACCACAAGCTCCATGGAGGTTACTGCTGAAGCGAGCGTTAAAGGGCTTTCTTCTCCGTTTTGATGCATTGGGTCTGTACCTCTGACATCTGCGCAGACACAGCAGCAGGACACTGCGACAACAGAGTGAAGAACCAGGCCCCAGTCCGCATTTAAATACCTTCTTGCTTTCTATCACCTAGCAAGAGAAGAAAAGAGCTTCTGCTGCACCTATATACTTGCTTTCTTCCTGGCATTTGACTTCACTCGTTTGGATTATAATTGGTTATCGTTCATAAAAGGGGTCTTCTGTGACCAACTGACTTTAATGGGTCAAACTGCGTTAAAAGTGTGCTGGGAAGGGTGGTAGATTTTCTTAACTTTTCAAATGTTTTCAATACCCTTTCCAGCAGGCATCCCTAAAAAGTGAATGAGCATGAATACTTTCTTGGCTAAAACTTAAGACCTAGAAAGGTACTAATTGCACAAGGCAACGCTGTTCTCCGTAACATCTTCCATGCAAACCCTCCCAGCTGAAGTCCCAAGCAGAAAGTCCCAAGCAGAAGATCCTAAGGAGATCTGCCCAACAGCCCTGCAGTGACTGAGGATAACTGTCATGCTCACAGGCTGATTCGCTTTATTTTAGTAGAGGATTGAACCTGGCTGCAGTCATTTCGTGTACCGACTCAGGTTGGCACGCCAGATCTCACCAGAGTGCCGTATTCATTTACACCATGGCCCCAGGCCTAACTTGACAAGCCAATGCCTTTTATGAAACACCTTTCTTTAAAAGATGGAATGGATTCCTCCGAAAGCTGGGCTACCAGCTAGAGAGACCTCTCATGTTCAAGCAGGAGCCTGAATCTTTTCGCATGGAGCGGATGGCGTTCCTGGCATTCCCAAAGAAAATTAGGCCCAGACAGCAGATATTAAAGATGACAGCTAAATCCACAAAGGACTTTCCAGGTTACAAGGCTAAATATTCGTCACCCTGTCTCTGCTTAGCCACGCGTGTTGCTTGTACAGCAAGCGGGTGAGCACTGTTAGGAGCCAGAAAGAGAGCACAAGAGGCAGTACACAGAGCAGCTGAAATTATATGAAATGCAAGTAAAATGGGAGCTTAATTTTTAAAACCTTCTCTTTAAAAAAAAGAAATAAAACACAGATGAGAAACATAAGAAATAAATCATCCCCTGTGACTTCTCAGTCAACTCTTCGATAAACCATTTCCATATGTCCATCAAGAGCCAGTATCCAATATCTTCACATTACCTCATTTGCAAACTGATTGTACAAAGCTTATGACTGTTTCCAAGAGACGTATGAATAACCAGACCTGGCTTTTATTCTGCACTGCAATTTGACCTCAAGTCACGCTCCTTCTGAGGACCTAAAGGTCCCAAGGACCTAAGCTGCCTTTTCTGTCCTGTTGTAACGGTCAGGTCTAGCCACCCCTGCATGGTGGGGCTTGCTCTGGAAAGCCAGGCTTGCTTGTCCTCAGGGAGCCTGGGTGGCTTAACTGGAGAAAAGTCAGGTGCCTGGAAATGTGGGCAGCAGGCTGAGCAGGATCTCAAGCAAAGGATCAGCATTTAGCGTTTCAAAACCTTAAATGACAGTGGAGATGCTTGGATGAAGATGTTCATTCACCTAGGGCATTGCGATTAAGGCGTGGTTTAGGTTGGGCCTGTAATTAAAACAGCGTCTACCACTCTCTTTCACAAAATCTTGTTTTTTTTAAAAAGCAGCATACCCTAAATTCAGAGGATTCAAATAGAAATATATTGTCACTCCTGGGTTTGATGAATGAATTCCACGCTTCTACCTAACATCAGCGCTTTGACATCCTCCCTTTATTTCATTTATGGGAAACTTTCATGTACTCTAGGAAGCGCGTGACCTTTTCCACCAGAGACGCCAAAACTCAGATTTGACTTTTATTGCCCAGCTCAACCAGGAGACGAAGGGAGCACCTCTGCTCTTTCGCAAGCTCCAGCGTTTTATTTGCTTCTGAGGCCTATTTGATGGCAGTGCCCTACAGCAGCGCCAGTAGTGTAGATTAAGGTGTGAGGCAATAGTAAATCACAGTATCTGCTTGGAGGCAAGGAAGCTGCGACCACAAACCTGACACAGGGTTGTAAAAACACAACCCCTGCCTGCACCAAGCTCGTGTTTGGAAAGGAAGGGGAGCGGGGCAGAGGCGTGATCCAAAGCACTTTTTCCAAGCTGCCTTATCGGGGGGATCGAGGGTCTAACATCCTCATAACTGCTCTGCACAGACGCTGCCAGACTTAAAATAAATGTAAAAAGAAGGCTGTGATGTAACTGTGCATTAGAAGTAGTTTTATTCGTTGCAGGAAGGCCTCCTGGGAATTCAAAATTATTAATTCCCTGAACCCCCAGATTTATGAACAGGGTCCACTTTCCCCAGGCAGAATCCCTTTTCCTAGGAAAGACAGAGTCTCCCGAAGTTCCCTGCAGGCTCACCAGCTGGCAGAGCTGCCGTCCTGCACCACCACTTCCCCACGACGCGCAAAGGCAGAGCACTGGCAGTAGCTTGGGGCAATATTTAGCAGCATAAGCAAGCGAACCTGGGGTGGAAATTGAGCAGATCGGTCCTCATAGCTGGGAAACGTAAGCCAGCAGACAGCGGCTACCCACATGACGATAATGTCATGGCCCGGGAATGAGATTATGGTGGTTACAAAAGGAATCCCGGCAAAAATCGTGCTGTGTATCACAACACCCTTCCCGTACCACCGCAGGTACCTGAGCGCTTGCAGGCAGCAGGGGTGGCGTGGAAACGGAGCCCTGCCTTGATCTGTACGTGCTTCTATTGTCTATGCTGAGGACATACATTTCTGATTTATGGCACAGCAAACGGCGAAGCGAGACTTTGAGTAATGCAAGGGAGCAGGATGGCGAGGGCTGCTGTTGTTCCCAAAACGAGCCGCTCAAGTTCAGAGCCTGGGAACAAGCAGCCTGAATACAAAACACCTCTCTCGGCTCCGGCGGAGGGTACAGGAGGGAACGCCGCCCCCCCTCAGCCCCGCAGCTCAACTTTTTTAGGAAGCATCGCTGGTAGCATATTAATGACTCCTTATAGTAACAAGGGAAGAAAAATGCTTAGGTGCAGAGAGGGATGGAGGGAGGAGTGTGTGCCTCTGTGTGCACGTGCATAAAAGGAGTCAGATTTTTCATACTTGTTAAATTCCTTGACATTTAATTTTGAGCAGGAGAGTTTCCACAATGCCAAGGATCATAAAGGAACAATTTGCTGCTGTATGTTACCATTGATATTTCGGCATGAATGAAAATTGCACCATTCGGTGATGAAAAGAGCAGCTACTTGTAATAAGGAGCACCATGGAAACTGAAATATCGTTCACCAAGAAAGGCTCTTCCTCTGAAGGAATTCAAAATGAGAAAAATGGTAACCATGGGTGCCTTGAAGCATTAGCATTTTAAAAGATATAAAAGGGTTTAAATGAAATTAAAAGGAGATGTCTTAACAATACTGCGCTGCCACGAAGGGGGCTGACCGGCAGATAAATAGTTTTCTCTACAGAAAGCAAGGAAATGAGGCTCTTGGTAAGGACAGCCTAGCAGACTGGCTACAGATGTGGGACGGCTCTTATGGCACGCTGAAATAACTCTATAAGGAATGCCTAAGTTATGACACAGAAGAGAAATCCAGAAAACTCCAAGTGCAAGCTGCAATATGCCTTTATAGTGTGCAGTAACTGGAGGCGCTTGAATGGAGTTCAAATGGGAATATATCAACTTTTTTCTATTTTATTACCTTCAGTGCTTTGAGAAAGGAAATATCAGTAAGCTGAAATCCTCATTCGCTAAAACTTTATACTACTTGAACTACAATCACATGCACAGGAGAAGACCATATCTTTTTTTTTTTTTTTTTTAAAGAAGTGATGAAGCGATGTCACGAAGAGAAATATAAAAATTTTTCAAAATCAGCAGTAAGGCTGGATTTTCCGCCTTCTGTGTCCAAGCTGAGAAATCTTACACACAACCCTTAGAGTTAGTACTGAAACTCTTCTGCAGATCAAGTTCCTTCCGGTTTGGATAATGATGTGAAATGGGCATAATTCTTTTTCAATGATCTTGGGCAGTATGATCTATGAGACTTTGGATTTTAAGGCTGACTCATCTTTGCAATGGCACACTGTTCAGTGTATACCCTCTGCCAATGATATGCTAGTCTTCCATGCTAAAATCTTAAAATGAAAGCGATAATGATGGTTTATACAGAAATTATTGCACTGTCTCTTATTCTGACTATTAAAAGGCATGTATTGGTGCCATCAAAAAGCCCTACAGCCTGGCACTCGATAGCACGCTGTTCAGTTCCAGCCTGCCTGACATCTACACCTGAAAGTAAGCCTAGAGAAAACACCAGCTCTGGGGACACAGGACAAATTTATGTTTTTAGGAGAAGTGCTTGCAAGACTTGTTTCTGTAATGAAAACAAGCACGAAGCAGATGGCAGGATTTGTGCCACTGTGGGGGAAATTATTTTCTTAGGAGCAGAGAGAAATATGTGATTCGTTACACTCCAGGGTAGTTCCTCTAGGACAGCATCCTGACTCTGACAACAGTCCACACCATGTCTAGGTGGCCTACAGTTGGGACCTACTTGTGTCTGGGATAGCCCATGACTAATAAAAAGACTCTCCTTGTGGCCTTCACAAGCAGCAAGCAAGAATCCTAAAGTGATTCTGCTTATTCTTCACATCCATAGACATGTTTTGTCCTTAGACCCAACAAAAAACTCATCCTTTAAAGTAGTTTTGCCCCCAGAAAAATGAATTTCATAGTCTTCTATGCTTTTTGTGGATAAATCTTTACTTCTATCTGGTTTTGTTTACCAGATATTTTTTTTCCTGTAATAAACAGATATGAGAATATAGAAGTGCCTGTCATTCCTTCACTGTAGGATGAATCTAATTCCTCTCTTCTCTAAAATAACCCCACACAGAAGTTCAACCTCTTGTCATACTAGAGTGCTCCTATTCTCTATCCATTCTCATGATCTATAAAGGGGTCTCTCCACTACTGTTAGATCTTTTCAAATGATGATACCAAAACTACTCTTCTAAGGGACACTTCATTCCATCACACTTCAAAAAATTACGTACTGCTATTATATAGTCCTTTTTTTTTTTGCAATGAACAACACATAACGAGAAGGTGAAGATGCAAATAACAGTACTTGCTCAACAACAAGTGTTACAAGTGAATGAGGATTGACATAATAGACCACAGCAGCGCAACTTGTAAAATGCAGATTATTCACTTCACAGCTCCTCTGGAGCTGTTATAATCTTATATAAATCCTCTTAGTTTACAGTTCATGGATATAGGCTGTACTGTAATTTAAATGATTGAAAACCCTTATGGGTTGTTAGTTAACAATATTCTTTTCTTAAATAAAGTATCACTGTCACTGTATATCCAAAATTCCAATACACTGACAGCCAAATATCAAAGTATAAGCTAAACTGTAAGCAATCCACTTCCAGAACATCAGTAAACCCACAAGCACGCGCATCAAACAGCTCCCACATAGGGAAGGGGTGTGCAGGGGAAGAGGAATCTGAGCGCTCGCTGGCTAAGAAGAACCTACTGCGTCCTCTGACGGAAATTCTGCGATCGCACAGAAAGGGATATGCTCACCTACAGGAAAGATGTGCAGAGCCAAATTGTCTTGTTTTGATACAACTATTACATATCTTAAATACAAGTCAGCAATTTTCACTACTTACTAAAGCTGAACAATCAAATAAGACAACCCTATTTAATGTCTCATCCAAAAAGACGGTGTAAAAGTTGAGTAAGTTATGCTTCTAGCTGAACCAAGGGGAATATATTCATGTTCTTGTGTATATCATTGCTATTGATATTTTGACCATGCTGTTCTAAAGGATAAGTACTCTTGATGATATGACATGTGTTAATAACTGAACAGTTATAAAACTCCAATCTGATGGCCAAGTACAATAAAGAACATACTACCCTTCCAATTTTAGTAGTTCATCCCTTTATTTGTATTTTATTGTCCCGTTTTGTATTTTATACCAGTAAAAAAACACTGTCTCACTTTCTCTGCCAGTTAGCTGCCCACATCAGCCTAGAGAAGTTTTAGATGTTGCTCTAGCAAAAGGTTACTGTTAATGGCACGCAAGATGCTGCTACCATTTCTGGTAAAACACCACGCTCACCTAACACTGGCTTAGCACTCTGCACTTTGTCATTTTGGAGGCTCAGCATTAAAGGGAAAAGGAAACAAGAGGGGCACGAAAAGGCTCTTGATCCTCTGCAGCCAGGACAGGATGCACCACGGTACAGAACAGAATTAAACTGAATTAAACTAGCAGTGTCTGCCCTATATAACTACCCATAGGAGGTGGGTGTTGGCTTGCTTTTACAAACAACAGGAAAAAACAGCTGAGACTCCCCTTTTTTTCTATACGCAGGATGTAACCTCCACCTGCAGTACCCGCCAGCAAAGACTGATCCACACCTATGCAAGTTCATAAGGAATTTATTGGCGTCTGCTGGGTTTTACAGTGAGACTTCAGTGCTATTTGAAACTCAGATTTAAATCTCAGACCGAAACATTAAGGCGAGTGCTCAGAATCGCCTCTCCCACATTGGTAAATAAGGAATCAAAGGCACCAGCGTCAGAGGAAACCAGGCTCCTGTTTTAAAGGGGGAAGGGGAAAACCCAGGAGAGGTTTGCCTACACTGCAGAGCAGCATCGGCACCAAAAGTTGCATATACCATCTTTGCTTTCTTTCACAAAAAGTCTAATCCCCGCAGGGCCCAAGGCGATAAATGGGGGGGGGGGGGGGGGCACGGGGGGGGGGCGGGCCCTGTCACAGGGGAGCTGCAGTGACCCTGTTCCATATCCAAAACCAAGCTCTGAACCACCTCACCTGGACACGCGCTTTGTCACCTTCCCCAGCTGTTAGCCCAAAGCAGAGTCCAATAGAGGTTATCAGCCAGGCATTGCGTTAGCGTACAAAGAAACAATACATCACAGTTAAACGAAAACCTGCTTTTCAAGCCAGTAATTCTTACGTAGGCAAAACGTTTGCTGATTTGGCCCCATATGTTTGGCAGGTAGGACTCAGTGCCACAGCTGAGGTTGTAAGTGTACAGACACAGCTTTATCTGATCCTTACTTGGACTTTTTTTTTTTCTTTTTTTTGGCCTCATCTGGTTATAAACGATCTGGTGAGTTTGCTCCCTTTTCTATCTACCATAGACGCACTGCTGTCTCACTTCTTTTCCAGTAAATCTGGTAAGGCCACCTGCTTATGAACCACCGAAAAAGAATGAAAATGTCTAACGAGAGGCTGGGACCTTCACTGCAGCCAAGAGAAGAGCTAGCTTAGCCCCGAGAGACCCATGAGCTCTCCAGTAAAACACGGTATGTTTTACAGCTCTGGACCTTTAGCAGTGCATCAGTCTTGCAAGAGATTTTTATTCCTGCAATGAATATTCTGCTGAGCAGTTCGGGGTTCTCATAAAGAGGGTACTGTCACCCTTCTGTACGGGTACTGCTGTGTCCCCTCACTGCAAGAAAAATAGGTGGTAAAATAGTCCACCGTGTATTTCAGGTGGTCCGAATGAAGGAAAAGGCAGGGCAGTGGAAACTTCGAAGGTTATATTGTTTTGTTGTTCCATTACCTTAGCCTGCTGGTAAAGCAGATTAGGATTTTGCCAACTACCCGGGGAGACTGTGAATAAACGTTTGTTTTACTTCCTTAGCAGGGCTGATTCACACTAACAATGACTCACATAAACAAACAACAACAAGAAAAAAGGAAAAAAAAAAAAAAAGGAAAGCAAACACACCTCGCACTCAGCAGGTTACCACATCAGCAAGCCAACCAAGCCACCGAGGCTGGAGAGGAGCGAGCCACTCCGGAGGGATGCCATGCTGAGAGACAGCTGGGGTGGCCACCACCCCGAGCCCAAGACAACACATAGGCTTATCCCACCTTTACGCCTTGGGGCCACCATAGCTCTGTGAAACTCTGAGCCAGAGGCACTGCAAGATTCCCCACCGCAGCCATCCAGGTCCTGCAGACCTGCGGGGTGCTCTGCACCCCGGGGAGATACCTCCACCACTGGGGAGGAGGAAGAAGAGGGAGGGCAGGAAGCTCTAGTTGAGTTCCCTGAACTTCCTTGAAAGACGTGCCACGGGCTTGGCAGAGGATAAGAAACCTGGTTGAGGGTTTGCCTCTTAAGTTTCATTTCCATGTAGATATTTGACTCTTCCCTGTACGCTCTGGGCAATAACTTCACCCGCACCCGGTCACGACACCATACATCGTCAGCATTAAATTGACAAAGGCAGTCAACTGTAAAAATCAAAATGTTGAAATACCTTCATCCCCTGCAGAAGAGATTAGCCCAGACCCCCTTTCTCCACTACTCTTGGAACAGAGAAAATAAGGCTATGCGTGATGTCAGCCCACGCACCTGCTTGTCCAGTCATCCTACCAGTCTGCCCACAGGAGCCTCTCTTCTCCATCGGACACCTCTCCTTCAGCAGGGGCCAGAATTCAGAGAGATTTTGTTCAGTCATTTTTATTTCAAGTTGGACCTTTTATCTTAAACCACAGGGTCTATGTAAACAGAAACAAAGCTATCAAAGCAATGGCTTCCAAAGCACTGTCGTAGCGTAGATGCTGCCTTAGCGGGGAGACCATCGCGCAGGCAGCCTGCTCTCCCACCCTGCCTTACCCTCCTCCCTCCTAAACAGCACACACAACAACAGAAACACTACTTGCCCTGTGTCCTGGCATATATCAGCGGGGTGTTATGCCCTCTGCCTTTGCAAGTTATCTTTTCCCTTCCGTCCTCCAGCTATGTTTGCTGAATATCTTTGATTTTTTCAGGTAGCTGACTACTTTCCCGATTTCTGTACTAACATCTTTGCAATACCTTTATCACATTGTTGAGACATAAAAGGAATTGGAATCAGATCCAATATCGGTCAGTTAGGAGAAAAAGAATAGTGATAGCACTATTAATTTCAATACACATATCCATGGTTAAAACCCAGCACAGCAATACTGATCCGACCCTGCATCTATAGCATTCGTTTTTGTTCTTCCATTTTTCCACTCACTCTTCCTTAAACACCCATGCCCATTATAAGTTAACTTTGACTGCTTGAAATAATAAATCATACTACAAAAAAAATCAAACAGAACAAATAGATAGAAAAAGACAACTACATTTTATTTTTTTTTTAGTATGCCCTCAAAGCTTAGGTATCTAATCTGTATTTCCTAGTCCTGAACATTTCCACTGCCACCAGCTTCACTTCTGGGTGAGTAGGAGCATTTTATACAAGGACTATAAATGTCAGAATAGGTAATTATACAAGTGACCTTGCCTTTCTTCATTCGATAGTGAATTATTAGTCTCCTCAACTGTAATTTTATGAGACATCCTTATTGTCTTAATTAATGATCAAGGTACATCTTTGAAACCTTTACAGACACTATAGATTACATCAGTCTCTTTTCTAATTTACACATATTGACTGGCATATCAGTTTAAACCCTGTCACAGGTAGCTCTTCACTGCAGTCAATACCTAAATAGAACATTTTTTTTTTTTTTTTTTTACATTAAAATAGAAAGATAATAAAGTGGAAGTAGGAGATGGAAAGACTGGTCAGCTGAACGAATTCAAATGCTAAATTGGTGTTCAGAAGGCAGCCACCAATGACAAAGATACTGGTGCCTGAAAACTGCACCCGAGGATCATATCTCTCTCACTCTCTCTTTCTCTCTCATGGTGTGGGATTGTACCACAGGACTCAGCACGGATATTAGCGCCAAAAAACATGGGGTGGAGGGGAAAAAAAAAAAGGAGAAACAGGAAAGGGAACAAGGGAAAGGGAAAAGGAAAAAGAAGTGATAACATATCTAGATTTAGATTTAGACTGAACATTAGGAAAGAATTTTTCACAGAAAGAGTGGTCGGGCACTGGAATAGGCTGCCCAGGGAGGTGGTTGAGTCACCATCCCTGGATGTGTTTAAGAGCCGTTCAGATGTGGTGTTGGGGGATATGGTGTAGGGGAGAACTTTGTAGAGTCAGGTAGATGGTTGGACTCGATGATCCCAAGGGTCTCTTCCAACCTAGACAATTCTATGATTCTATATGTTGAATGTGTGTCACATACACATTCCTGGACATTATAGATTGTGAGAGTATCTATTAGGTCAGTCCCTAACTAAATGCGTAAGGAAAACATGCAGCCTCTGGAAAGCAGTACGCACACACAGCAGGTGCCTCCGAGTGTCTGCAGAGGGAAGGCAGAGCAATAGTGCCCAACGAAATCCACAGCCTTTGTTTTATCGCTGCTGCCGGAGCCTTTCCTCTCTGCGATCCCTACTCCAGATGACAGGCGAATTCGTGCAGCGAGTCATCTTCCCAGCCCCTCTGCTGCCTGCATAGATTGCTCTGGCAAATTCAAAGCGCCGCTCAGACACAAAGCGCACGTGTCAAAGACAAGGCAGGGGATTCATCCGGGTTTGCAAGTGTCTTTCTGCATATATCTGGATCACTCCAGTCTCAAACTGCGTGGCACACCATGTTTTCCAACTGTGCTCTCTGTTTCCACTCTAATCACGCAGCACTGCTGTTGAGGGGGATCCACTGCACCTCTGGGGCAATGGACACCCAGGTGTGGCAGGGGGAATTTGTGTTCAACAGCCTAGGACAGGGAAAATAAGAACTAAAGGACTGAATCCACACCGCCAGTTAATTATGAGGTATTACATAAGGCAGCCAGTGTGCTGGAACTCTTGAAAATTGCAGGGACAAAGAAAAGTCTGCACTACAAGAGTACGGGATAATCCATATTATCAAATCAAAAAATCCAGTTCAATGAAATTGAAGTTAAAAAAAAAAAAAAAAACTAAACCAAAACAAAAAGACCCCACCACCAAACAAAAACCAAATACTTGGATTTTAATTTAGGTTACCAATTTCAATTCCATCCTGACCCTTTCCCTGTTTTGACTCAAGCTGCTATCACAGTTAAAAACAGTTTCTCTCGTTCACTCCAACTGGTTGGAAAAATTTTGTGGATTCAGTGGCTCTCACACCAAATCCTATCACAGATGAGCCCCAAGTATGGCTCCCAAGCAGGCTGCAGCCCTTGAAACATTTGCACGTCTCCACACGTGGCTCGCTTAATTGCATCCATCCTCAGCACAACCAACAGATTGTCAGGGTTAGGGCATTTACAGCACATCTCGCAGCGGGTGGGATGGAGATGGGAGAGAGAAGGAGAAGCTGGAGCCAGAACTCAGCTGAACCTGCCACGGCATCTGCTGCTCCAAGACAGATTTTTCCTTCAAGATCCTTTTACTTGTGACTCAAAGTTCCACTCGTTGACATGCAGGACAGGGCAGCAGCGAAAGCAATATGTCCTGAAGGAAGTCTGGTGGCTTTTTACAGAAGTTTATTATTCCTTAATGATTTACTGGCATCCCCATTAGGAATTAGGAAGCACTGCAAGAAAATCTGACTGCAATACTATTGCGTTTATCTGAGATCATAGCTGGCCGAAGAGTATTTTTAATACTCCCCCCCCCGCCCCCCCAGCTCTGTAATTGGTTTTGAATCCAAGCTGCCTCAAACTGTCAGCAAAAATTAGCTGAGATCAGGTGCAAAATGAAGTAATAATTACTCCTTCCTACCAGCAAGTTGTATTTATGAAGCATACCACGTCACAGCCCATGCCTGCATTCCCTGCCACATAATATTTTGTCAAGCAATTCTCAGCCTGATGTTGTATCCATGGTCTTCAAGTGACGCAGTTTGAAAAACCTTTGTACCAAACTATAGGACAAGTGAAGTCTCCCAAACTAGGGGGTTTAGTGAAAAAAGATTATAAATAAGAGCAAAGCAACTCAGAAGATTTGGATCCAGCTTGCAGCCAGAGAAGCAGCAGCATCCTTTAATTAAAAAAAAAAAAAAATAAATCATGAAGTGCAAAAAATTAGTTCCTATACTGAGATTTCAGAAATTTGAACCCATCAAAAAACATGCATCAAGGACTGAAATACATAGCTTCAGAGATGAATTATCAGTCATTTATAAAAAACTATAATGAACGAGTTGACGATGTGAGGCATGTAAGCAGTAAGTAGTTAATAAGGTTAGTGAGAGAACAAAAGTAAAGCGAAGTTCATTTTATTGAGAACAGTTTCCTGCTGGTGAGCCAGCTCCCCTATGAGCTAGTAATTATCTATTACCAGCTCTCAAACGTACACAAATACTACGGAATTACATTCTTAATTAAATGTTTTTTTCATACAATTTACAAATAGCAAAACACATGCTTGGGTTTGTTTAAACATATTTGATCTAGTAAATTAATTTGTTTTCTTTATTTGGCAGATTCAGCTCAATGTTAAAGGATTTTATAGTTCTGAAGACATGACTGTGAATCTATCATTTTATCCCTCACACAGGGATTAAACTGTGGAAAGTGATGTTGGCTTCAACAGTGTTTGGACGCCTCATCTTCTGAGATGCTTAGCAGATAATTGAGGGAATTTAGGTAGCCTGTTATGCTGTTAGATACAGTAAAATTTAGAAAGAATAAGATTTCTATTGAAGTGATACATAAAAATAGCTGGGGGGGAGGCTTATTAGAACATCCTCATTCTATGTATGAGTATTCATAGTATTCAAACAGAAAAATAACCCAAGACACAAATAATACATCGAAGAAAAAAATGCAAGTGCTTACTTAACTGACCTGGCTTTCCCTTTAAAGTAATCTGATGAATTCATATGAGCAAATGGGCTTTGCGAAATATTTGAAAGATTAGCATTTGTCTCTTTTGGTTATCTTCAGATAAAATATCACAATGTAATCCTATAACTTGTCTGCGCTGAATATTTGGCACTGTAGCCTGACAGGAAGAAAATGAATTGGAGTCAAATGTATCTTTTATGAGTAAGTGGAACAGAATAAGTCAAGAAAGAGTTCAAACTCCAGGTACGGAAGCTATTCTGCTTATAGTTAGACGGGATACCTGCATCCAGCATCACACTTCAAAGGAAGGAACTGTATTTATGCCCAGCTACTTTGTGAGAAAGGCTTGTCCAAAGTTTAGTTAAAAATAAGATTGCATCCCCATGGGAAGCACCCCCAGGTGCTAGTTACTTGCATAAGAACCTACATAGACTTCCTTGTTCCACTGATACAGAATCCCAGACTCACAGAATGATAGGGGTTGGAAGGCACCTCTGGAGATCATCTAGCCCAACCCCCCCGCCAGAGCAGGGTCACCTACAGCAGTTGCACAGGACGGTGTCCCAGAGGGTTTGGAATGTCTCCAGTGTGGGAGACTCCACAACCTCCCTGGGCAGCCTGTGCCAGTGCTCTGCCACCTGCAAAGTAAAGAAGTTCCTCCTCATGTTTAGAGGGAACTTCCTATATTCAAGTTTCTGCCCATTACCTCTTGTCCTATCACTGGGCACCACCGAAAAAAGACTGTTCCCATCCCCCTGGCACCCTCCCTTTAAGTATTTATGAGCATTAATAAGATCCCGCCTCAGTCTTCTCTTCTCCAGACTAAAGACCCAAGTCCCTCAGCCTTTGCTCATAAGAAAGTTGTTCCAGTCCTCTAATCATCTTTGTAACCCTTTGCTGGACCCTCTCCAGCAGTTTCCTGTCCTTCTTGAACTGGGGAGCCCAGAACTGGACACAGTACTCCAGATGCGGCCTCACCAGGGCAGAGTAGAGCGCGAGGATAACCTCCCTTGACCTGCTGGCCATATAAGACTTCACAGGACTGGGACCTACAGAAGCCACACCCAGGATTTAATAAATCTGCTAAAGCTTTCAGTTCAAAGAGTAGGCACATACATTTTTAAATCCAGCTAAACTTTTTTTGGTTCCCCGTAGCCCACCGCTTACCCCCGACCTTGGAAGTGCGTAAATACTCCAAAAATGAAGCCAGGAGTGATACCTCTCACTCCATGAAGTGTATAGAGGAAA
Organism: Charadrius vociferus; assembly: GCF_000708025.1. Taxonomy (NCBI): domain Eukaryota; kingdom Metazoa; phylum Chordata; class Aves; order Charadriiformes; family Charadriidae; genus Charadrius; species Charadrius vociferus. The sequence goes on from NW_009650091.1 coordinate 1,187,241, forward strand.
GAAGGGGAGATGAGAAAGGAGGGAAACAGGAGGAAAAGAGATGAAGTAATCCACCCTCCATTTTCACAGCAAGTTGGTGCCTGAGCCAGATCTCCTGAGTTCAGTGCTTCAACTACATCATCTGTCTTTCCTGAATAAAAAGCCGTGATGAGGTGTGTTTTAAATGATAGACAGCATAGCTGCGGGGAGACAAACTTCTAACTTTATTCCTTTTCTGGTGCCTAAGATAATCAATATCAATATTAATACCCCTCTTCAGAGTAGAGCTTGTCATTAAATGATAAAGTAACAAAAATGAACAAAGCAGAGAGGTGGAAATGGCAAAGGCTTGCATCCTCTCAATTAACATTAAAAATATTTTTCATTGTTATGATTACTAGGAATAACTAGTCAAGGTCTAGATTGGTAGTGAGCAACAGTGCAATTCAAGTTTCGGATTGATTTTGGAAGGGTGGTGCATCCTAGCGTGTAGTGCCAAAAATCAGATGGCTACAAACAACTAGGGAGGTGGAAGAGTTTTAGTATCTCAGCCACCTTTCCCCTCCCATCCATCTGCATCTCCATGATGCTTAGACACCCTGAAAAAAACCTTCTAATACCACATTTCTCTCACTCAGTCCTCATACATACAAAGTGTGACTTTAAACTTTAATTAATACAAATGGGTGGTACATATTAGATTAATTAGACATGACACTCACATTATTTAAACCCAATATAAAGCCAGATTATATCAAACATTTTGATATTCCGCTTTTACAAAACGTCTGATGACATCAAGCCTTGGTGACTTGCTATACATCTACTGCTTCTCAGTTCCTTAGAAAAGAAGGAATAAATGAAGTGAGAAGAACACTGGAAAAATCTAATAGACAAACTGACTAATCTCAGACCCCAAGGTCATAGCAAAGCAATTCATTTCTTGGCTTTTCAACAGTACAAGACGTGATTTATCAATCTGAGACCAGGCTTATAAACACTATACATCTCAATAATATGTTCTTTGCACTGTGTAACTTTTTAAACAATGATAGATTGCCTGGGCTGGACCAAAGTTATTTTACAAACAGAAACAGAATATTTGCAAATGAAATGGCCCAATAAGGGAAGGGGAGAAAAAAAAAAAAAAGAAAGAAAAGAAAAAAAAAGAGAAAGGATTATGCCAAATAGCAGCTATACTTAACTGCAACTGCAAAGGAATCTAATTTTTTGCCGTAAAGTATTTTCAGAATCCACGTCCTTTAAAAATCTCCTATCTATCATTTTATACAACTGAAATTGAAGATGAATAAAGGAAAAATATTTCCTAAATTCAACAACGCTAACAGAAACTTACACTGCCAAAGAAATAATACGTTTTTGAGTTAAAGGAGGACTATGAATCGATACCTCTAGTTGCCCACTTGATCACAGACTTCCTTGAAGTCATTAAGGAATTCAAGTCTTGGTTCCCCTTCCCTTAAAGTGAAATAATATTATCTTTCTCTTCCAACAAGAGCCTAATCTTTATAACATAAAGCGTTTGGGCTCCACATCTGCTCATACTAAGGACGTAGAACATAATTATTTTTAAAGCAGGATTCTCTCTGACCAGGATCTGACACAATCTGGCCCCAACTTTGACGAGGCTCTGAAGACATTGCTGAAATGTAAAAACGCTCCTGTGTTATTTTCTCATCTGGAGAAATTATTATTTATTTTCTCATTTATTTTCTCATCCGTCAAAATTCCTTCTAAACTCGAGCACTGATCCTGGACTCTGCTCTGCCTGGGAAGGGAGGAGGGAAGGGCCATTCGGGCATGAGCTGCTTTTAGGGTCTTGATTGCAAAAGCTTGGTCTGTTTCTTGAGAGTACAGAGTGGATGCTCAAGAATACAGATGAGCTCAAAGACTATGTATAAGAAATGAGTTTGAAAGTTCAACATGCTTGATTTCCAGTCCTCTAAATTTACTGCTCCAGGCAACACTGCTCCTGTCAATTTTCAGGTGACAAATTCTCTCTCAGAGACCCAGCGGTTCCTTCATTCACTTATTATTTAGACAACACAATATGACCTCAGTTTGAGTAGGGCTGATCCTTATAATGTAAGAAAATCAAAAAGATCAAAGCTGCACATGACGTGGCTGCAGGAGGTTATTTTGGTGAAGCTCTGCTTCAAGGATTATTCAGATATTTCATTTCAAACAGCAATCGCTATTCACCCAGCACACATATGCACAGCATAATTTTCAAAAGTCAAAGAAATTTATTATTACACTTCCACATTGTTCCACATATTCTTGATAATAAAATTATTTCAGGTTCTTTTAAAGAAATTGTACATTAAAGGAGCTGAACGCTGCAGCCACAGCTCCTTGTGAAACAAACATCAACTTCGTGTTGCTTCAGGTCCTACTAATGCTGTATGAGGGAAGCACTTTAACAAAGAGGAATAAAGAAATGAGTCCAGGCTTAAAAATGAGACATCAAAAGAAGGTTTAGCATGAGACAGAAACAGCTACTTTTACATCTTATGATAACCGGGGTTAGAATAACGTCCTTTTTTCTTATAGAAAAGAAGGGACTGTGACATTCCCAAAGTGAGAATTCAGCACTACTTCCGAAAATCTCTTCAAAAAAAGTAATGGCATTCACTTTCAGATCTTTTTTTTTTTTTTTTTCTTTCTTTCTCTTTTTTCCACTCTCCCTTCTATAACTCAAAGGGCACTTCCTCTCCACTTGGCTCATTTCCACTGTCTGTGTCAGCTCGCTCCATCTAGGATTTCGTACCGCCCAGGTATCTCAGTGCTTCAGGCCTGTAGTATTTATCCTATTTATAGACCTAAACCTGCAATTTATTGCACCCGGGCAGACCGCTGCCCCTACACAGACTCCCACAGCCATCAGGAGCCCTTTCCGCCTGTACGAATGGCCGCTCTGCTGGAGCTCAAAGGTGGCTTTCAGCTGGGCAAGGTCACGAGCATCCCCCCTTCCCCTGCCTCTCTCCTACATTTCCCGTGGCGCTCGCTGTACTCCAGTGCCGCACAACACCGCAGCAAACGAAGCAATCCCTATCTGGAAAACTTCAATGTCTAAAAGTAGGTGTTTCCACCTTCCTGTGCACTTCAGGACATGTTCTAGGGCCCTGACCCATCTCTGTCTCTCATCCTCCACAATACCACAAGAGCGGAGAGGGAGTCCAGGGCTCAGCAGATAAAAGGGGGCATAAAGCCACGTCTCCACAAACGTGGGCTCTCGGCAGCTCTGCTGCAGCTCCTCTCTGCTGGAGGATTTCTGCATTGGCCCTGCTATAACTGTTCTATCCTCCCCACAACCCTCTCGGTACCCTTCACTGCAGGTTTGCAGCAGGCTGGTTGACGTGGGGACGGGTGCCCATCATTCATCTCGGCACCAGCTGCCGGTTACTTTAAAAGCTGCCACACACCTGCAAATACGCAACTGTGACTGATTCTCAGACAAACATTTACCTTGGCACGCGCGGTGCAGAAGGCATCACCGTGCTCACCTCTGTCTCTGTAAGTAATTTGCATCCCTAACCATTAGCAAATATTACAAATTGCACACCTGGAGCTGTTACAGACTCTAAGTGGTTCAAACCTATGCTTCCTTCTTCCCTGTTAAAGACAGCTACATAATACCTCCGCCGCACTGTATGCAACCTTTAACATAAGGCACGCAACACAAATGAAAGGAAAGACAGCAATTTAGGTAAAAGAAAAAAAAAAAAAAAGCAGTTGAGTTTTAATAAATACCTACAGCAGCAGCACAATTAGTGGCTCACCTAAAGCCTGCACTGAGTTTGGTGGGAGCTGAGACAGCTGTCCCTGGGATTAGGCCACTATTCCCTTGCCCTGTGTCTTTGGGAACAGTGGTGGAGCAGGCCCCTGTTTGTAGAATCATAGAATGGTTAGAGGTGGAAGGGACCTTGAAGATCACCTAGTTCCACCCCCCTGCCATGGGCAGGGACACCTCCCACTAGACGAGTTGGCTAAAAGCCCCATCCAGCCTGGCCTTGAACCCCTCCAGGGATGAGGCAGCCACAGCTTCTCTGGGCAACCTGTTCCAGTGCCTTACCACCCTCAGGGTAAAGAATTTCTTCCTAATATCTAACCTAAATCTCCTCTCTTTCAGTTCAAAACCATTACCCCTCATCCTATCACCACACTCCCTGATAAAGAGTCCCTCCCCATCTTTACTGTAGCCCCTTTAGGTACTGGAAGGGGCTATAGGGTCTCCCCAGAGCCTTCTCTCTCCAGGCTGAACAGCCCCAATTCTCTCAGCCTGTCCTCATAGGAAAGGTCCTCCAGCCCCATTCCACAAGACCTCTTTCCAGCAGAGCCATTCACAGGGGTCAACTGGATTAAAAAAAAAAAAAAAAAAAAAAAAAAATTCAACTGTTTCATTTAACTGCTTGTTTCGGGTTGACAGAGTCCAGCATCCCCATTTACAGGTGGCACAGAGGTCTCCGTCAGGACAACCGATAGCAATCCACTTGCCCTGCCATCACCTGCCACTTATTTAGCAGCGTTTCACATCCCAATGTCTTCTACTGTAGATTTGTACCTGTGTGCAGAGACTGTGATCCCTAGCACCCTGCCGTAAACATTGCGCGCATCTTCCCTGCTTGTCCTCTCAAAGTGCAATCCCAAGAAGAGTGACGAAGGGAAGCTTTACCAGCTTTGTGACAGCATTGCACATGTCACATTGAGCTGTTTTTGTGCAGTCACCCTGGAATGCACCGAACCAGCCAGGCTGTGGGGCTTGCCCCTGGTCCAGCATCCCCACTAGCAGCACAGTTAACCTCAGCAGCTCTCCAAGGGTGACCTGGAGAACAGAGCAGCTCTCCCCCAAGATGGGGGGAA